>NW_017728947.1:4575007-4592704 GCF_001723895.1 Crocodylus porosus
CAACCTTCCTACAATGTATTTTGCCTCAGATTAGTGATGGCTACAGTAAATTTTAATTCCATTTTAACAGATTTTTTGCTTGGGGTCACTAACATTAGCCAAGGGCCTAAATGTCAGTTTAAAGTAAAGGCACGATGGGATCTGATATAGGATCCCAACAATAGCACTTCCCAGCGTGCCAAACATGTGTGGCAGAAGACATGATTGTGGGGCACTGAATCAGATCCCATTGCATAATATTGCTGGGAACCTTGGTCAGAAGGTGGAGCCCCCACTGGAGGGAGAGCATCATGCCCTCTCCCCCGACTGAGAACCGCATCAGATCATCAGAGTTCCTGGCTGGCATGGCCTCCAGAAGTCCCTTCTGGCCCTGCTTTTTCTATGAATCCATAACTCCTGCTCAGCTGAAATGGGATTTGTCTCAGGACCTGTGGAGAGATCATGGTTTTTTTTGCTCCAGTTTTTCAAATCCTCACCTTCCTCAAAGGGAAGGGACAACTCATTTCCTAAACAAACTCAAATTTTAGGGTATGTCTATGTGAGTACCTGAATGTCCATTCCTGGAGCACTGGTCAGTACACTGCTCTTGATCTGCATGCAAAAATGCAGGGGGTAAATTCATACTCACAGCTGATGATCTTGAACCATCTGTCCCCTGTGTGCTCAGTGTGGCTTCACTGCCTCATTTTGAGGTCTGGCACATATGGAGAGGGAGAGGATGGGCAGGATGTGCTTGAGAGCAGTGCCTTTTATTTCTCCTTGGGAAGTGGTGTAGACCGGGAGAGGGGGCAATTATTTGGGCTGGAGGGCCACAGCATGAGTGGAGGGAGGCAATTGATTCTATCCAACCCTGGGCCCGTCTGCCCCACACCTATCACTGGGAGCACTGGACGGGCAGGAAGACAGGTCCGTGGGCAGGGTAGGTTTGGCTGCGTGGATGGGACGGGGCCACAGGTGGGTGGGGAGTGGCATCTAGGAGCGTGATAGGTGGGCAGAAGCTGGGGCCAGGATCATGGGGCATTGACGGTGCAGGGCCAGGGCCAGGGCCTGGAGCGGAGTCGTGATCTGCTCCCTGTCTGTTCCCCCACTTGGGTTGTTCCTCACTTTGGGGGAGTATTAAAGGGCCTTGTAGTGTGTTGCTTTGTCAGGCCCATGTAAAGGGGTCTTCATATAAAGGAGAACTGGGGCCTTGTGTCTTTTTAAGTTCAGCATTTATGAGTAAAGATTGGTTTAATTTGTAAATCCTACAGACAGCTGTTATGTTACTGTGTTTTTGCTGCATCTCTCTCTTGCTCTTACTTTTAAAAAAAAATTGCATAGTTTTGGGTGATCTAGCAGATTTTTTTTGTAAAGAAAACAGATTGTAGCATAATATACTTTCCTAGACAGACAAAACTCTTCAAAATAAAACACCCGCTCTCACACACGCATCCCACACAAAAGACAATTCCACTGAAGGAGAAAAAAATTGTATTTGGCAATGTGCCACTCAGCATTATCTGATGTACAGTATGTTGTTATCCTTAGATGGTCTGTTATTGTTTTCCCCCTCCCAAGCAACTCAGCAGCAGCCGTATATGTGTGAGTTGTTTATGCCGTATATTGAACTCTGACTTAGCAGTATGACAACATGGTTGAGGGGATAATACCCTAGAGTAAATATCAGCAAATCGGGGTTTGTGACTAGGTTTATGACTTAGCAGCATGTAAAGTTGGACAAGACACTTCTTGTCCCCATTTCACTTCTCTGCTTTTGTTGTGCTTACACTGTAAACTCGTCCGGGCAGGGACTGTCTCTCTTATTATGTGTGAGCAGGCTGCCTGGCACCAGCACTGCAGGACTGTCTTCTTGGGGACGGCCTTTGGGTGCAAAGTTGCTGTTGGGAACAATAGAAAGAGCAACTTCATGACAACACAATGCTGTACAGACCAACATTCATTGCAATCAATTATATTTGATATTTTTCTTCCTCCTTATGTTGGGGGGTCTGCATAAAGTCATTCAGAGAAGCTACTTACGCACGAGGGTGTTACTTATGTGGAAAGAATAGGCCATGTATTCAGCTGGTGTAAATCATAGTAGTTCTAACAAAGCCAATGGAAATAGGCCGACTTGCACGTGCCAAGCCTCTGGTTAAATATTTACACATCATATAAATCATCATCAGCTGCTGTTTCCTATCATGACTTAAAGGAATATATTTTTAAGTTCCCCCCAAATCTTTTATAAAATTAATACTTGTATTAACTCTGTGGTGACTATACAAGGTGATTAACAGACAGAAGGCATGGACCTTGATTCTGCAATACCCTATGCCTTGTGTAGTAATTTATATCAAAGTGGATTAAGTTAAACATGTGTAGAGTGCAACCAGTCCAGAACAGCAGCATTCTGTAACTATTCTGTACTGGTATAAAATACTGTACATGGTACAAGGAACAATTAAGTGGGTTCCTGGAATGAGATCTTCAGCTGGTCTCATTCTGAATTCAGTAGAGCTTTAGTAATTCACACCAGTTAAGGATTTGGTCTGTGGTCTTAATTTTAGGGCCCATTTCTGCATAGGGTCATGTGCATGAGTGTGCTTGCTTGTGTGTAGCATTCCACTGACTGCCAGCGAGTCCAGGCTAGTGTGCCACGGTGGCAGAGAGGGAGTTCTGCTGCAAAGAGGTCTGTTGCTCAATGGCTGACATACAGTGGCAGTCACTTCGTTCCTGAATATACCTCACTGCTCCCTCTTAGCCTCTTCCCTGATGGTACTGACAGGGGATACACAGCAACCAAGAAAGTTCAGTTGCAAAAGGAAGCCCAGTTTGATCAGTCAGTGAGCAAAATTTGTTGGTTTATCAATCCATTATGCCAGGAACACCGCCCCCCCTCACCTCCCAAATAAAATAGAATGACATTTGGGAATTTAAAATATGGCACAAGGCCTCAGATATTGGTAGGCTTTTATTAGCCAAGTTGAATGGGTAGTAAGGTTCAAGTGACTGAGTGAAAAAACTCAGTGCTTTCATGGCACAGTTGCTTTGGTTCAGAAGTAACCACTGGCCTCTGCTCTCAGGAAATAGTCTGAAGCTTTGTGCGTGAAAGTTATACCACTTTAATTTTCCTGCTACAGTTAAAGTGATACAACCCTCTAGTGTGAATGCAGTTTCATTAGTACAGCTTACTCCTATATGGAAAAAAGGAATAAGCTATATTGTTCACAGGCATCTTTAGACTGGTGTAACTACATCTACACTGGGGCTTGTGCTGGTGTATCTGCTATTGTTTTTTTAAAAAAAATCACACCCCTAACCAACACAGTTATATAGTTATGGGTACATTGTTCAAGTGTAGGCCAGGCCTTAGTTAGGATTGGTCCATACACAAATTTCATAGAATCATAGAAATTAAGGGCTGGAAGGGACCTTGAAAAATCATCGAATCCAACCCCCCTGCTTTGGGCAAGAATACTGCTGAGATAAAATGATCCCAACAACACGTCTGTCCAGTCTCCTCCTGAAGATTCCCAGTGGAGGACAAAATTTATGAAAGACTAAGCAACCTGGGACTGTTCAGCCTGAGGAAGAGAAGACTGAGGAGGAACTTTGTGGCTGTCTATAAGTATGTAAGGAATGAATATTGGGAGGTGGGAGAAAAACTGTTCACTAGGGTTCCCCAAGTGAGGACAAGGAGCAATGGCGATAAACTGTTAGAGGATGGTTTCAGATTGGATGCAAGGAAGAACTTCTTTATGATAAGGGTGACCAAAATCTGGAATTGACTTCCCAAGGAGGTGGTGCAAATTTGCACCAGTTTATCTTAAAGTGTTTAATTAAACAATGCAAATGACTGCCTAGCCATTTTAAAACTGCAATAAACTAGGTTTATATAGAGAATCAATTAGCAACAGATTGAAGTTAAACTGGAATAGTTGCCCACATAGGAGTTTGAACTGAACTGATTTTAACTAAATCCACTTATAGTGCTGATTTTAGGCACTGATATAGCTTGCATCCATGCAAGGTCAACACATTTAGCTAGTGCTAGGAATGTTCTAGCTGGGGACAATCCTGTTTTGAGCAGGGGGTTGGATTAGATGACCTCCTTTGGTCCCTTTTCAACCTTAATTTTCTATGATTGACAAGGCCTTATTTTGATGGAATTTCAAAGACTTTCCACCACTCTAGTTTTATTGTTCAGCTTCTCAAGGGACTGACTCTTGTGTTTAGAGTTCATTGTGTTGAGATGTGTAGAGTTAGATGTGTAGATTTAGATTCTATTTGGGGGAGAAGAGATGATTAAAAGACTAGCTGCAACTTGTTTGCCAGAGCTGGAAGGCTTTGCTTTTCCTGCAGATGAGGAGTACCAGATGGAGTGTATAGTAGAGTTGCCCGTGAAATGAGGACAGAGAACATTCTAGTCAGGGGAGGTGACCATTCCTGGTATGCTGGGAATGCTGATGGAGGAGCCCCCTCTCTTAGGACACTACACAATTCCATCTGCTTTTATTTTTTAATTCCTTTCATATTCCGTGGGTTTTGTTGTTGTTGTTCTTGTCAGCTGGACTTTCCTTGAGGTATTTTGACCTTCCTCTTCATAATGAGAAGGTTCCCTCGCCTCCAGCTAGGAATGCAGAATTCTCCTTAAGAACTGAAGGGATGCCATACTGGGTCATATCAGAGGTCTGTTTAACCCAGTATCCTGTCTCAGTGGTAGACAGCAGACACTGAGGAAAAGGGCCTATCCAGACTGGTCTGTCCTTTGACCCTATCTTCCTACAGCAGTGATTCTTAACCAGGGTACTGTGGCATGTTGGGTTGCCTTGAGGTCCTAGCACTGTTAAGCTGGCAAATGTGATTCATAAGATAAACCCAGAGATTTCAAATAGAAATCCATAATTATGGTCTTTCTCAGTTTTTTGCAAAAGAAAACTGCTCTATTTTTTTTCTGCAGTCAAAACAGAGTGAAAACTAAGAGCTGGCATTTTCTGAGCAGTCCTGTGAGTCTCTCCAGGGGTGCCTTGAGTCTAAAAAGGTTAAGAACCACAGTCCTACAGCTGCCACCATTCAGAGGCCTAGGAAGTCCTAATTTGGAAGTTGCCGTCCTCCTAACTATCATGCTTACTAACTACAGATGAACTTAACCTCCATGATGGACCTATCATTCTTTTTAGCAAACTAGTAAAGTTTGGGTCCTGATATTGGCTGTGGCTTCAAGAGGCTGATTGTGTTGTTTGTCTTCAAATTCAAAGATGACCATGACATTACTGGTTGGTTTGGTTCCTGTGAACACATGAATGGCTGATCAGGCCAATTTGTGCTTTGAACTGTCTATGACACACAGCAATAGATGCTGCTTTGGGTTGCTTGATCAACAGTGGACATGCTGCTGTTTCGAGATTTACACTGTTTGTGCTTCTGCTTTGCCTCAGAAGTTCTTCTCTGCTCATAGACAGTAGCTCCAGTAAGAATGAGGCTTGAATGGGTACAGTCATTCCAGGATGGAACGATTATGAGTGACATCTTCTCAGGATTTCAGGTCAAAGTTGAAATATTTCAGGGATAACTTGATAGAGTCCTTGAAGCGTTTCTTCTGGCCTCCCTGAGAGCACTTTCCCTCCTTTAGCTCACTGTAAAAGATCTTCTTTGGCAGTTGCTCATCTGACATCCTGGTGACATGACTGACACATCTCACTTGCATTTTCATCAACAGAATGTGACTGCTTGGAATGCCTTCCTGAGGAAGAACCTCAGTGTCTGGGACCTTGTCTTGCTATCTTATCTTCATCAGTTTCCTCAGACAGCCCATGTGAAAGTGGTTCAGCTTCATAGCATGGCACCTGTACACCATTTAGGTTTCACATGCATTCATCAGAATTGGCAGCACAATGGCTTTGTAGACCTTCAGTTTTGTTTGTTGACTGATGCCTCTGTGCTCCTACATATTTGCATGTAGTTTGCCAAAGGCCATGCTTGCTTTAGCAATTCTGGCATTTGTTTAATCATCAATGTGAACTGAATATGACAGTGTACTGCTGAGATAGGTGACTTTGTCCACTGCCTGGAGGGTTTGGCCATTCACTGTGATGGTAGGCTCTACAGAAGGCTTTTCAGGTGCCAGCTGGTGCACCACTTCTGTCTTCTTAGCATTGATTGTGTGTCCAAAGTTGTCACAAGCTGAAGAGAAATGGCCCACACTCTATTGCATATCAGACTCAGATTTGGTATTCAGGGAACAGTCATCAGCAAACAGATCATGAATACTCACTTCCTGTAACCTCATCTTTTCCTGTAGTTTCCTCAAATTGAAGAGTTTGCAATCCGTCTGGTAACTGATGTCAGTCCCAGTGTCACAGTCATGAAAGGTATCTATAAGCATGGCAGAAAACATCATACTGAAGAGGGCTGGGGCCAACACACCAAGCAGGCCAATCCCTGCTTGACTCCATTGGTGACTGGGAATGGTTTAGATGCCTCACCCTCATTCGCACTGTGAGTAAGTATACCATCGTAGGATTGCTGAACCATTTTTCTGGGCAACCAGATTTTGCCATGATCTTCCAAAGGCCCTCCTGACTGACTGTATCAAATGCTTTTGTCACGTCAGTGAAAGTCATGTACAGGTTGGAGTTCTGTTCCTGATTTTCTTTTGAATTTGACAAGTTGCAAACACCATGTCTATGGTCCCGTGTCCTTTCCTGAAGCCACACTGACTCTCAGGCAAGAGCCCTTGTTCAAGGTGTCGCACAAGGCAGTTCAACAGAATTCTGGTGAGGATTTTACTGGCTATTGACAGCAAGAAGATGCCCCGATGGTTGTCACATGATTGTCTATTGCCTTTCCACTTGTACAAGTGGATGATGGATGCATCCTTGTACTCCCGGAGTATAGTACCTTGAATCCACATTGACTGGAAGAGTTCAGTCAATTTCAAAGTCATGTATAAGCCTCCAGCCTTGTAGACTTCTGCTGGTATTGTATCTGCTCCAGGTGCTTTACCATTTGACAGCAAGTTAATTACTTTTACAGTCCAGTCAGCATTGGAGGATCAGCAAGAGATATGTAAATGTCTACCTGGGGCAGTTGATCAATTGCCTTCTCATTAATAGATGATTGCTGACTGAGGTTGTTAGTGATGTGTTCTGCCCATCTCTGCAATATCTTTCCTTTATCGATGAGCAGTGTGGTGCCATTATCACTCAGTATTGGAGATGTTTCTTATGACTGTGGCCCATAGATTATCTTTAGAGCATCATCGAAGTTCTTCATATTGTTCCTGTCTGTGTAGAACTGAGTCTCATCTGCCTAGCTCAGTCATGAGTCCTGCATCTCTCTGAATTTGCAGTGGATGATCCTCTTGATGTTATTAAAGGCTGCCTTCTTAGATGTTGAAGTTCTATGTTCTAAGCATGCCTTATGGAGCCAATGTTTCTCCTTCAGTAGACTTCCTATGTTAGTATCGTTTTCATCAAACCAATCTTAATGTTTACATGTGGTACCAAGAGTATTGGATGCAGCCAAATAGAAAGAGTCTCTAAAGGATGCCCAATTTTCCTTGATGTTATTGGAGTTTGCATCAATTGTTACTAGTTGGCTGCACAGTTCTTCAACAAATGCCTGTCTCACATTCTCCTGTTTCACTTTGGAGACGTTGAGCTTTTTTGGGTGCCTTTTTGCCTTGTGGCCATCTACTATGATGTATCCAGATATTCAGCTTGGACACTAAGAGCCTGTGGTCAGTCCAGCATTCTGCACTTTTCATGGCCTTTGTCACTCTTATGTGCTGTCTGTCTCTTCTCCTGATGATGACATAATCAATGAGATGCCAGTGCTTGGAGTGCAGGTGCATCCAAGATGTCTTGTTGTGGTTTGGCAGGCGGAGATGTGATATGTTGGTGATGAGAAGGTCGTTTTCGGTGCATTTCCTCAGGAGGAGGAGCCCACTCCATTTCCAAAAGCTATTTTTTGATGATGCCTGGCCATGCCTGGTGATCTGTGCCAGCTCTAGCCTTAAAGTCACCAAGGATGGTGAGCTTATCTGCCTTCAGCACTTTTATGATAAAAGACTCCACATCTTTGTAAAATGTATCCTTAATCACATCTGGGTTGGTCATAGTGGGTACGTAGGCACTGATGATAATTGCACATCTTTGCACAGACAGTTGGAGTCTCATTAGTATGAGTCTGTCATTCAGTCTCTTGGAGGAATTTCTAAGCTTGCTGACTAGCTGTGTTTTGATGGCAAACCCAACTCCAGCTTCATGTTGCTCTTCTTTACTATGGCCACTCCAGAAGATGGTGTAGCTGGCTCCTTTTTCAGTTAGTTGTCCTTCTTCAGCTAGGTGAATTTAACTCAGGGCTGCTATCTGAATGTTGAATCTGGCCAGTTCTCTACCAGCTAGAGCTGTTCTTCTCTCTGGTCTATCTGCTGTTGTATGGTCCATTAGTATGTGCACATTCCAAGCCCCAATGGTGAGTGGTGTCACCTTTGTCTTGTTTGTCTTTTTGTGTGGTTTTTGACCACTGTAGTGGGATCTCATCAGCTGTGGCATGCTGACCAGGATTAAGGTGAAGCAGACAATGTTTAGGACACCTTTTCTAGTCCCTTCCTCATGCTATGAAGGTGAGTAGTGTGATCCTAAATAAGGCTGCTCAGTTACCTAGGGGGCTGCTGAATTCTACTGCCACTTTGGTCTAGTGAAAAGTGACTGTACCCTGAGCTGCCTATGTGCAGGTCTGCAGCTACAGCTCCCAGTGTTTCCACACCTGTTGCTTGCCCATCACCACAGGATGAGAGTTTGTATATGGGGGGATGTAGTCATGTCATGACTTATGTGTGAGTTGGATTTAAGTGAGGGAAAGTTGCACAGTCACTCTTACTTTCTCATCCAGGCCTGTCTGAATTCAGTGGCATGACAGAGTTGAGACATCTGGGGACAAGTCTGGAGGCAGTTGATGGCCATCAGATCCTGCAGCATCTGAAGTGATGCCTTACACACAGCTCTTGCCATCTGCCTTCACAGTTGGGGAGATGAGCGTATCTGCTTGGCCACGTGATCCACCAGAGAGAACTTTGCAGAGGGAACCAGGTATAGCTGTCTGTGGCAAAGTGAGGTTCCCTACCTAGCCACAGTGCTAGGCTCCCCACTTGCCTTTGGGTACACCCCCCACCTGACTCACTTGCCAAGCCTTGTTATTAATTGATTAATGATCTCAATTAGGCGGGAGGCTGCCCATTTACTCCCCCAATGCCAGGGGACACTATCTGCGGCTCCGTGCCTCCCCTACACCACAGCCCAATGCCTCGCAGATGGCATCGAGATATTACCGTGCTCCCGGCCTATCGCCGGAGCAAGCTTAGGCTGCACCATCAGGCCTCAGTCAGATGCACATTCATACCGCCCAATACATATAAACATACTGGAGGCTCAGGCCTCTGGTTTTCCTTCCCCCACCCACTGGGGCTCTTCATCTCCACCCCTTTCTGGGGCCACCCTTCACCAGGGCGTTCTTATCCCCTCACTCAGGGCTCCATACCGCCCCCTTCACTCGGGACCATGGGGCCTCCCTCCCCAGTGGGCTCAGGTGGCCATGGCTGTGCTTGGCCCCAACTACCTTTCAACAGTGTCTTGCACCTCACAGGGCTCAGGTGGCCTCAGCCATGCCTGGCCCCCACTCTCCCCCCTCGGGGTCTCTCAGGGTCTTGCACCCCACAGGGCTCAGGTGGCCTCAGCCATACCTGACCCCCCCACTCTCTCTCATCAGGGTCTTGCCCCTACAGGGTTCAAGTGGCCACAGCTGTGTCTGGCCCCAACTGCCTCTGGTATAACACAAACCCACCTGAAGGTGAGGGCTAAGGTTAAGGCACCTCTACCCACCCTGGGTGGCTAGGGTGATCACTGGCCTGGCATTTCCTGGGGGCTCCCACGCCAGTGAGAGCCCCACCAGGCCACCCACTCCTTGCAGGGTGCAGTTTTAGGTCATGTCCAGGACCAGGAGCCTCCTAACCATCCCCTACAGCTCCTCCCTTACCTCCAGGATATTATGGAGCATTGCTGCCTGAGCAGCCAGCAGGCAACTGAGCTGTTTATATGGGCAGTCAGGGATCTAAAATGGCTGCCTCAATCAAGCACCTGCTGGCTGCTTGGCTCTGGTCTTAAAGTGGCAGGTACCCACAGTGCCCTGCCACACATATTCCCCCTTTAAATGGTACTGAGGAAGGTTTCCCCTGCTGCTTCTCCAAAACAGGCTTCCCTTGGAGCCTGTGAGAGGCCTCAAGTGGCGAGCACCCACAAAGGTGCTCTGCCACACACCTCCCCCCTTAAAATGAGATCTGGGGGGCTTCACTTGGCTGCCTTCCTTGCTGGGCTCTGTCCCTGCCTACTGCAGCCCCTGCCATGTGGCGAGCACCCCAAAGGTCCTCCGCCACGCTGTCCATTCTGGTCAACAGTCTAGTGCTGCCCTTACTTTTATTTTGGGGTCAGCTCCCCTAGCCTTTCCCTACCAAGGCAAGGCATTGGGGGCTTGGGTTTTAGGGTGCCCCAGAATCACATTTCCTTTGGGTTTGTCCCTGGTGGCACTTACTAGCCACAAGCAGTCCCACCACAGTGACCCCAAACCCCAGTAGGGTGCTGTTTTCAGTCATACCTAGGACCCCTCAAGAGACTACTATAATACAAAAAATGGTAACAATATTAGGCTTTTCATTGCATTGACAATATTATGTCAGCATCAGGAAAGATAAAGATTAATAAATGAGGCAAAAACATGTTCAGAAGAAATTAAATGAGGCCAGTTCCATTTATCCGAGGAAGGAAGACAGAGATAGAATATATATATATATATATATATATATATATGCTATATGAATTGTTAGGATTATGATATATAAGTGATACATCTAAATTAAAAAAGAGTGGAAAATGTAGCAGCCCTAAGGTTGGCAAATATCGTAAGGTTCTAGCCATAAAAGGCAAGTGACCTCTCTTTCTTTTAACGTTTTCTCAATTGCTTCAGAGAAGCATGTAGATGTATATTTATGGCTAGGGAGAGAACAGGTTAGCTTTTTTCTTCAGATGTAGGTTTTATCTGCACTACTGTCAGTAGTGCTGTGTGTAAAGATCATGTCCTTTTGATGACATAGCTATGCAGGAAAACCTCTGGTATAGACCCAGATATGCTGACAGACACATGCTATTGTTGGCTTCACTCATGTTTTTTGGGGAGGTAGTATGGCTGAAAAACTTCTTTTGACATCTGCCACATCTGTATTAGGGAGCTCTGCTGACATAGCTATGTAAACATGGTTATGCCAACTGAAGTTTCAGTGAAGTAGACAAGCCTTGAACATTGAATAAGTACACAGATCTTATTGGCTGAGCTAGGCATTATTGATGCAGGCCACATTTTTCACATCCAGGCTTTCATTTAAGTTAGTTTTTGAGTAGTGGAATGAAGTCAATTCCATTGAGCACCAGTTTAAGTCATTAGCTCAGAAAAAAGTCCCATGACAAAAAGTTGGCCACCCAAAACCACATAAAGATAACTGGGGACCACTTTTGAAACAATCTGTCTCTTCAAACACCACCCAGGTCTGCTTTTTGAAGTGAGACGCGTGAGGTCCCTGCTGAACTGTCCACTCCACACCCTCCAGCCATGAGGTCGCTTAAGATCGCGACCCTCAACATCTACAACTGCAGGACAAGTTGAGCATATGCTCTGCAATGGATATTACAGTCTTCCCCATACCTGAGCTCTTTAATGTATGATGAGGAGACAATGTGGGTGTGTGTATATGTGCATTGACACTGGTTTAAATTTGCTGCACAGTAAGTGGGAATAGTATACATGTGCAGGCATTAAAGCGCATTAACGCTGTGTGTGTACTGACTTGGGACTAAAGTTATTCCCGAGTCAATCCACACACACACACTGTTACTGTGCAGTAAAGCATTTACATGTGTGTTACTGCACAGTAACTAATGGTGTGTAAATTTGATACCTGCATCATGCAGGTATCAAATTTACGCTCAAGTCGGCATAAGTCACCATGTTTACTGCACAGTATGGACGTGCATGTATAGACGTGTGCCTGTACTATGCAGTAATTTCAGTTACTGTACAGTAAATGTGCACATGTAGATGCACCCTGTAACAACTAGAATGCTTGTACCCACATGGTCAGAAGCAGAATTAAAATGTGTAGAGGAATCTGTTTTCAGTCAGCATTTTTTCTTTCTCCCTACCCTCTCTGACCTTGTTATGGCTGCTGCCACAGTGCATTCTTACTTCTCTTTGCTTGGTTATCAGATGTGTCATCAGCAAACTCCACCTCATTGAAAACTGGGGCCGTAGTTCTTTGCCTTTACTGTTGTATTTGTGCTGCTTTTGAACCACCCAGAGACACCCCTCGGGCATGCAGTTTGCTTTGATGAACATGTTGGTAAGTTCTGGTTGGTGGGTGGTTGAGGTAAACTAATGCTACACTTATTAATGGTGCCCCCTGCACGTGCTTTTCGTTGCAGAGTTTTAAACAACTTTCATTGCTATTAGCCAAATTAGCTGCTTACCCAATAGAGTATGTCAGACAAAGGATAGGGCTGTTCTCCAAACTGAGAAAAAGTGCTGCAGGCTATTTCATAAAGATCCAGTCAGGTTGCTGAGTATTAAGGGCATGTGGTTTACTCTGTAATATAAAAGTATTTTGGTGTGGTCTTTTGTGGGCCTTTCTGTTGCTCATGGAAGTGGAAATTTTGCTCACTCTGATCTCTTGTTTGGAAAATACTTTATGAATACATTATCTCCCACAAGCAGTTCAACTCTGAGGCATCAGTTGAGCCCAGTAAGGGTACCATATTGCTGTTGAATCATGGATATAACAAGATGGGAAGATAGTAATGCTCCCACCACAGCATCTTAGAGAGGAATGTTAACAGATGGTCCTTGGTTAGCACCCGTAGTTCTGGCTTCAACATTGTTGTCTTTGCCATGCCAACCTTTGAGTCAACAGATGCATTTGTAGGATGGCCGGCTGAGGGAACCAGTTTGTGGGCTGAACACACATGTGGCATGTTTGGAAAGCTGTAGTATATGACGTCACTACCCCTTTGCAGTTGTGAACTGTTTTGCTTGAGGGTGAACTTTACATTTGGGGTGTGCAATCATCCTTATGGTGGCAGTGCTCATGGATGAAAGGGAATACTCCTCAGTGCTGGTCACAAAAGTTGTTTGGGTCGGTCTTTCTTTGATCCTATGTTTTCTTTGCTTTTTATGGCCAGCAGTGTTTTTTAGTGCTTCTGGTTTCCTGAAACGTGTGCCTTAAGAGTCTGGGCAGATTTTCACATGAATAAAATGCTGGATTAAAAGTGATACTATAATTCCATTTGCAGGCAGCAACGTGGTATTTAAAAGGTGTGAGCACAGCATCAGTGGAAGGGACTCTACCACAGTGTGGAACACAGGATATAAATGGTACAATAGCAGCTTCTTATATAGAGTGGAACTCAGTAAACAATAGTGGAGTAAAAAGCCTCTCTGTAACACAGTGTATATAAATGGTGGAGTAGCAGGCCTCTCTTTGAGTCTGGAATGCAATGTGTAAACAGTGGAAACAGGTTCAGTGAAGAGCCTGTATAAAGGTTTAGTGTAAGTGCTTATAAATGGTGGAAACACTGATTCCATGTAAAGCACTTATTCCAATTGGGGCAGGGTGGGGAGGGAGTGTGCATGAAGGAAAGGTACAGTTTCATATTCTAGGTCAGTGGGGCGGAGAGACAGTGTTTGTGGTGTTTGGAGTCAGGATGTCCCTTTAGAGTGTGCTACATTTGTGTTTCTAAATGGGGACAGTGCTGAGGTCAGAGGTCACTCTCTCCTGGCTGTTGCAAGTCCCAGGACATAATAGTGCCCGTGTACTGGTATCTTATAAAATGAGGTGCTGGATCAGTTGGAGAACTTCAGTTGGTGAACTTCCTCTGTTTTGAAGACCCTCTCTGATATAAAAGAGAAGGAAATGATGAGAGTAGGGGGAATGAGGAACGCTTCTGTTGCCAGTCCTTTTCTTAATTTCTCATACTCCCTACGTGCTCCATTATTCAGGTCATCTGACCTGGTTTTGCAGATTGACTTAAACAGGAAACATTTATAACCCCAAAGAACTACAACTGTAGGCAGACAGATTAGCTTCCACTCATCTTCAGGTCCAGCTCTATGGTGCTGTTTACCAGAGACTGTCTCACGGCCCCCCCCCACAAACCCCTGAATAATGTAAAGTAAATGTCAGGACCCCTGTGGCTCACACCTAGGCCTTCCAGGCTGCAAGACCAGCAAACAGCTGGCTGGGTGCTGGATCCAGCCCAGCCGGGGCCCTTCCAGGAGGTTCCCAGTGAGGGATCATTTGACCCAGGGAACCAATGGAAGCCACAGGCCCATCATGGGAAGCCTTGTCCTGGCAACAGTATTCATAGCCTTGCATGGGCAAATCTAGGATTTTGAAAAGAGGGCGCAGATGGAGTGGTACATCATCACATATAACACAGCACATATTTTTCTCCAGATAAAAGGAAACTAGAAGCTTTACTAATATGGTAGCAGTCTAGTGCTGTATTATTCAGTGCAAAGCAAAAACAAATATAACTTGATAGGAATATGTAGAAATTTGCTAGATTGTACATAAAGTTTTTAAAAAAAACCAAACTAGGCAAAAAAGTCAAAATAAATTATGTTATTAGTTCTGTAGTCATTATAGTTAAATCTCTTCTTCAGATTTGTAAAATAAAATCTAGTTCTTGAGCATCTTGGCAGGGTATTGAACAATTCACTGTCAGCTATTTCCAGATCTGAGTTAATGTTCCCCTGAGTTAATATGAATACCCTTGAGTTAAGGTTTTTAGCTGGAGCTAAAAGCAATCTGTGGGGCTGTGAAATAGAAGAGAGATATTACCCAGGATAGCTAATGGATAGAAAAATTGCAGAAGAAAGGATAGTTTGATTAATGGAACTTCAAGAACCATTAAAAAGCAGAGAGGGTCATTGACACCTGAGATTAGCAAGAATCAGGTACATTGTAATGAGCCATGAATTCAACTGACTCGCTCAGCACTGCCTGAATAGAAATGTCACTACCTCTCCCAGGAACTGGTCTCTCTGACCCTACCAACTGTGAAACCATGAAGTTTGTTTTGAAGTTTAGGTGGAGCAGGAATGAAAGGGGGGTGCAGTTGTACCACTACAACCCCAAGAATCCACCCCTGTAGCCTTGTGACTTGAAACTCTCCTGCCTTGTCTGTGACTTGCTTTTATCTCACCTCTGCCTCAGACCCACCCACCTTTGCCTGAGCCCTGCTTCTGTTCCTCCTCTGCTTTGTACCTCATATCCTGCTTCTGTCTACCTTATACTTCCTCAGGTCCTGGCCACTGGCCTGGCCTTCACCATGGACTTGCTTAACTGCTGGCATGATTTATCAGACTCAGATTGATACCTGGCACTGTGACCAAGGCTTGGCTTCTGGACCTACAGTAGTATAGCTCTTTGATTTCCAGACTCTGACCCCCCCATGTTCAGGTCATACTCATGATAGTTTGTTGGAATCAACACATATCCTCTTCCTGTGGGCCCTAGTGGTGAAGCTATGGACCTTGGCCTACCAGTGCAGTCTCCAGCCCTATCAGAGGCCTTGGTGCCTCAGGAGCATGTTGCTGTCCTGCAGCAGCTCCTGGACCTGGTTGGCCAACTGCAGGAGAAAACTTTGGATTTGCAAATGCTGAAACTATCAGGAATACCCTCCTTTCAATGGGTGAACAGAAGCATTCCGTGGCTTTCTTGATCAATGCCACTTTCATTTCCATGAAACACACCCAGGAATATACAATGAACCAAGCCAAAATAGGTCTTGTTTTGAGTCTCTTCATCAGGAGAATCCTAGCCTCAGCCTCCCCACTGTTGGAACAGGACAATCCTATCCTCATAGACTGGGAAGGTTTTCAGCAAAGTTTTGCTCACCAGTTTAATGACCCAAATTGGGTGAGGACAGTAGAGTTGGTTATAAGGAGGCTCTGTCAACTCCTGGACTCAACCACTGACTATGCCACTGAATTTCACCAGTGGGCAGTAGATGCAGTTTGGAACAATTCTGTCCTGATGCACCAGTTCTGGTCTAGGCTCTGTGAGGAAGTAAAAGACAAGTTGGCCCAAGTGGATTCCCCATCTGATTTGGATGCTGTCATACGCATCTGCATCCAGATCGACAACAAGCTATGAAAAGACCCTGGAGTTCAGGGGGATTCAAGTGCCTGTGCCAGCTTATCTTCAACACAGCTCGCTGCCCTTTAAGGAGCCAGCAGAGGAAGAACTGAGTGAGAATGTCGCCAGAGAACACCTGTGTTTTTATTGTGGCTTCCTGGTTCATGAAGCAGTCACAAATCCTGCCAAGATTCTTGTGAAACCCATGTGGGAATCAAAATTCCCAGGCCCTGTTGTGATCTTCAAGGCTTGTCAGGAAGTGCTACACTGCCAACCGTGCTACACTGGCAAGATCCCCTAGGAACAACCCTACATCTTCCCCACAGCTACACGCCCCCATCCAGCTGCACATACCTGGGGCTCAGTACTCATTACTTCTTTGGTGAGCTATGCTGGATTCTGATGCAGAGAATAATTTCTTGGACTTTACTATGGCTTGGACTCCTGAGGAATGCATTCAAGCTAAGATCCCTTCCATTCTAATGGAGATCTTGGACAGGTCCCCTTTGGCATCAGGATCTGTTACTTATCAGACAAGTCTCCTGAAGATAACCGTAGGAGAGCACCAAGTATTCTTTTGCTTTACTCTGGTATGGAATCCCTATTTTCTGCTGGTTTGGGGAGCCCCCCTGGCTAGCATATGACCTTGAAGTGTCATTATCCTGCTGTGTAGTGAGTTTTGGGTCTGAGTACTGCCAAGAAGACCGCCTCTGGCCCCAGAAGCCATGATCCTAGAGGAATCCCAGGTGGAAGCTCAAGAGGTGGTATACTAAACCATGCTTCTTGCTTTCTTTCAGGGCAAGACAATCACCTACCCCAAAAATATCTTGAATTCTAAGATGTATTTGAAAAGCAGAATACATATGGATTGTCCCCACATCAAGAATATGGCTGTCCTATAGAGTTACAGCCAGGTGCCAGGTTCCTGTGGGGATGCCTATATTCTATGTTCACTCTGAACTGAAGGCCC
This sequence comes from Crocodylus porosus, assembly GCF_001723895.1. NCBI lineage: Eukaryota > Metazoa > Chordata > Crocodylia > Crocodylidae > Crocodylus > Crocodylus porosus. The sequence continues at coordinate 4,592,203 of NW_017728947.1, forward strand.
CGAAGGAATATATTGAAGAAAACCTGGATAAAGTGTTCAATGTGCCCATCCACCTCTCCTGCTAGGGCTCTGGTTCTCTTTGTTAAGAAAAAAGATAGATTCATTTGACTTTGTGTTGATTACTGGGCCCTGAACCAAGTGACTGTCAAGAAATGTATCCTCTATCTCACATCCCCAAAGTTCTTGGTAGGGTCAGGACTGCTAGAGTTTTCACTAAATTAGCCCCAAGGGGTGCTTACAATCTGGTTCAAATCAGAAAAGAAGATGAGGAGGACATTTCAAAACCTGCTATGGAGACACTGAGTAGGTAGATCAGCTCACCAAGATGGCCCACTTCCTGCGCTGTTCACAGTTACTTTCTGCGGAAGCTACCTTCTGGTCTATGGCCTTCTGTACCACATCATGGTCTGGGAAATTGGCTTCATGGTCGGACCCAGAGGGTTGTGATTGATGGCAGTCACTCATCATGGTGCCCTGTGACCAGTGGGGTCCCTCAAGGCTC
>NW_017728947.1:4593464-4721812 GCF_001723895.1 Crocodylus porosus
CCCCAGCTGACTTCCTGCCCTTTGGGCAGGGGGCTGGACTCGATGATCTCCCAAGGTCCCTTCCAGCCCTAATGTCTATGAAATCTATGAAAATCTATGAAATCTATGAAATCATCTCTGACCATGGGCCCCAAGTCACATCCTGCTTCTGGAAAGAGGTACCACCTCTTAGATATTCACCTACCACAGCATATCACCCTCAATCAGACAAGCAGTGAGAATGAAAAAACCTAGTTTTTGAAAAGTACCTCAGATGCTTCCCAAACTCTCATCAGGACAATTGGGCTTCCTTACTACCTTTGGCTGAATTAGCATAAAATGATGAGCAACATGACTTGATGAAAAGCAGTCCTTTTAACTTAAGTTTTGGGTTTCACACTTGCTTCCATACAATTTCTTCCCTCTTACTGATCCCTGCTGCCACAGATCTTGTCAAGATCATCTATCAGGTACAGTCTGAGATCAAGGTACACTGGGGGCTGCCAAAGTTTTCCTACAAAAAAAATAGGCAGATAGGCAACATCATGAAGCTCTCATGTTGGCAGCTGGCCAGTGAGTCTTCCTGTCCACAAGAAACCCCTACACTGGCTGCCTGACAATGAAACTAGTTCACTTTCTGCAAACGATGGCTTCTGAGGTATGGGAAATATTCAGTGTTCTCCAGAGTTTCACCATAAATTTGAGTGACCAGAGTTGGGGACTGACCATTAAGAGCTTGTTGATGAAGGATCTTTGTCTTCTGAATGTTAAGTGTCAGTTCCATTTTCTTGTCTGCTTTGGTAAAGGTGTCGACAATTGCTGGAAGATCCACTTCCAAATGAGCACATGCTACAGCATTATCAGTGTAATGGAGCTCAGTGATTGAGGCCAGAGTAGTCTTGGTTTTGGCTCAGAGTGAGCCAAGATTACCATCCATTCAGTAATTTAGCTGCACTCCAACTGGAAACTTGTTGATGGTCAGATATAGCATCACAGTATCTATTGAGAAGAGCGTTGGAGTGATGATGCAGCCTTGCATAACTCTTATCTTAACCTCAAAGGAATCTGTGATGGATCTGTTATTGAGAAACACCACTCACATAATGTCATGGAGCAGGCAAAGAATGGTGAAATTTGATGGGCATCCATGCTTCAGAAGGATCCTCCACAGTGCTTCTTGGTTGACAGAGTCAAAGGCTTTTGTGAGGTCAAAGTAGGCCATATCAAGAGGTTCACTTTGTTTCTGTTATTTTTCATGCAGCTGGTGAGCTGTGAAGAGTATGTCAGTTGTGCCTCGTGATGCCCTAAACTCACACTAAGATTCAGGGAGGAGCTCTCCAGGAAGCAGAAAGACACTGTTCAGGAGGGTTCTTTTAATGATCTTTCCTGTGCTGAACAGCAAGGCAATCCCTCTGTAATTTCCATACTTGAACCTGTCTCCTTACTTGAAGATTGTCATGATCATGGCACCCCTGAGGTCATCTGGGATTTCCTCATTGTGACAGATCCTTAAGATGAGGGCATGAAGCTGTGATGTGAGCTCCTCTCCCCCTGTTTCAAGATTTCCATGGGGATTCCATTTTTTCCAGCTACCTTGTCATTCTTCATCTGCTTGATGGCTTTTCTCATCTCATTAAGGGATGGAGAAGCTCCAAGATCATCTTTGACTTGGTGTTGTGGGTTGGAAATGAGAATACTCTTGTCATCAACAGAGTCTCAATTGAGAAAGTCTTCAAAATACTCCTTCAAATGGGTGTTGATGGCTTCCCTTTCCTTGATCGGGTCTGCTCCATCCTTATGTATCAAGGGAGTTGGCTCAGACTGTGGATGGCTTTGGTGGCACTAAAGAAGCCATGCATATTGTAGAGGTCAACAAGATGTTGAATCTTCTTTCACTTGTCTTCCCACCATATATTCTTCATATCAAAGATCCTCCTTTGGACCTCTGCCTTGGCTTGTTGGTGATTCAATTTCTTTTGCTTGGGGTTGGTGTTGTTCTTTGTGCTTATGGTTGATCAACTCTTCATTCTCCTGGTTATTCTTATCAAACCACTCTTGGTGTTTCCTGGTAGAAAATCCAAGTGTCTTTTTGCAGGCACTGATGATGTTGGACTAGAAGGCATCCCAAGTACTGCCAACATTCTCCCATTTTTGTTCATTGGAATTTGCCCATTTTTCATTGAGGTGCTGGTGGAAGAGGTCTCGCTTTTTGTGTCCTTGATTGGGTCCTTGAGTTTTTCAATGCTTACCTTCTGTCAGCATTGCTTCTGCTACAGCTATCATTTCAGAGCCAGTTTAAGCGACATAACCAAGCAGATGAGTCAGTGATCAGTCCAGCGACTGGCAGCTCCTAGCATAGTTCTAGTGATGCAGACATCTTTGTGATCCCAGGCATGAATGATAACATAGTCATTCAAGTGCCAGTGCTTAGATCATGGGTATTGCCATGATGCCTTGTACCTGTTTTTCCTGTGGAACAGGGTATTGATGATGGCGAATCTGTGTTCCACGCCTTTGGTCAAGATGAAGATACTGTTGGAGCTGGTGACAGAACTGTGCTGCTACCCAGCACATCCACAGGTGGCAGAGAATGGAATGACCTTGAGGAAAGGTTAGCTGCTGTCAAATAATTTGGGATAATTCTGATGACTAAGCAGTAGTGGACCAAGCAGCAGCAGCAGCACCAGCAGGATGTGGTGCGGACAGCAGATGGCAGTACTCTTCCTCCTGAAAAGCCAAATATTTCTTCTGACAGTGCCATGACATGGTGAATACAGGTTGCCACTAAAATAAGCTTATCCAGCTTCCAGCCATGGTTCTACAACTCCTCAATGATGGAGCAGGCAGAAGATGTTAGAATCTCAATTGCTGTGAAGGCAGATGAAGGCTGCAGCTGAATGAGGTCTCTGATTGTCTTGGCCTCCTTGCCATTGGATCAAGGTCCTGCTCTCTCAGAAATCATGTGGAGGCTGAAATACAGCAGCTTTTCCATAATAGAAAAAAATCACATACAAGTGTCTTCCATGAAAATAGCTTTAGCACATTTTAAAAACCCTTCTGTGACCAGCTAGTGATGACTGGAGCAGGTTTGTGAGACCTAGAAGCTCCTAATCATGGACTATCATGAAATCAGCAGGTACAAAAAGGTTGTCTAGCACTTTTATGAAGCAGGAGTATGATTTGGGAACTGTAACTGCAACTGAGCAGCAATCTTTAGGATCTGCTCTGCTCATGCCACATAGGGAGGGGGCTAGAAAAGGTGCCTTAAACGTAGTCTGCCTACCTTTTTCATGACTGGATAACTGTCTCCAGCGGGATCATCTTTACTGCGGTTGAAATCAACAAAGACACACAATCAGTTTTGAGACCTGGAACATCAGGCCCCTCATGGACAGTTCTAATAGTGAACACCCAGACCATTGCGTTGCAACTGTGGCTCAAGAACACAGGCGACACAGCATTAACGTCACTGCACTGAGTGAGGCCTGGTGAATGGGCGATGGGCAGTTCAAAGAACAAGAAGGTGGCTATTAGGGCTGTGCAAAACTTCAGTAGCTGATTCGATTCAGAGGAGATTCAGCCTGATTCAGGGACTGAATCTCCAAATCTGAATCGGGAGATCATTTAAAAGTTCTGAATCGATTTGAAGCATCTGAATTGATTCGGAAAAGCTTTGGAAAAGATTGGTGCTGCTTTGAAGATTTGGCCATAGACTAAACAGGCAGCTGACACAGTTGCCTCCAGCTGGAAAGTCTGTTGGGGTTGAGGGAGAGGAGGAGCGTGGGGGAGGGAGGGATTGGGGATGGGGCTGGGACAAGCTGCCCAGACTTGGCTGGGGGGCACATTACTCAGGGAGGGGAGCGGGGGAGCGAGCGCTGCACCCACGCCATGGGGCAGCTGCTGCACAGGTGCCAGGTGGTGGGGGACGATCCCCGCTGCCCCCCGCTGCCCCATGCTGTGCAGGGGGTGCTCTGCCACAAGTACCCAGAGGCCCCAATTGCCGCTGCTGCAGCTGGTGTGTGCAGTGCTTTTTTTTTTCCGGCATCAGGACTAGGCTGGGGCCAGGCAGGAGATGGGGCCAAGCAGGACAGCTGTGGGAGCTTCTCCCGTGGTTCCCTCTGCCTGGGGAGAGGCAGGTACACCCAGAGGAGCCACAGGAAAACCTACAGACTCCTGGCTGTGTCTGCCTCTCCCTGATCCGGATCATTGGATCTCTCCAAATCAGCACTGAATCTTCCAAAGCTGATTCAGCCGAATCTATTCAGGACAGTGATCTGAATCTCCAGATTGAATCACTGTCCTCTGAATTAGCTGAATCCAAATTGAATACTTCCCTATTCGCACAGGCCTACTGACTATACCTTCTTCTGGAAGGGGTAAACAGAAAGGAGAACATGACTTCACAGAGTTGGTTTTGCTATTAAGAATGAACTCATAAACTAATTCAATGAGTTTATCACAATTAATGAGCACCTCATGACTCTCCGCAGATTGGCAGGGAGCTAATATGCCACTGTCATCAGCATGTAGTATGCCCCGATTCTTGATGCTGCCAAAGAAACCAAAGAAGAATTCTATATCAACCGTGACCAAGTCCTTTTTAGTATTCCAGAGGAAGATAGGCTTATTCTGCTTGGTGATTTCAAAGCCAGTCTGAAGAGACTTGAACCTCTGGAAAGGAAACATCAGCAAGGAAGGAGTGGGAAAGGTTAACTCCAGTGGCATTCTCATCTTGACCATCCACCACCATACCCAGCCAGAAAAATAACAGGTCTAGAGACACCCATGAGGGTTGTTGGTATCAGGACCCCTGGGGTTCAAACCCAGGTGTTCTGAAATCATGGGCAGGGGCCATCACCAAGCAACTGGATAGGTGCTAGACCTGGCCCAGTCTGGGTCCTCCCACAGGGTTCCCAGTGGGGGATCATATGACAGGGGAACCAATGGACGTCACAAGTTTTTTATAAAAGCCCTCCCACTTTCTCCAGGCTATTGTTCTGGAAATAGTGTTCATAATGTTATGACTTGGGACCCCCCTGCCTTGTCTATAGTTTGCTTCTTTCTTGTCTCTGCCTCAGACTCTCCTGCTTTGCTGGACCCCTTCTCTTGTCTTGCCTCTGCCTTGTGCCCCCATACACTGCTTCTACTTACCTTATCCTGTATATTGGATTCCTCAGCTCCTGACCACTGGGTTGGCCTTGACCATGGATTAACCTGGCTACTGCCATGAGCCACTAGACATAAGACTGGCAGCTAAACCATTATAAGGAAAGGACACTGTGGTACAAAATAGGGTATAAGAATCCCACTGTACCCAGTCTCTCTCTGTCTCTCTCTTTGGGGTTTAATGTTGATCTATGACTAATACAGAGGGTCCAGATTAAGGCCACTGGATTCAAAATCTCCAATGTAGACAAAACTGGAATTTTGGTTTGGGCCCAACTTTCAATCTGAAATACAGAATTGGGGGTAGCTCTTTTTTTTTTTTTTGTGGGGAGAGGGGGAAGGGCATTTTTTAAAGGGGTCCTTTATAGTAGGTAACCTAACTTGGCCAGTTGAAGAGGATTTAATAATCATAGAGCTCAAAGTCAAGTAAACTAAATGGATGAGTCTCCTTCAATGAATGAAGAGATGTCATTGTCATGTGGGACCTAAACTACCCAGACATCTGCTGGGAGGAGCAGTCAGCCAGGTCTGACTGTTCACGTAGGTTTCTAGCTGAAATACAGGACCTCCACCTTATCCAGGAGGTCACAGCCCCACTAGGGGAGATGCCTTGCTAGACCTGGTCTTGGCCACTGGGGATGACCTGGTGAGGGGACTGCAGGTCCTTGACCACCTGGGTGACAGTGATCATTGCCTGCTGGAATTCACCATCCAGCGCAGGGTGTTGAGGGCTTATACTAAGACTAAAGCCCCTGACTTCAGAAGGGCCAACTTCAGCGAACTTGGGAAATTAGCAGGGGAGGCACTGAGGGCCCAAAAGGTAGAGAATATGGGAGTCCATGAGGGATGGTTGTACCTTAAGGGGACAATCCTCTGGGCTCAGAGTGCGACAGTCCCCGAGAGAAAGAAGGGGGGTAAGAGTGCTCTGAAACCCCCCATGGCTCAGCAAAGGCATTCAAGAATGCCTGAGGGCCAAAAGGGAGGCGTACACCCAGTGGAAGGGAGGGGCTATCACCGTAAGTGTAGGAGGGCTATTAGGAAGGCCAAGGCAGGGATGGAGTTCAGGCTGGCAACCAGGATTAAGGACAACAAAAGTCCTTCAAATACATTGGGAGTAAGACGAGGACACCAGGTAACGTAGGGCCCCTGCTAGACTCAAATGGTAATCTTGTGGCTATGCCAGACAAGAAAGCCACATTTTTTAACAAGTTCTTTGCCTCTGTTTTCTTGGACAGGGACCAGGACAGCTCTCCCACCACAGGTAGGGGCAATCTTGGGGATAGCACTGCCAGGCCTTGGGCCTGTGCAGATGTAGTTAGGGATCTTCTGGAAGGGCTGGATGTTTTTAAATCTGCGGGTCCTGATGCCCTCCACCCACAGAGCTAGTGGGTGTCATTGCTGTGCCCTTGGCCTGGCTATATGAGCAATCGTGGTCCAGGGGCCAGGTACCCAGAGATTGGAAACTAGCTGATGTGGTCCCCATTTATAAGAAAGGGAGAAAGGAGGACCCAAGAAACTATAGGCCCATAAGCCTCACATCAGTCTTGGGGAAAATCCTTGAAAAAATTATCAATCACATCTGTGAGGGGCCAGCAGAGGAGATCATGCCCAGGGGAAATCAACATGGGTTCATCAAAGGCAGGTCCTGCCAGGCCAACCTGATGACCTTTTATGACCAGGTAACTAAATCTCTGGATGATGGTGTCACCGTGGATGTAGTCTTTCTGGACTTTAAGAAGTCCCTTGACACTATCTCTCACCCCATTCTCATTAATAAATTGAGCGACTGTGGCATTGATGCCTACACAGTTAGATGGGTCAAAAATTGGCTGATGGGGCACACCCAGAGAGTAGTGGTGGACGGGTTGTACTCAACCTGGTGGGATGTGAACAATGGGGTCCCCCAGGGCTTGGTCCTGGGGCCTACACTGTTCAACATCTTCATCAGCTACTTGGGCGAGAGGGTGGAAAACAAGTTGTCCAAGTTTGCCGATGATGCCAAGATGTGGGGAGAGGTAGGCACGCTCGAAGGGAGAGTGAGGCTGCAATTAGATTTAGACAGACTACAGAAGTAGGTGGATGGTAACAGGATGGGGTTCAGTGTAGATAAATGCAAGGTCCTGCACCTGGGGAGAAGGAATCCACAGCATACATAAAAGCTGGGGAGCTCCCCCCTTGTGAGCAAAGATGCGGAAAGGGATCTTGGAGTCATTATTGACTCCAACATGAACACGAGCTGCCAATGCCAGACTGCAGCCGGCAAAGCCAACTGCACCTTGTTGTGCATCCAAAGATGCATCTAAAGCCGGTCCAGAGAGGTTATCCTCCCCCTCTATGCGACATTGGTCAGGCCACAATTGGAGTACTGCATCCAGTACTGGGCACTGCACTTTAAGAAGGATGCAGCCTGCCTTGAGATGGTTCAGAGGAGGGCCACCCGCTTGGTTGGAGGGCAACAGGGCAGGCCCTATGAGGAGAGGCTGAGGGACCTGAACCTGTTCAGTCTCAGCAAGCGGAGGCTGAGGGGAGATTTAGTGGCTGCCTACAAACTCGTTAGGGGAGATCAGCAGCAAGTAGGAAGGGTTCTATTACCCCCCAGCAGCACCTGGGGTAATGAGGAACCGTGGCCAGAAGCTGCTGGAGAATAGGTTCAGGTTAGAGATTAGAGATTTCACTGTTAGGGTAGCTAGGATCTGGAACCAGCTTCCTAGGGAAGTGGTCCTTGCTCCTACCTTGGGTAAATTCAAAAAGAGGTTGGACGAACACCTGTCTGGGTTCATGTGATCCCAGCATGTGCTCCTGCCTGTGGCAGGGGGTCAGACTAGATGATCTGTTCAGGTCCCTTCTGACCCCAAACTACTATGAAACTATGAAATCAGATAACCATTTCAGGAAAAAAAATAGAAAACAACTCTGTCTCCTGATTCATTTTGCCTTGGGAATCCCCATAGTCTCAGGTTTCTTATTCTGGCCTTCTTTTCCTCTTTTCCCTTACTCTCTTGAAGAGCCTTTTTGTCTTTAATTGCAACTATAAATAAATCATCATAGCCAGAAGTATTTTTCCAAGGCCAGGATTCTACTGTCCAAACCCATCAGTTTCCAGGAATTTGCTTCATCTTACCCAGAACTAGGGACAAAGAAGTGAAAACTCTATTCAGCCTTTTTATAGTACTTACTTTCTTTGAGGGTATTGTAGTTCAAACCTGCTAAGCATAGCAGAGATGAACACATTAGTACTACCTTTGTTATCCCAGACAAGTGGCTGTCCCATATCGGAACTAACTTTTCCTATAAGTATTTTCTAAAATCTAGTAATGTTTCTCTGACACTTGCACACTCAAAAATGAAATAAAGGGGAAGGAGGAAGAAATCTATAATTTTAAATTCTTTAAGAAGAGGTGCACACTTTTACCCAGACTGGCCCTGGCATTTGGACACCCAGGTATCCTCATAACTTTGGATTCTCATTTACATAGAAAGAACTTGAAACATGGATCCTTGCTTATTAGTGACACTTCCACAGACATTTTTAGCCTCTACCTGTGATACTGGCTGCTGCCTTCCTTCCCTATATGGTCACCTTTACAATAGCATCTGAGAGCCTCACAATCTTAATGTATTTATCCTTACAACATGAACTATTATGCCTGTTAAACTGGGGCACAGATAATGTAAAGTGAGTGGCTTGACCAAGGTTTTTTAGGAAGCCCGTGGCAGAATAGTGAATTTGATCTGCCCTGATTGTCCACCCCTAGTTACATCACTGCGAATGTTTTACAGGAGAAATGCAAGACTCAGTGGCTTGGCCAGAAGACTTGATCAAGTCACATGAGTGCTATTCCTGGCTCTGTCACTGAGAAGCTGTATGACCTGAAGTAAGACTTTTTTCATGCCTTATATCTCCAATTTGTAAAATGATGATAATAATACTTAGGCCTAATGTGCATCCACATTTTTACCAATATATAGACTTGTCTAAATTACAAATATAACTCCTTTATTGGCATGTATTTGCCAGTACAATGCTGAGTGCAGAGGCAGTTGCAGTGGTGTGACAGTGCTACCACAATGGGGGAATAACCTATATGAGTGGTCAGCAACCTTTTTGTGGCAGTGAACTAGAATGACTTGGATGGGGGCTGAGGTGGGCCGGTGCTAGAAACTGGCTGCTGCTGCTGCTGCAACACAGGCAAAGCTCCCTATTGCCCGGCTCTGGCACAGTGTGATGTGGTGTGAACAACTGCCAAAACACCCTGCCATCTGATTATAGACTGGTACAGGTGAAGCCCCCTGCTGCTGCTCTCTGGGTCTGTGGGCTGGATCCAGTGGTTCTGTGGGCTGTAGGTTACCTGTTCCCATGCAAATTATTTTTATACAAGTGTTGGCACTAAAATGTTCCAACAGGAGGGGAGGCAGGTGTATACTATTGGCTCACTTTTGTGTCTAGACAAGGCCTTATTCTCTTTCATTAAAGGGTTTTGAGTTCTATGGATGAAAACAGCTTTTTAAATATTAAGTAGTAGCGTTTACTTTGTTTTGATTCTTTTGCTCTCACAGACACATGTGTACAATGATAATGGTCCTTGGGATGGCCAGTCTGTTCTTCAAAGATCATTAAATGCAATTTCCCAAAGAAGGATCTTTTTTCTGAATAGTGCTCAGTATTTATGTGTGCTGTTCTTCCCCACGCCCCCAAAGTGCTTTACAGACTGTACCTAATGTAATCATTCAACTGACAATAACCTGAAGTGGCCTGGCAGATTTCCATTCATTTGAATGGGAGCTGGATGTCCTTAAGGCAGCTTAGAAAATCTAAGCCTAATAGCTCATCTGCTCTCTAATGCTTCCTCCTCACTAAAGGTCTTGGGCTGAAATCCTGGCTACGTTGAACTCAATAAGGATTTTGTCACTGATTTAGAGGACAGCAGGGTTTCACTGGTGAGAGGCAATGTGATCTAGTGGACTGGCATTCCAATGGTCTGTTGAGTTGCTTTGGGCAAGTAATTTTTTTCCTCCTAGTGTCCTGCTTCTCCATCTGCTAAATAGAAGTATTGCTATTGACCTCTTTGTAAAGGGCTTTACATAGTAATAGCAGTAAATAAGAATGAGGTATTGTGAAGTTATAAATGGAGGAAGGAGATGATGGATCAGCATCTCCACCAACACACAGCCAGGATCGGGTGGGGAGGCACAGTCTGGTCAGTGGTTGGAGCATGAGGATCATAAGTACCTGAATTTTAATTATAGTTTACCATATGAGTGTCAGACTTCTAAGACACTTAAAAGATACAAAATGTTAAGTGGAATTCATTATGGCTCTACAAGCACAGGGGTAAGTGGTTGGACAAGGAATAAGGATTTAGAGCAGATTAACAGAGATCTTATTTAGGGATACGACAGACTTTTAGCACTGTGGAACCCTCTGTAGATTTATGCCTCAGGTCATACAAAAAAACTCCCAAACTGTGGATGGATTTTGAAAAGACAAAGTCTCTAAATTATGTTATTTTTTCTGTATGTATTGGAAAACTTCTCTACACTGACCTGTGCTTTTGCATTGACCAGCCTCACAGCCTTTACTACTGGATTGTCACAGAAAGACAGGATCAGTCTGTATGATACATGCAAGCGGCACTCATAGCATATAAAACCACACGCACAGAGAACAGTCTGTAACCAACAATGGTGGATACCTGGAAGGTATGACAGAGGATAGATCACTCTAGATAGACCCTGTTCATATGGTCTCCCTCTACAGCATCCACAACTGCCACAGTCAGAGACTGGATATTGGGCTAGATCAGCAGTGTCAAAACCCTTTGTCTTGCTGCAATTTAGGTAGCTCTGTACACATATAGCCCTTCCAAGCTTCATTGCTGCTCCTTCACCAATAGGTGGCCAGCACACCCTGGCAGTAAGGACCTATCTAATTTGCAGTGGCTGCCCACCAATTTGGCAGACAGAACACAAGTCTGGGCAGCTATTTCATGGGCAGAGCGTGGCAGGCCCCTGCATACTTCTGTGTCCCTGCCCCTCACTGCAGATTATCCATCAAGTAGCCCTGTCCTTTGCTGCCAATTGGTGGAGAGGAGTGGGGCTTCATGACAGGCAGCCCTCTTGGCCAATCAGCATCAAGAGGTGGGGATGGCAGCCATCTTGCTGGAAGCCCTGTGAGCAGGCAGCCCCATCCCACCCCTTCCCCATACCGGTGGGCTGCCACAGTGCCCTTGATGACTTTTATATTCCATGTTTGCCTCTTTTCCCCCCACCACAGCAATGCCTGTGGCATTGCAAATTTGGTAGGTCCCTACTTGGTAGGCTTGTCCTTGAGTGACTCACAATTAATTTGAATGACCCACAGATAACTTACAGACACATACAGCATTGGGAGGAGGGAAGGGGAGTGTAAGCACATTTTATCCCGCATACTTCACAGATATTTAAAGTGGGACACTCCAACCTCTGTAGGGTTCCCAGACAAAAGGCTTTCTCCTGGGAGAAATGTGACTCCTTGTCATGTGACCCCCCAGGAGAAACGTTTACACCATGTCAGTGTCAGTTCTCAAATGTGAAAAACACTATTTCAAGGCTTGCAACGGAAAGAAAATAGAATTGATAAAGCAGATTCCTATTGTAAATTAAATAGAAAAATATAAATGTTTTGCTAGGTAGAGAGTTGAAGGATTGACGTGGCTGGAAAATGGAAAGTATTTCCCATGATAAATTTTAAATGAAAAGGAAAATGTGTGTGTGTGGTTTTTTAAGTAGTTGAGTTTTTTCCTCCCACAAATGAAAAAAAAACAGAAGGAACCCCCCAAACTTGTCCGTGAAAATATACTTCAAGAAAAAAAAATCTGTTTTGGGGTAAAAATAAAATCCATGATTGCAAATTTTTCATCAGTTCTGAGGAAGTCTGGTGTTGTGCTTAAAGCACTGATATTTTTTGAGTAGGAGAGCTGGGTTTAATTTCCAGCTCTGGTATAAACTTTTTCCTGTGTGACCTTGAGTTAATCCTTTAATTTTTCCTTGCCTCTGTTCCCCATCTGTAAAATGAGGATACTACTTTCCTACCTCACAGGGGTGTTATGAGAATAAATATATCCATCCATGACCCCACGCCCACCCTTGCAGCCTCCTCCCCCCTTCTTTCCTCTTGTGGGGGCAGGCCCCACGCTTTAGGAAGCGCAGAGTTAATGAATGTGAGGTGCTCAAGATAAGAGGGTGATGTGAGGGCTGTGTAAGTACCTCGATAAATTGGAAGTGTCATTGGGAATGAAAGACGAGGGAAAAGAAATGCTAAACATGTGTGACACGCAGGAAGGAAAGCTTTTCAAGAGGCCCTTGGATTTCCCTCCCTGCCCTTCCCCCGCCACAATGTTCCATGAAGCATCAGTAGCTCTTTGAAGGTGAAAGAACTGATCCAGTGTAGGGGTAGCTGCTTCCTGAATTAGGCTCCATTTGCAGCAATTACCTTCTTTCCTTTCTAGCCGAATGTTTCATGGAGCCTGAGGCCCAGCTTATTTTTTGTCAGCTCTGGTTGCATTGGGCAGACCTCCCCTTCCATAGGAGAAATATATAGATGCCATTCAGGCGCCTCTAATCCAGCTTTCACTGCTGCACTCGTTAAAACATTGCTTTATTTATTTTAATTTTATTCTCTCCTTCCTCCCCACCACCTTTTCTAAACAACCGCTTGTATTATGCTTTTTAATTGCTTTTAGATTTCCCTCGTGTAACTTTTCTGGAGTCTACATAGCCATAGGCAGAATACACAGTGTACTGAGCCCTGCACATGGTCTGCGGGCTTGCTATTGACTCAGTGGCATGCTGTGAATGACTTAAAGATCCGTGGGGATGCTTGGGAGTGGACTCAAGGGTGGGGGAAAGGAAGGGAGGTAGGTGATGGCAGTGGGGGAGGGAGAGAGAGATTGAGAAACACGGGTTGCTATTACTGTGTGTCAATAGTTCATCTTCCCTCAATAGCAAGGACGAAAACAACCAGGAGACTGGGAAGGAAATAAACAAACCAGATTGTCCTGCCAGAGTTGGGGGGCACTTGGGTCCTCTGTGTGAGCATGAACCATAATACGGCATTGCACAGGCATGACTTCATCTGTTTCCATTAGATTTCTTTCTCCCTCTCCTTTTCTTTGGCTGGTAATTGAGGAACGCATGAGCTCACCTCCTAAGAGCGGGAAATGAGAACCGCAAGAGGAAACGAGCTGGAAAGCATACATTGGACCGGAAAAAAAAAACCTATAGATTAGATTGGGGTAGGAGGCGTAATGAAAAGAAAAACAATTCCTTTCTCATTGCATCCTCTCTCACCATACTAGGGTCATGGCACCATCCATGACAATGCATGTGAGCAGCAGGTGAGATGGGTCTCTCAAATGTTCTGTTTATAAATTGGTGTAATAGGGATTGGCTTGTCTTAGGAGATAGTTGGAGTTTAGTTCATGGTGCCATGTGGATGTCCTAGACCAGAAACTCAATGGGTGTAACATGGTATGTGCTGATGTATGCCAACTGTGGATATGGCTTAAAGTTTCTTCCCACACTCTATCCCCCTTCTTTATTTATTTCTCTCTTCCACCTATCTTTGTGGGCAAACAGCTTGGAGGAAATAAGACGGGTCAACTGCCTTCTTATTTAGTTTTTCTTACAGTGGTAGCTGAACGTCAGGGTCAGTCACCATGTGGGAAGTGCAGTATAAATATTTAATGAGGAGATTGTCCCCGTCGTGCTGAGTTTCTAATCTAAGCATAAGACTGTGGACAACAGGTGGATGCAACAGTCAGTGGGGGGGGAGCCTGAGGAAACAGTGAAGCAACATCAGCTAGCGAGATAAAATAAGCAGCAAACATAGTACACCAGATGCCTAATGGCTGTCAAGGGATAGAGTAGAGAAGTGTGTAGATCAGCAGTGCTCAGCCTCTGGTACATGGTCCATATCTGGCCTGTAGAGTTGTGTCACCTGGCCTTTGGGGCTCCCCACAGTTCCAGGAATTTGGTGGTGGAGCAGTGGCAAATAATGCTGCAGCTGCAGTGCTGCTGCTAAATTTCCAAGTCCTGTGGCTCATGTGACTCTGTGCGCTGAATCAGGCTAGCAAGCATGGGGCCAGGGTGGTGGGACTGAGCATGGGGCCAGGGTGGTGAGCTTGATCCAGTGTATGTAGGGCTGAGACCAGCAGAAGTACACCCGATTTAGTGTGTGCAGCTGGGTCTGATCCAGCACACGGGGCTGAAGTGCTAGATTGCACCTGTGCCCTGGCTTCATTCTGGATAGAGCCTATGCTATGGACTGATGTTGTGCACCAGATTCACCCCACAGACTGACCCCACGCCACTCATCTGGCCCACTCTGCAGAAAGGTTGGGCATCACCTGTGTAGATCATAAGTTCTTTGAGACAGGGACTGTCTTTTTGTTTTGTTTTGGCAATACCTAGCACAATGGGGTTTGGGTCCCTGACTGAGGCTCTTAGGTGCTACCACAATGCAGTAATAAATAATACTATTTTTTTTACTAATAAATGGAGAAGGACAATTCCTGGAATCTAGTGTCCTAAGTTAGAGTGAGTCTGTAACCTCAGCTGCTGATCACTGTGATAATAAGAGGAGGGAATAAGGGGGGCGGGGATAAGCAAAGTTTAACATCCCATCTGCATCTCTGCCTCTTTCCCCATTCTCTGACTTTTCCTTTCTCTTCCTTTTGGTTTGTCCATACCTTTTTCTTCCCTCTCAATCCCAACCCTGTAGCTTTCCTTCTCTCCTTATCTAAACCAAACACGGTATCTAGTGAATGTGTTTCTTGCCAAGGCAAGCAACAACTGCTTCATTGGCAATGGTCAGCATTGTCAAAGCTCTGTCGAGTCTCAATAGCAGGCACTCATCAACAATATGCATCATCATCCATACTTGGCTGTAGCCACAGTGAGGGTTGTCCTGGTGCCCCCATCTGTGAAAATTGGCTGAAAGTTGACCTTAGCCAGTCTGGAACCTATTCAGCAGGACCCAACGATGATATGGAGGTCAACATAAGGAGGACAGATGCTCAGATTGGCTACAAGGAACTTGTCTAGGGTAAGTGAAGACCATTCCTCTCATTAGCATTATACTACATTGTCCAGGCATGTTTTGTTGGACCTCGAGGGTCATCCCAATGCCAAGTAAACTACATGTGGGTTCAAGAGTATTCACTGGCAGACTGGGACTGACCCAGATCTCCTCTAATAGTTTAAGAGTGATGTCCTCATGATGGATGCAGGGTGGTGCTATGTTGCTTACTAGCAACCACTGGCAGTGGGGTCAGACACAATGTTCCTGACATGATGCACATGGTTGAATGTAGTTGCACATCAAGCTTTGTATGCAATGAACAGCACCAGTCTGGTGCACATTATTCTGCAGTTAAGTAGCAGATGGCAGGTGAGGACATTCAGAGCAGATGACTATATGCACCCTGTGTTGAGCCAGCCTGTTCAGAGGAAGTAAGTGCATGTTTTAACTTTGACAGCCATTTACTTCAAGTACTCATGAAGGGTCAAATTGGATATATTGTCATGTCACAGTACACTGCATGTGGCTTGTCTTTTAGGCATTGTTTATTTACAGTGACATTTAGTTGGTGGGCAGTGGAATCATTTTATCAGTGGAATATATTTGTCCCTGTTTTGGTTGCACTTTTGTTAAACATACTAGTTATTGTGGTATTTAGCTGGCTTGTTAATGTTGGCATTTAGAAGGTATCTAGATAAGGCTTCAGTGCCATGGCAGATGCTGTCTATATAGACAAGATCTTGTGACTACTGTGTGGAAGGCTTTTGATATACAGCTAGAGTAATATAGGTGATGACACAAAGCTGTGTGGAAAGTCACTGAATTGTGTCCATCCTACAGCATCTCTCAAGAAGAAACAGTTTTGCAGGGTCCACTACACGTCTTGGTAAAACTCTGGACATTTTGACCAAAAGGCTAGAGTTCCAAACCCCATCATAAGCAGCCATCAAGTCTTGAAATATGCTGCCATCAAGTCTTGAAAATTGATTTCAGCAAAAGTATAAATAATATTCAGTGCTGGAATGTGGTTGCAAGTACCAAGCTTTGGTGATATGTGCTGGAAATGAGGCACTTCAGTAATCTCTGTTGACCCAAACAAAAACAAGACAATTCAAGAACGAGCATGTGCCTCATCATTTCAAGAACTCCAGGAAAAAACTTGTACCCAGCAGCAGTGTCATATTTTACGCTACCCATTGCTTTGCCCAATTCTGATGATCTAAGTGGCTGTGCATAGTTCTGAGATTGTTCATGCGAATAAAATTGCCACTATTTATTTGAAAACTGGTTGCATCAGGCTTTTTTCAGCTGGAGGCTAGAGTAGAGTACTCCAGTAGATTGGAATAGAAGGTAGCTAGTGACCTAATTGGGCATAACTAGTGAATAAGTTGAAAATGATGGTGGTTGAGGCTCACCAAACAACTCCAGCACTTCCTACTAGATTGGGTGAAGTTAAATTTTTCAGTTGCTTTTCACCAGTAGGCTCATCTAGCAGTATCCAAATGACTCAGTTGAGTGACATGCAGTGCACCATGACTAAATAAATCATATGGTTGTGGTAATACAACATATTTTAAATCAAGATACAGTGCATATGTTTGGTGGTAGCCATGAGAGACAGAGTTGCAGACTGCTTAAAATATGGCCCCTATAAAATGGCTGTAGCCACGTTTGAGTGGGGAGAGTCACAATTCCAAGCTGTCCCACCGTTTCTCTCAGTTCACTTCATGCATATTCCATCTTGGTTTGCTGATGTTTCTAATGAACAGGAATTGCATTTCAGTAGGGATGAGCAATGGTCTGTGAATGCCATGTGAGATGTCATCTCATATTAGGCAATATGCTGGCTAAGGGTGACCATTTAGTACATTGGCCCAACATAAATAGTAGCCGTCTGCTTATCTGGCAGATTGAAATGTACCATGCTATTTGGCATTATGATACTGTAAGGTGGATGTGTCACTGGTTGGATCATATCATGCTCAATGATGAGTCATCAATGGCTCAATATCTAGTTGACAGGAGGTATCAAGTGGGGTTCCCCAGGGGTCTGTCTCAAGTCTGGCATTGTTAAATATCTTCATTAATTATTTGTGATTAACTATGTTTAGTGAATTTGTGTATGACAGCAAGTTGGGTGGAGTTACAGACACACTGAAGGATAGGGCTAGGCTCCAGAATGACCTGGACAGAGTGGAAATATGGTCCACAGTCACCAGATGAAATTGAACAAGGACAAGTACAAAGGCCTGTGCTTGGGATGGAATAATTGTATGCACAAATACAGACTGGGGAATGATTAGGTAGGCTACAGTACTGCAGATAAAGACCTGGACATTACAGTGGACCATCAGCCAAATATGAACCAACACTGTGCTCTTGCTGCAAAAAAAGCCAACAGTATATTGAGTTGTATTAACAGGAGTGTCACTCAGAAATTGAGGGAAATAATTCTTTTATTCTATTCAATATGGGTGAGGCCTCACCTGGAGTACTGTGTCCATTTTTTGGCCCCATACTGGAAGAAAGATGTGGACAATTTGGAAAGAGTCCAGTAAAGACAGACAAGAGTTATTAGAGCCCTTGGAAGCATGATTTAACAGGACAGGTGAAAGATCCAGGACAATTTTAGCTTGGAAGAGAAGACAGGCATGGCTTGATAGCAGTCTTCAAATACCTGAACAGGATAGAGAAAGAGTTTTCTCTGTGGCTGTAGAGGACAGGATTCAGAGCCATGGCCTCAAGCTGCAGCAGAGGAAATTTAGGTTGGAGATTAGGAGGAACTTTCTGACTGTGAGGGTGGTCAAGCACTGGAGAACACTGTCGTACTGGGTCATGGGCAACCAGGTCTAGGGCCAGGTTATGGGCAGTCAGGTCTGGGGCCACTTGGGGAGTGCTGTGCTGACTGGGGTCAGGAGGAATGAGCAAAGTCCAGGGCAAGACAGGTCAGAAAGCCAGGAGGTCAATCTGAGAACGGGGTCTAGGAACAGGCCAAGTCAAGAAGCGAGGAGTCAGAGCACCAGCCAGAAGGGACAGCAAAGTGTTCTAGGCTCAGGGTGAACCCTGTCGCCTGGTCACTCCCTGTTCTGGGTCAGTGGTTTCTATGGGAGAACTGGAGGGCCAACACATACCCTGACTAGGCCCTGCTGGAGGTTTCAGGACAGCTTGACCAGCTTGGGTGACCAGCTTTAGAGTGGCAGGCCAGGATGGGTATCTGTGTTTGTTAGGCTGAGGGTCCCGGTGGCCCTGGTTCAGGTTTCTCCTATTGGTCTTTGTGGATTTTTTTCAGTAGGTCAGAGGCATGTATGTTCTCTGCTGGCTCCCATGTGCATTCTTCACGCCCATATCCTTCCAAATTGATCAAGTAATGCAACTTTCCCCATCTCTGCTTTTAATCTAAGATCTTATGGACTTTATATTCTTGTCCTTGGATTATTATTGGGGATGGTGGAGCTTGGGTATGGTGTGGGAAAGAATTCTCTCTATACAGCTTGAATAGCAACACAAGGAATACTGGGTGGATCTTCAGTGTCAGTGTGTGTGGTAATTTGAAGACTACTTCATTTATTTGCTGGGTTATATGGAAGGGGATGAGGAAGCAGTGATCCAGTTTCCTTGAAGGCTGGTCCATATGGAGGTGTTTAGTCAACAGGCACATTTTCTATCCCATTAAGTAAGTGGGCCCTGGCTGGCAGTGCTAGTCTACCTGCTGTTTATAGGCCTCTTGCCCTTTCCAGGTGTTGTTTTAATTCCCCCTGGACTTTCTAAATATGACATACCCATTTTGTTGCCACAGAATTAACACAGTCTGTGGGAAAGACAGGCTGCAACTTGGGGTGGTACCTATCATTTGCAAAGTAAGCTGGCTTTGTCCAACTGAGGCATACTCAGAGTTGTATGAGAATTCCGAGAGTGTTATGAGTGAGCCCCAATTATCCTGTTGAAAATTAAGGTAGCAGTGAAGGTATTATTCTAAGACATGATTGGTCCTCTTTGCCTGACCATTTGTCAAAGGAGCTGGTAGGCCAATGTGAGAAGGGGAAAGATTCCCAGTATGCACAGGGCTTCATGCTAGAGCTGGCAGATTAGTTGGGCCTCATAATCTGATACAATACAGTCTTGGAGGCTGAGAAGGCATACCATATGGGCCAACTACAGCGAGGCTATATGTTTTGCTGAGGGAAGGTCCCAGCATGGGATATGGGGGGCCATTTTTATTAACTGGTCCATTACGGTCAGGGTCAAAGAGCAACAATTTGGCAGCTCTACATTGATGTCCAAGGAAATTGCAAACTGTGGCTAAGGAAAGGTTGGAGAAGAGCTGGAGGATTATGCAAGGATTCTTAGGGGGTCTCTTGGTATGGGCAAAAATCTTGCAAGTGTGGACAAAGGCCCGCTCAGTCTTGTGCAGTCACAACCACAAAAAGTAGTGGGAGTTGAGGCAGTAGATCTTCTGAGTTCCAGGGTCACTTTCTAGTCATGCCTTAGGCAAAAGACTGTTAGTGTAGCTGGCCCCAGGTGCACATAGATCCTCCCTTGGGCAAATATGACCCCATCCTGGACCTAGAGTAGGTCTTATGCAAAAACAGTCTGCATTTTTAGGGTATTTTCTCTTGGCTGGAGCCACAGAGCAGTGTGAGCAGGCCCATCGGCAGTGCAGCACCAATGAAGTTATGGGATTTCAAAACAGGGCTAGGTTTCTGTGACTCTAGTGATGAATCTGTGTCAGCTTTCCGGGACAGGGCATCTGCCTTCCCATTTCTAGATCCAGGCTGGTAAGTTATCTGGTAAGTTATCTGCAAGTCAAATTGGGAGAAAAAGAAGAGTACTCATTGAAGTTGCCTCTTAGCACGTTCACCTTTCAGAAGGACTCTAGGTTCTTGTGGTCATTAGGAACTTGCACCTTGTGATGTGCTCTTTCAGGGTAATGCCACTGCTTTCCAAAAGCTGCTCTGAGTGCTGGGGTCTGTGGTTCAAGATCTCATAATTTTGTTTTGAGCTTGGAGAAAAAGAAGGTGCATGGGCCTGTTCTGGGCTTTGCCATTGGGAGAGTACTGCAACTATTGCAGTGCTTTAGGCATCTGTTTCTGCTGCAAAGAATAAGGCTGGATCTGAATGGTCTAATACCAGGGCAGAGGCAAGGGCCTAATTTAGGCACTCAGAGGCTCATTGGGCTTCCACCGACCAATAAAACTGGATGGTTTTATGTAGCTGTGTGGTGAGAGGCCCACCTGGGCAAAATTGGCAACCAATTGCCATTAGAAATAGATGAACCCCAGGAATTTTTAGAGTTCCTTGATGTTCCAAGGCACCTTGCACTCTCAGACAGCCTGAACTTCCTGGAAGTCCATTTTTAAGCCTTCTGGGGGTAAAATCAAGAAACATGGTAGATGCTTGTTTGGTCAAAGTAGAATTTTTACAGTTCATCAAAAAGGCCACGTTGGCACAGCCTCTCCAGTGGTGCTGGGACATGCTAAATGTGTTGACTGAGGTCTTCTGAGAAGATTCATCCAGGTAGGTGATAATGAATTGGTCCAAGAGGTCCCACTTTATATTGTGGATGAAGTGCTGGAATATGAGTAGGGCATTGGCGAGTCTGAAGGGCATAAATGAATACTCAAAGTTCCTATGCTGAGTCTGGAAGGTGGTTTTCTAGTTGTAATCCTGGCATTGGGGGAAGATCTTTGCATTCTTCTTCTCAAATACATTAGCTCTCATTCTATTTTAAAATCAGATTTGACTTTGGAAGAAAAGACATCTCTAATGTGGTGCGTATCAGTGCAGCTCCTTTGAAATCAGTCATTTAACCACTGTAAGGACAGCAGCCATAATATCCTAGTCAAGCTCTAACTCAAATTACTCAAACCAAGGTGACATAGGAAGAAAAGATGAAAATCAAATTAAAATTGAAATGTGTTTTCAACAAAATGTTTCCACAGTAGGACTGGGGACTGATGCATGAGTGTGTACACTTAAGTATCTCACACTGCAGAAGCTGCATCAAAGAACTGGGTAAATCTTGTTAACTGATTAACAAATTGCTTGAAATTGTCATCTGTTACACTAACTATTATTATTCCTTGAACACCATGTATTTTGGGGGTTCACAAGTTGCATAAAACTGGTTTCTATCTATAAAGATGTCCATCCCCCACATCATTTACGGCCTCATGCCCTTGACATTTAATTGCATCTTTCTCTCCCTACCAGGCCTTTCAGGGTTATTGAGTTTTTATTTTTAAAAGGAATATGTAGCTATGGGGAAGCCCCTGCTGTGTGTTAGTTCTGGAAACACCATGTTGGCACAAAGGGGTGCCCCATATATGTTATACAGTATTTATGTTTTCATTGGATTTTTCCCTTTCCCCTTCGCTGCACCTTTTTTTCACAGTTTTTCCTAAATGAAACACTAATCCAGTAATGCTTAAATCCAGCTTTCAAACCCACAATGTTTGAGTGGCCTCTAAATTAGGCAAAACAAGCTTGCCCAGCCCTAGAATAGACTGGGCTCATTTTCTAGTTCATACGCACTCCGTTCATTGGCACAGCCTGCTTGTCCTAATAAAGATACTTCTGTCCTAGGTCAGGTAGATTGTTATACCTTGGTAGGCCATGGCAAAAGGGGGAGCAGGCAGCTCAGAGAGGAAAGGAGAGCCTGGATTCATGTCCATGGTGCACTGAAGGATCTGTTGGTGGAGCTCATATATCACAAATAGGCAGTACCCCCAAATGAGACAATATCACTCTTTGGAGAGTCAGCTTCACTAGATTCCTTGGACACAACTAAAGTCTTCCAAGGCTTTGTCTATGCAAAGAAGATATATTGATATATCCTAATGGGGGAATTTGTACCGATATATTTAGACCAATGTCATTGACCAAACACACTCCTGCTGCAATAAGAGAGTCCACATGGAGAATTTATTCTGGCATACCTCATTGTAACTATATTGGTTATATCAAGCAAAACTTTCCTGTGTAGATAGATCTTTAACCTCAGACATAAAAAGCAGTCCCATGCATATTTGCAGATACTGCTTCTCCATGATGGATCTTTTGGGACTCAGGCATAGCTTATGCTTCACAGGATTAGTGCACAGAGATCTGCTGTAGATTCTGTTCATTTATGGGGCAGAGCAAGACTTTCCCTCCTAAAGGGCCATCGCTTGTGACCACTGGAAATAGGCAAGGGGACTGAGACCAAACCCTGTCACTGGACTTCATAGAATCATAGATGATTAGGGTTGGAAGGGACATCAGGAGGTCATTTAGTTCAACCCTCTTCTTAAAGGAGGACCATCTCCAGCTAGATCATCCCAGCGAAGGCTTTGTCTAGCTGAGTCTTAAAAAGCCTTCAAGGATGGAGATTGGACCACCTCTTCAAGGTAACTTGTTCCAGTGCTTTACTATTCTCCTCGAGAAAAAAAATCTTCCTAACATCAAAACCTAAACTTCCCTTGATGCAACCTAAGACCATTGCTCCTCATTCTGTCATCTGCCACCACTGAGAATATTCTAGTTTCATCCTCTTTGAAACCACCCTTCAGACCACAATTAAATCCTCCCTCCATTTTTGCTTTTCCAGTTGGCTAGGCTCATGAAAGTTGGCTTTCAGTTCATGCCTGTGTGGCTTTTATCATAGAAGAACGATACTTTTCCCTTTTTCAACTAGTGCCTTTGCCCACTACTTTCCCATCTTCCTCACTCCTCTCTGTGTCTTGTCCTTATGCCTGGGCTACAAATGCATGGCTTGTCAGGTGAGAGCTCCCTTTGCTTGGAAAGGGCAGGCTGCCACTTCCACCCTAACACACCTGCATCTGTCCACTTCAATATATTTTTTCATTGGCTAATTGAATGTGAATAGGTTTGCTTTTCAGCGGAGGTCAAGGAATTTCCATGTCAAAGATGGAGAGAGGGTTCCCCTTGCATCCTCTGCTTCAACCCAGGCACTGGTTCATTTAGAAACAGCTTGGCCACTTTTGGAAATGGGCCTGTGTGAAATAATATTGTCTTTTTGAGGTCAGAAAAAATGTTCTTTTATATAGTCATGCACATACTTTGACAAGAATTCCACAAAGCCAGGTCTGTTCCCCCACCCCCCCCTTCCCTAAAACACTGGAGAATTCAGGTCTGGAGCCTGACGGCACTGGAGTATACAGCATGTACTGTGCCCCTTGGAATGCTGGCTGCACTTAAAAGCTTTCTTTAAACAACACAGGATCCTTTTGCTTTATCATGTTGTAAGTACTTTATGTTGGTGGTGGGGCTTTTACATAGGACAAGATGTGGAGAAGAGAGGGCAGATTGGTTTTGGAGTGGGAGGTGTAGAAAGAATTGGTTGAGGGATGATTAATAGATACAATGAGGCTGTAGTTTTGTGCTAGTGTTCCCTTTTTTCCTGTAAAGTCAGTTTCCCAGACCAGGAAATGATTCTGAGAATGTGGCCGCCAGCAGCATTACACAGAATAACCGTCCATTCAAACATGTGCTGGTGGCTGTTGGGTTGGCTTTCTTTTTCTCTTTGACATTTGCAATATTCCAGCTGCCTCTCTCTGGTGGGGAAGAGGGGGGGCAGGAAATCCTTTGCTCTGGAGTGTCGTGATATTGTGGACTAAGCTGCACCCCTCTTGTCCAGTTGCAGTTTGAGGGGGAAGTTGTTACAGTGACTGTTCTGAAAAAGTGCAGCCTGATAGCAGTGAAGGCAGGCATGAGGACCTGAACTGGATGCCTTTGTGAAACCCCATAGGATCATTCCCTGATAATACTTATAGGTCCTCCCACCATGCACATCTGACAGATAGAGACATACTCAGACATGTGCAGTTCCAACCCCCAAAGAAACCGGGCAGAACATGCACTAACAGATCCATATACAAGCTTACTGATGCACTCAGTCACATACTCCAGCATATGCCACATTACTGATAGAAAAGCATGCTAGCTGAGCCAAACTTATGCTTGGTGATATAAACATCCGCATTCATATAGTGGTTACTTTAAACAGTGTATAGTTTTGCTTTGAATGTGTTCTTTTTGTGCTGTCACAGTATTACCTGAACTTCTCTATTTTGTGTAGGGAGCACCTGAGGGAATCTGTAAATGCGGTGACCATGTTGCTTAGTCACAAAACAAGTGAACCCTTTACTATAGATATCTGCTGTTCTTACTGTAGTGGTTGTCTCAGGGGAAAAAAAGTTCCATAGTCCCAGAGTATGCTGGCACCCTTGCTTGCCAGCATATTTTTAGACAGTTTAGCTCCGTGGACCCCTGGGGGTTTGCAGACTATACCTAATGGTCCAAAAAGGTGACTATGATCAGTCAAAGGTATATAAATACCCCCACTTATGATTCAAAGGGGTCCACACTTCCACTAGAAATTTCCCAAGGGGTCTGCACCTCCATTCAAAATTTCAAAGGGGCCCGCAAATGAAAAAAGGTTGAAAACCACTGATGTACCTGCTTAGCCACTGACACCTGTTACAGGGATAAACTGCAGTGGGAACCTTCCTTATCCTTTGGTAACAGAAAAGGAATTTTCTTGTAACAGTAAGTCTGCCCCAGAGAGAGAGGGCTTGTGAGCTTCACCTAGCCAAGTGCCCACAAGCAGTGCTTGGAGGGAGGATGATCCAGTGATTAGGGTGCAAGGTTGGTTCTCTGGTGCATAAGGTTCAATTCTTTGTGGTACCACAGACTTTTGTGTGGGGTTGCAAGCAAGTCACTCAGGCCCAGATCCCGAAAGGGAAATCGGTGGGAGTTAGTTGTCTAAACACCTCTAAAGATCTGGGATTTCATCTCTCTGGGCATGTGTACATGAACCAGCTGCATTCCAGCTGAGATATGCCACATAAACTAACTTCTGAATAGGAAGTAGTGTAGCCATGTCAGCAGGGCAGGCAGAGGCGAATTAATGCATGGGCTGGTGAGGCCTGGGCCTAGGGGTCCTTGCTGGTCAGGGGCCCCTGAGTGCCTGGGTTCCTGTGGGAAATGACAGGTTTCCCCTTGCAGGCAGGCAGCATTGTAACCTGCAACTGGCTGCTCGGGGCGGCAGGGAGCAAGACGCAGGGGATGCCACGTGCATGTGCACGGTCGCACGTGTTTACCCAGCCTTGAACACAGCCAGGCACCATGGAGAACAGCTCCCTGCAGGTAAATGTATGTGGGGAAGGGGTGGGGGGAGGAGATTGAGGCCCCCACGGTGAAGAACGGGGTGGGGCATGGGCTGAGAATGGGGGTGATGTCCAGTCAGGGTGGTGTGTGGGATCAGGGAGCAGAGGCAGACATGTCCTGCCCCACCCCTATCTCAGCTCGGGTCAGGGCTGAGCTTGGCTGGGCTGGGCGATAGACACCCCAAAATTCACCTTAGCCCCCCCATAGCCCCCCCTCCTGGAGCTGCCACCACCCTCCCACCTGCCCTGTGCAGCTGAGCCTGCCCCACTCCCATCCACTCCAAGCCCTGCCCTGGCCCAGCCCCTGTACCAGGAAAAAGCTGGTGCTGCCCCTCCTGTGAGCGCTACATCTTTGCAGGCTCAGATGCACAGGGTGGGTGGGGGGTGGCTATAGCCCCTCCAAACCCCTCCCCCCCAGCATGGCCCCTGCCCGCAAGGCACCAGGAAGGGAAGGGGCACCTCCTCCCACTGGAGCGCAAGGCCCTGGTAAATCTAAATCTGACTCTGGGGGCAGCAGTTATTGGGATGCATGGAGCTGTGCTAATGTGGCCATACTGTTTGCCGCTCTGGAGTTAACATGCAGGGAAAGTGTATGGCGTGTCTCAGCATGGAGTTGCCTTGTGTTGTATAGATGCATACCCTCTTGTGCTCCTCATCCACCTTTAAAGTGAGGACCGTGGAGCTTCCTTCTCTCACAGGGGTTTTGTGCAGATAAACACATGAAAGAGTGTTCTGCGTACAGATACCTCAGTGTCAGAGGCTATGTAGACACTTTATGTGTTTACCTCTCAAAATACATGCCTTAAAACTAAGATATGGACCTGGATTAGGACTTAAGCTCTGAGCAAAAGCCCTACGTGCTGGGACAGGAGTTGCCCGGCTGAAGCTTCCCTGCTCTGAGCACCGCAGCAGGGGCAGGAGCTGGAGCAGGATGAGGAACCACAAGTGGAGGCAAGGGACAGGTCTGGATTAACCCTTTAGTGGACCCTAGGCAAACCAGCTCATGGGCTCCTACTTAATACTGCATATTTATATTACTTTTTTCACTCGATAATTATAGTATGTAAAATAAGCACAGTTGGGCCCCTTCTTCACTTAGGGCCCTAGGCATGTGCCTCGTTTGCTTACGTGTTAACCCTGCCCTGGCAAGGGGAGCTGAGTAGCAGCTGTCCAGCTGCAGCTGCACCAGGAACAGCCCTGCTGGAAGTTGCACATGATGGGTAGGGCATGGACTGACAGGTGCGGGCAGGAGCGTGGTGGGAGCAGGCAGGGCTCAGCCCCATGTGGAATACTGTGGGGGCAGCCGCAGGCTGGATTCAGTCAGTTGGTGGGCTGGATTGGGTCCATGGAGGAGCATTTTGCCCACCCTGGTCTAACATAATGGTGGATTTTCTTATTAGTCAGGGTATCCAGCTAAATGCTAGGGCTTCATTATATCTTGTGGCCATGCATTCCATAGGTTAAATATTCACTGTGCAAAAACATTTCACTTTTTTTCCACTTTAGATATGCATCCCTTTCATTTCTGAGGGGTCCCTTCTGTTTTTGTAACAGGAGAGAGGATGAAGAGGACAGCCTGATTTACCTTCCTTGTGCTATTAATCAATTTATACAGTAGAACTCAGATAATTTGTATCCAGATGGCTCACTACTTGCTTAATTCTCAGCAGGTTGCTATGTGAAGGATGAACCACACAGCTGTTTACTGAGACTTTTACTTGAAAAAGCACCACTTCTCCACTCATCTGAGAGAACCGTAATTCCATGCAACTGTTCGCTGTGACTGTGTATGCTCCTGTTTTGGTTCTCACAACCTCTTCTTCGCAAGGACCAGGGAACCCAGCCTGGTGAATTATTTGGGTTCTATTGTTTATCTTTGTCATGACCCAGCATTGAAGCATGCAGTCTCTCAGCGCTGCCCTTAAGTCTTTAATTGTTTGTATTCCTTCTCTGTTTCTTCTTTCCTCTTTTAGAGAGGGGTTGCCCATTCTTTGACACAGTATTTGAAGTGAGGATGAATAACTGAATGGCATAGAGAACTGTAGTGAAAATATAATCCCACTATATGTCAGTGTAACCTTCTGGTTGCTTTTTTTTTGATGGCATCTGTGCAATGAGCAGATGTTTTCATTGAGCTGTCTGTAGTGACGCCTAGGTCTTTTTCCTGAGTGGTTACGGTTAATTTAAAACCCATCAGTGTATTACTTCAGCAATCCCTTGATGTCATTGGTTAGAAGATCCCAGCTGGCTGTAGCACTTATTTCTATTGCTTGTCTGTTTCCTATTATTTTTATTATGCTTACACTTGCTCATGCTGAGCCAATTTTTTAAATCGAGGTGGGCACATACATTCGCCTATATGCTCTTCAATGCTGCTTTAAGAACACAAAATTCAGGTATTTGTGCTTATCTAGCTAGGTTCCTATGGAAATTCTTAAGAATAGATGTCTCTGGGTGAGGTGCATATGTTTGCATATACAGGTTTCCCTCATTTTATGCGGGTTCTGTATGTGTGAATGTGTTTTTATGCAATGATTCTTTTTATACCAAAAGTTCATTCTAAGCAAGGTCAATTCACTTGTGTGCAGTCGGTGTGGTGGAAGCCCACAGTCAGCTGCTTTGTATGGTGCATTGTAGAAGTGATGTGCACCAAAATATAGTCTCCTATGTGGATCGGTGCGTGCTTCTTGCTCATTGTTCATGACGTGTTTCTGTAGTTGCCATCCCCATTATGATAGTGCCCTGTGCTTGTATGTACTGTCTGCTGTTGGTGAGTACCAAAATTATCTTGTAGAAGTGGTAGAAATGGGTCTGGGGGTCGGTACAGTTGAGATCTTGGAATGTATCCCCATTTGTTACATTGTAAAGTGGGTTCCCTTTGTGTGAATTAGAGTGATGTGCCATTTTCCAGGAGCGCATGTACAGCATAAAGTGAGGGAAACCTGTACTGTCTTTGGAAACTCAGTCCAGTAATTTAAAGGGAAATGCACATTCTTATATGAAAGAGCAGTTTGTATCGAGTTCTTCTGAGAGCCATGCCATGCTGTTTTCAGATTCTGCCATTAGAAATGTGTATACATAATGGTGTAGCTGTACTGAAATACTAGAAAAAATCCTGAAGATGCTGCAGGTAGAGAGCTGTGGGCACAATTCATTGTGAGCATCATTCTTTGCCCACAAGAATGGTTTCTATTTTTGAAAGTTAGTCCAATGTGTATATATATTATTTAAGGATATGTATTTCAAATTGCTGGCTGCTTTGAGGAAGTAATTTCCGAGGAAGTAATTTCCTACACTGATGATGTTATAGTATAGAAATAGTATAGTAATTTCCTATACTGGTGATGTTACAGCAATGACAAGCTTTGCTGGAATTGGATACATGTCATTTAAATATTATGTCGATTCATTGCATGACTTTAAAAACTTTATAAACACTGTGATACCTTTTTGAGAAAGGAAATAATACATCATATATAGAAATTATGCAGTGTACTAAAACAATCAGGCACCTGATCTGCCCTAACCTTGTTCCTTACTCCTTTAGGATCACGTTGTTAGTGAGATATCACCAGTACATGGCATACTGGGGCATTCTGCTGGAGCAACACTGGTAACTTACTAATCCAGCACTTGGTGCTACTTCATGAAAGTAAATAGGAGTTTAGCAGGAGCAAGAAGCCCCGTGTTAGCCATGGATGCTGTGTGATCTGAGGAAAGGAGCATAAAGGTATAATTCATTAACTCTGTTAAACTGTGTGACATTGCCTTTAACATTTTACCTTTGTAAACTGTGGGATGGCAGCAGCCATTTCAGATTGTGTCTTAGAAGCCATGCCCCTTATGTATTCTACTCTAAGGGAAAGAGCTGCAGGAAGACTGACATGTTTAAATGGGAAAGCAGAAGGGAAGCTGCAGCTTGCCCAGTTTCCTCATGCTAGGAGGATGACAGCAGCCTAATTTTACTGAACTATGCATGTTTCCAAGGACTCCAAGACTGCATAGTAAGAGTCAGAAGCTCCTTGGAACGTGAGGAAACTTCTGAATTTGGAAGGGCGCAAGGAGGAGCTGCAGGCTGAGTGAGAAAAGTTTAAGTGGCTGGTTACCATGTGCAAGGGAATCCTATGAAGGGAGCAGCTGAGCAGAACTTGAGAGCATAGGTCAGGCTGAGTGCCTGTAGGATACCGTATGCAATGGTGAGCCAGGTCCTTGGCTGATACTGACTGACTGGGGTCCATTGCAATGCTATGTAGGTGACATAAAGACAGTGGTGAGGATGAAAGCAAATGTATTTTGGCTGAACCTTGCAGAGACCAAAGGATAATGTGTTTCTGCAAAAGCCAGTAGAAAGTCTGGGCCTTGTAGATCATGTCAGCTATGTTCACAAAGGCCATTGCCACAGTGGGTATCTTGGTTACTGAAAATGTGAATCAGAGGAGTCCCTTCTGGGGTGGCCATGCACTGGCAACAACTCTGGCTGAGTTCCTTAAACTTTTCCAAGTCATACTCTAACAAGTATGACCAGCCCTCTGACTCAAAGTCAGTGGAGCTCTGCTCATTGTTTCCAGAAGAGGACCTGACCTATTGTACTTCAAGTAACAGCAGCTCTAAAAGGACTTGCTGACTTTTCTTATGGGACTTTGGAACTTGAAGGACTGCCATAAAGATGAAGAGGAAAAACACCTCTTTTCTCTTGCTGTAGAGAGTATGATGCCTTGAAAATGCAGCAGAGTAGGTTTAGATTGGAAACCAGGACAAACTTCTTTACTGTTAGAACAGCGAGGCAGTGGAACAGATTGCCTAGGGAAGTTGTGGACTTTTCATCATTGGCGGTGTTCAAAGAGAGGTTGCATAGGTACTTGTCAGGGATGATCTAGGTGTAGCTATGCCTGCTTTCTTCTATGGGTATTTTCCACACTTTCCTGGTTGCCATGTGGGGCCTGGGGGAAGAGCAGGAGGGTATTTGTTTTCTTTTCCTGCTGCTACATTTGTCAATGTGTGTATTTTTTAAAACCTTCCTCAGAAGCACTGGGTGTTGGCTGCAGCCAAGGCTGGAGATTTTGCTTGGGGTGTGCCAGTGCTACTGCTGGGACTTATACCCAGGGGTTCCTGGTCAGAGGATCTTGCCCCTCTGCTCAGGGTCATATCAGCTGCTATATGTGGGGTCAAAAAGGAATTTTACCTCATGGTCAGATTGGCATGGACTGTGGGGGTTTCTGCCTTCTTCTGCAGTGGGATATGGCTGACTTCTTGGGATCTCTGGAGGCTATACTAACAACCCAGCACGGCATTGTGTGCTGTGGTCCCCCTTTCTTACCTGTTTTAGGTTAGGGTGTTATGTCTTGGGTTTTGTGTCAGGAGTTGACTGCAGTTTTGCTCAGAGGCAAGGTTCCCTCTAAGGTGTGTGTGTGCACAACCATGCACAACTAAAAGCGTGGCTACGCACAGCCTTTTCAAGGCCGCGCACCAGGAGAGGCGGGGCCGGAGCCTGGCGTGGGCTCCCATGGCTCCAGGGAAGTGCTCCACTCCCTGGCCCTGATGCAGGGGAGTGGAGTGCTCCTCTCCCCCGCATCAGGGCTGGGGAGTGGAGCACTTCCCTGGAGCCACCGGAGCCTGCGCCAGCCCCCAGCCTCAGCCTCCACCCCTGCCTTGCCTCACCTCGGGGAGGAGCTGCTGCCTGCCCCGAATGAGGCTCTGCTGGCTCTAGGACACTGCTCCACTCCCCCGCATGGCCTCAGGGAGCGAGGAGGCACATGGCGTCAGGGCCAGGGAGCACAGCGATGTCCCAGAGCTGGCAGAGCCTCACTCAGGGCAGGCAGCGGCTCCTCCCCGAGGTGAGGTAAGGCAGGGGTGGAGGCTGGGATGGGGCACTCTGCTGGCTCCGGGGAAGTGCTCCGCTCCCCGGCCCTGATGCGGGGGAGTGGAGCACATCCCCAGAGCTGGGGAGCCCATGCCAGGCTCCGGTTCCAGCCCCTGGCCCCTGGTTCCTGGCTCCAGTGCCTGGCTCCTGGCTCCAGCCCCTGGCCCGCAGCCCCAGCCTCCAGCCACCAGCCCCTGGTCCCCAGCTCCCGGCCCCAGCCCCTGGCTCCAACCCATGGCCCCCGGCCCCAGCCTCTGGCCTCCAGACACCGGCCCACGGCTTCAGCCCCTGGCCCCCAGCTCCCAGCTCCAGCCCCTGGCCTCTGACCCCCAGCCCCAGCCTCCAGCCACCAGCCCCTGACCTCCGGCCCCAGCCTCCAGCCACTGGCCCCTGGCTCTATTCCCTGGCCCCCAGCTCCCAGCTGCAGCCCCTGGCTTCTGGCTCCAGCCTCCAGCTCCTGGCCCCAGCCTCCAGCCCCCAGCATCTGGCCCGAGCCCCTTTGGTAAGTGTAACACTCTGAACCAGGGCGGCACGCTCACAGACCGAGGCAGTGCACTCATGGACCACTGCTCCTTAGAGGGAACGTTGCTCAGATGTTAGACAATTTGTATAGGATAGTTTGGATATGGATGATCCTTCCTCAGGGGCTTGGAATAGATGACCTCTCAAGGTCCCCACCAGCCCTACTTCTCTATAACTTTAAGAAAGGAGCTACTGCAGTGAAGCCTGTGTAGCTCCAAAGATGGTATCAGAGGAAGGCACTGGAATGAATCTCTTGAGTCTAATGGAACTAGACAGAGAAGGCATGAAACCATCTGTAGAGATTTTGCAAGTGCTTAAGTTAGAATGAGCTCCAGCGCTGCTGGGAATCCTGGAGAGATTTGCTGTTTCCTAATAGAAGCTAAGAAGGGTGAAAAATACTTTCCTAGTGTGCTTGGAGCTGGAAAACGTGACTAGCAGATCTGTGGTCTGCATTGTGGAGGTGTACAGAAGCACCTATTGTATGAGACAGATCTTGCATGCCAGAAAGTTATGGAAACAGCAGCCAGAGAATACCTAGTATGGAATATGGCTACAAAAGAGTATAATATTGCAAGAAAAATGCCAGATACTGGTCATTCAGGCATATTGGACTGGTGTTAAAATGACATAAATTAATGTGATGGGCTAGCTGGCAGTGACTTAGCCCAGGGGTTTTGAAAGGGCAAAAGATTATTGGAGAACTTGGGATTCCCTTTCCTCCCCTATCAGGACCCCGAGACTTACCCTCCATGTCCCCCGCTTGGCCCCTTGGGTCACCTGGAGGGTGATGAAAGGGGCAGCACGGCTGACTCAAGGAACACCAGCAAGGGACCACAAGGAAGAAGCTTCAAAGAGCTGGCAGGAGCTGGGCCAGCGGGGTGGGAGCAGGTGCCCCAGAAGCACCGGAAGGAGTGGGACTTGCTGTTGGACCCTCAGCAGCGTGGTGTGTGGCCGGCAGTAGAGGCTCCCCGCTGGGCTCCAGGATCCCCTATGAGAGGCTGTGGCCAGCAGGAGAGGGTCCCTAGCTCCAGCAAGGATCTGAGCAGCGACCTGAGAGGTTCCCAGCTCTGCTTTCAGCTCCTCCAATAAGAAGCCAGGCAGTTCGACATGAGGCTGGGGCTCCTGGAAGGTCAAGACTGCTAGCAGTTTGGCACAGTACCAGTACTGGTGGCTGTGTGGTAGAGTTTCTATATCCAAGTTCAAGTCCCAGCTGGGGTGAGTGAAGTAACAGGGAGAAATCTTTGTTGCAGTGGAAGGGGGTCATTGCATGTGCCCTCTTTCTCCCCCTCCAGGTACCTAGGCCCTATATTCCTTATTTGATATTTTGTATTTTGTGCCTTTTATATTTTGCCAACCAGTATTGTTTGTTCTGCTGTTTGTGTTTTATATTTTGGTAACCCTGTCTTTTGTCAACTGGATGAATATGTCTATGATTGTAAGTGTCAAACCTTTGTTGAATCTTGTCCCCTCGGGGCATTGTAGTGTCCCCTATACCCTCTGGTTTATGCCTGTTATGTTCCCAGTACTGTTCTCTCATTAAAAGGCATATGGTTAAGTCCCCATTAGTGACCTGGCTCTGCTCTATAGGGGGAGGAGAGTCCCTACACCTCCCACAGCAGTTGCGTATCTGCTGTGATCCCTTCAATTGGAGAGGGGGTACCTCTTGGAGTACCGCCCGGGTTACATTAACATTATTATTATTATTATTATATGCATAAGACCGGAGTACTCAGGAAAGACAGGCACTGGGAAAAATGGTCACTGAAGAGTGACAAGAAAGCAGGAATTCATGGAAGAATGTCCTGGAATATAGAATAATTTGGCAAACATTACCCTGTATATCTTTACTTTGTACAATCCTAGTGAAACACAGTTCAAGTTGTTATCACAATGTCTTCTATTGGTGACTGTACGTTGCCTTCCTGTTCCTGACTTGCTGAAATCAACCATAAGGAAGACAGAGTGGGAGGTGATATAAGACAAAAGCAAAATTCCTGAAATCAGCAGTAGCTTGTAACTACGCTATGAGGGCTAAGTAGATTTCACTGCTGAAAGAGCACCAATATCTTACCTGGCACACCTGTTGGAGGACGCATCTTCCATATTGGGGTCATAATGATTGGCTTTGGGCAGTCTGAGTGCAAAGATTGCATGTAGTTAGATGAATCAGCAAAAAGTTGAAGAATTTCAGACCCAAAACATGTGAAGCACTGGGATCTCTTCTATCTCGCAGCTCTCCCTGTGGTTGGAGTAAGCAGATAATCCTGCATCAGCTTCCTTTCCCATATCAGTAACTGATTCTGCTGGGAGGTCTGTTTCACGTTATACCATGTTGTGATGAAATTTCCAGTTTCTGTATACCAGGGATGACCAAACTTCCTAACCCTTCTACCCTCAAACAAAGATCCTGACATGGCTGAGAGCTGCAAGACATTCGACTTTTGCGACATGCTTGTCAGAGTCAGTAAGATGCACATAGTGCCCCAACTCAAATAATAAGCTGTTAAATGATTTTCAGCAAGAGTTGCATTTAAAGTGCCTAAGAGCCTGTACATATCATGAGCCATGATTTGACCACCATTGCTCTGTACAAAACAGACTTATTTCAGTGTAAATCAGAATCTCTCTCATTTGGTAAGTGTGGGAAAGACCATGCTAAGGTGCAGAATGACTTCTGGGCAAAGCTGGAATTAGCAGGTTGTTTTCTAGTTAATAATGAAGTTACTAGAATATTCCTTGTGGGATCATTGGGATTTTGTTAAATTTGGCAGAGTTTACACAGTTTGAGGAGACGGGTATTCCAGTATAGATGTATGATGGGTGTGAAGATGAACTCAGTGCCTTCTTTAACTGTTGGTGCAGATGTGGCCAGGTGACTTTCATTTAGAGGAATAATAAATCTGATACTTATGAGATGGAAGTATGCATCAAATAGGAAGGCAACAAAATAAAGGGTTTGCTGCTTAGCTACATTTGATGTGATTTACCTTTATAAGCAGCTCCTTTCTGTTCCAGAATCAACAGAACTCTCTCTTCCCCACACACCTTTGTCTGTTGAACATTTGGAAAGAGAGCTGAGCTTGAGAACTGAGTGTATATTTGTGTATACTTAACAAATGAGAACATACAGATGCGGTACTACAGAGAACAATGTGAACCATCAATATATTGCGGCCAGAGCCATTGTAACCTAGGGCTGTGCTGAACAATACAGAAGAAATGCTGTTAAGTCTGTGTCTTTCTGAGCTATTCTGTTCTCAGCTAGGCCACTCCAACAGTTTGCTTAGCATGCTGACTTTCCAGGAGTGCTCTCTTTTTTTGGAACAAACCACCTGCCTCCTGCCAGAACTCAGAGAGGAACATGACTGGCTGACAAATACCATATGTTACAGACAAGCCAAAGGAAGCCTAAATGTATTTTGTTTTGCTAGTCTAATTTAACTGGTTCATTGTAATAAGGCTTTTTTTGCAGATACCGTGTTTTTATACAGCTGAACTCTTCTTCTGCCTACAAGTGGACTGGCTTAGAGCAGTTATATATTTTGCCCAATAAATATAATATTACTGTCTTTGGTGATTTGCAGTGAGGGGAAATGTTGATTAGCAGTTTTAATGGACGTATATCACTAACAAAAGTAGTTAGAAATAGGAGGCTTAAAATGGTCTTTTCGGCAGAGTGCACTTCAGTGTAGCATAAACAGAAGTCAGCTGTGAACTTTAAAGCTGGATTTAAATGTCCTCAAAAGTACCTTTAGCATTGACCTACATTCAACTTAATACTTTGGGTAAATTTCATCAGTGAGGTTAACAGTGTGTTGTAAGTTTTTAATGTTGATTTGGAAAGGGGTCCTGATAGTGATTTGCACTGTCTTGCCCTTGAATGGGCATATAACCAGAGGGGAAGAGAGAAGAAAATGAATAAGGACCTGTAACTACATAGGACCTGTATTATAAACAGGAGCACCATTTCTTACTTACCTTACACCCTCTAGCCAACAGCTTAACTTCGCTGCACCTGCCACTATATCCACTTGATCCACTTAAACTCATATTGGCCCTTCTGTTAAATTCCAGATCAGTGTGCTTTATTCCACTTAGACCCTGTTTATTTGAGTTCTGAAAGTTTTATGTTCCATATTGGCCATTTCCCCCCTCAGCGATGCTCAATACAACTGTAACAAACCCGTGAGGTTAATATTTGGCACTGCATATCTCTTACGCCACTGAACATGGCCCATGGTCATTTCTAGATACACCTGCTTATCCACATTTGCCCCACATCTGCACCTTCCCATTCAGTTGCTTGCTAAATTATCTATACATGTGCACTTTGCTCTATCTGTATTCAGCTATCCATCTGCAAATATATTGACACACACGTGAATGCTGAGCAATCCCAAAGCACATATCTATTAGCATATGGATGTGCTTGTATGTGCTTGTGCTTCTTCATGTTTTAGCTAGCCCTTGGTAGTTCTTTTGTATCTACCAAGATCATGGCCCTAAATGCTGTACACACAGGAATATCCATCTTCCCCTACACATACCCTACACTGCTCAAGTACCTGTATGTCTATAGTCATATATTCTGCTGGCATCTACTTACCCATCCATCACCTACTTATATATACCATAGGCTTACCCACTGATTAAAACTCTCACCCACACTGTACAAGGTCCCAAATGGCAAAATTCAAGGCTTACCACCCTCCATAGACCATGCTTTTATTCTGTTTGGGTTCATGTGCTCTATGTACATCCTCACTGGTGATTATCCAAACATAGACAATCAAAGCCAATCCCATGATCAGAAACATCTCTGAAAAAAAGAAGCATCCTCTCTGACTGTACCATTCAGTATGTTGTTTCTTAACTTCTCTCCCGCCTCATGGTCCATAATT
Organism: Crocodylus porosus; assembly: GCF_001723895.1. Lineage (NCBI taxonomy): Eukaryota > Metazoa > Chordata > Crocodylia > Crocodylidae > Crocodylus > Crocodylus porosus. The sequence goes on from NW_017728947.1 coordinate 4,630,119, forward strand.
CTTCAACCCACATTGGACCACTTAAAATTAATCAAAACCAGACGCAAGTGTGTGATCAGTACATTTTGCAGTAGATTTTGGCAGGGTGCCTCCTTGTCCTCCATATCCCCAAGTACAGCTAATAACAACCAGAGGCTGCCTCTTCTAACTAGGGTAGAACCCACCTCAGCTGTGACGTCTTTGGAACCACAGAGGATTTCTCAGGGATCTGGAGTCTGACCATCCTGTCCATCGTTCAGCTGTGGAGTTCCTGGCTCTGGTTTCATCTCTCACCAGTATTAGATGGGATGAACTCAGCACAACTGAGATGTCCAATGGCAAGACTGAGAGCTGTGCTCAGTTAGCCAGTGTAGGATTTTAAGGGGAAAGAGATGAATCTGATATATTTTAGTGCTCTTAAAAAATAAAGGATGTTTATCACTTGCTGAAACCACATGTGGTGTGGAAAGGGGAGCATACGGTCTTTTCTGCTGCAGCTATGCTTCTATAACTCTGCATTGGCCTACTCAAACCCTTGTTGTTCCAATATCAGATCTCCAAGCAGCTCAGTCAAGGCAAGGCATTTTAGTCCTGACCTGTGTTAGTCCAGCATATAGCGCTGTGATCACAACCTGCTGAACTCTAGTGATTTCAGCATTAATTCTGGTTCTGTGCCTAACTTTCCCCACCCCCCATTTGTGAATGCTGTTTCCTAGCAGATGATTTGTCTCTGGTTGATTCAGACTTTAGGAGATTGTTCTGGAGGGCTCCTCAGGCATATGTCTGTGCAGTTTATCATTAGGACTGAGGCAGCAGACAGTGCTGGGCACCGAGCATATTTTACTTGACTAATTTTCTAGCATTCCTACAGCATTGATGCAATGTCATTTTTTGAAGATTTGGGATTATTTTACTGAAAATCCAAAGTTTCTCACGGGGCTGTTGCACATGCTTGTGGCTGGGGTGTACCAGAGACAATATATGTGTCTGTTAGGAATTATAGGGATGTCTTAGAAGGCAGCAACTGAAATGGCTGTTCTAGGTTACGAAACTGTGAATAAATTGTTTTACACTGCAACAGAGACTTAAAAAAATATTTTAGGCTTGAAAGCAATTCTAATCTGCTTATTGAGGTGTGCAACAGCTCACTCAGTTTTGCACATTTTGGCAAGGTTCACCAACTTACGTGTTTATCTTGCACATGTTGGTAGGCTAGAAGGTCCTAGACTGAATGGTATTCTAGAAGAGTGCAGTGTTACTGTGTATTATTAGAAAGAGCTCATTGTTGGTTCCTTCCTTCATTGTTAGAGGGGGCCGTTCAGTCCACAGAAGAACAGAATACAATAATGAGTGTGTTTTTTAAAAAAAAAGATGAAGTCTGGGGAAAAGCGATAAAGCAAGCTGAGGAAGAAAAAGTTATCATTTAAAAAATGGTATGTTGCCACCTCTCATAATAATATTTCAGGTCTTGATTTATGAGGAAAGGCTGACAAAACTTAGGACTGTTTAGTTTGGAGAAGAGAAGACAGGAAAGCCAGATTGATGATAGCAACTGGGTAATGAGGTACAAAATCATATTGGATTATGTTAGCACCGCCTTCCTGCCAAGCCCAGGAGAGAGCCTGAGCGATGCACTGAGGCATGGGATCAGGACTTCACTGAACTGTCTGGTCTACCTAACTGCCAGACTTGGGCTTGAGTAGAGCAGGACTTTGTGGATGGGGCTTTCCCCTTAGCAGTGGTCCTAGGCTTAGCAGGGAGGTGATATAGACATGGCTTTACTAACTTTCACTTCCCTGCTCCTTGAGCCTCAATCCCTCTCTAAATTGGGCAGCTCTATGGATGCGATGGTGGTGGATTGAATTTATGTCAAAAAAAAAACAACCCACAACCCCTCACACTAGATCTTCAACACTGAACTCTCTCTCTGTCTCTCTCAGCCCTTCCCTCTGCCCCTCCAAACATACCTGTGGGTAGAGGTAGTATTATTGGAACAAACTATTTGATTGCCATAACATTTTCCATCCCGATCCATTGACTTTTACTTCATGTTTTCATTGGATCAACACCTCTGAAACTAGCTAAGCTGCTTATATCCAAATCCTTGGAGCCAGCGTGCCACCTCGTTGACTTTTCCCAATTTCACCTCCAGAGGGCAGCAATGAGACATGTCTGCAGATACTGTCAAATAATAAGACCTCTGTTTGTCTCCTCCAGTTACCAGGAATCCCCACTGCAGTGCTTCTCAGCCTTTTTAGACTCAACGCACCACTTGGAAAATGCCAGCTCTTACCTTTCATTCATTTTTTGACTACAGAAAAAGTAATAGAGCAATTCTTTTGTTGCACAGCACTCAGAAAGCCCATAGCATGTCAGAATGTTTTTGACATGGTGGATTCCTATTTGAAATCTCTGGGTTTATCTAATAAATTGTGTGTAGGTGTTTGCACACCTAACAGTGCTAATATTGCAGTGTCTCATGGCACCCTTACAAGGATCTTACAGTACCCCAGGATGCTGCAGCACCCTGCTAGATAGTCACTGTCCTGCAAGTTAAAAATCCTACAGAAAAGGGAATAACACAGTCTCTTGTAGCAGTTTGGAGGTTTCATTTCATTTGGAGGGGGGTGGCCACTGTTTTAGAACTGCTGAGTAATATCTGTGCTGCAAAGAGGAATACTTTATCCAGGAGTGTCTTAAAAAGAGAGGAGTTTTTTAAAGAGTCTCTGCTACAGGGCTGTGAGCTAATCTCTTTGATACTTAGTGCTGCCCAAACTCATTGTCTTAATAGTGATTGAGACTGCTCACCCTGCAGTTTGTCATTATGGCTTGAGCAGTGGATAGTCCTGGGCACCAAGCATATTTTACCTAACTAATTTTCTAGCGTTCCCAAGGCATTGATGCATTGTAGTTTTCTGAAGATTTGGGGGGTTTCTACCACAGATTCAAAGTTTCTCATGGTCTGTTACACGTGCTTTGTGGCTGGGGTGCTCTAGAGGGGCAGGAGTGGTTGTTCTTGCAGAACCATAGAATCATAGAAGTAGGGTGGAAAGGGACCTTATAGATCTTCAAGTCCGAACCCCTGCCCAGAAAGGAGGGGAAAAAAATGAAAAAAAAACCTGGGCTCAAATGATCCCAGCTAGGTAGGCATCAAGCCTCCTCTTAAAGACCCCCAGGGTAGGAGCCAGCACCAGTTCCCTTGGAAGATGGTTCCAGATCCTAGCTGCCGTAACTATGAAGTACTTCCTACGGATGTCTAATCTAAACCTACTCTCTAACAACTTGTAGCCGTTATTCCTTGTTATGCCAGGGGGCGCTAGGGGAAACAAGGTCTCTCCCAAACCCTTCTGGTCCCCCCTAGTGAGTTTATAGACAGTCACCAGGTCCCCCCTCAGCCTTCTCTTGTGAAGGCTGAACAGGTTCAGGTCCCGTAGTCTCTCATTGTAGGGTCTGCCCTGTAGTCCCCAGATCATTCAGGTGGCCCTCCTCTGGACACTGTCCATATTGTCCACATTCCTCCTGAAGTGGGGCGCACAGAACTGGATGCAGTGCTCTAGCTGTGGCCTGATCAGTGTTGGATAGAGGGGGAGGATCACCTCCTTGGCCTTGCTAGAGATGCACCTGTGGATGCACGACAAGGTCTGGTTAGCCCTGCCAACCATGACCTTGCATTGCCTGCCTCTGTGCTCTCAAGAAGGGAGTTTTCTATCTTATAAGTGTGCTGCTGGTTACTACACTTGTCAGTATTGAAGCGCATCCTGTTTTTGCTAGCCCACCCCTGTAACCTATCCAAGTCTTGCTGCAGTCTTTCCCTCCCTACTAGCATGCTCACCTCACCCCAAATTTTGGTATCATCAGTGAATTTAAACAGGATGCTTTTCACCCCATTGTCCAAATCGCTGATAAAGAGATTGAACAGCGCGGACCCAAGGACCGAGCCCTGGGGGACTCTGCTGCCCACTTCTCCCCAGGTTGAATATGACCCATCCACCACCACCCTCTGAGTATGACCCTTCAGCTAATCTGCAATCCATCTGACTGTGTAGGCATCAATCCAATAGTCCAAACCTTTTGGACTAAATATCTATGACATAGTTGCCTGCAACTTCAGGAGGCTAGACTGAATGATCCAAGCTGCCAGTGTTTTGTTCCTGTCTATGCAACTCCCCCAGACAATTTATGTGGTCTTAAAATGCAACAAACCTGAGAAAATATGTGTAAGACCTTGGTTCAAAAACTTTTTCCATTCTGCTTTTGTATGATCTGGTCTTCCCTCCCAGTTTGGATCTTTTTGAACAGTTTCTTCTTGAGTCTCCCAAAAACAAAAATTAGAGGGACTAATATGAGGATGAACCTTCTACTATACAGCAAAGAAAGCTTTACTTCAGTAGAAATGGTGTTTAGGGTGCCAGTGTGGATGAGCACCTGGGTAAAGGAGTCCCACTTATTGTTGGTTCATTCCTTCATGTTTAGAGGGGACAATTCAGTCTACACAGGAACAAAGTACAATAATTAGTCTGTTTTTTAGCAAAGATTAAGTCTGGTGGAAAGCTATAAAGAAAGCTGAGGAAGAAAAAGTTATCATCTTAAAAATGGTCTGTTGCCACCTCTCACAATAATATTTTAACTCTTGATTTGAAAGCTGAAAGAACTAGGACTGTTTAGTCTGGAGAAAAGAAGATGGGCTGATTTGATAACAGCCTTAATACTGAAAGGGTGATTATACAGAGGATGTAGATGGGCTTTTCTCTGTAGGGGATAGGACTGGGAGCAATGGCCTTAAGCTGCAGCAGAGAAAATTTATATTGGAGATTAGGAAGAACTTTCTGACTATGAGGGTGGTCTAGCATTGGAACAGGCTATCTAGAGAAGTGGAATCTCCATCCCTGGAAATTTTAAAAAGCAGATTAGACAAACACTTGACTGGAATGGTTTAATCAGGGATGATCCACCTTGAGCAAGGAGCTGGACTAGATAACCTCATCTGGTCCCTTCCAGCTCTACTTTCCTATGATCCTATAATATTTATTGGTTTTATTCAAGCCCTGGCTCCTGGACTCATGTGTTTGCATGAAAATCTCAAGTTGTTTTTTTTAAAGAGAAAGTTGGTCTTAGAGAAAAAATGAAAATGTGAACCCTAAGAGCTTAACAAAGCTGAAAGGAAGAATAAAGAACATCAAATATTTGTGGTTTTATTAAGTTTCATTATTTTAAAGCCAATATTATTTTAATTTTTAGGGCTTAATACATGCATGTGAATGGTTAAAGTTGGCATTATTGGTGCACTCCATCCTGAAAGATCCTAAAGCATTTTACACACTAATATGTGTATGTAATATTGAAGTTGCACCTAAAGGCATAGCAGTCAAAGCTTCATTGGGCTTTGACAAATGATAGACAAAGACAGAGATAAAGCAGTACCATAGTTCCTCTCATTTTCCTTCCCCCCCGCAGAATTCAGCTCCTGGAAATTGGGATGCACATTATAAATAAGAAAATGTGGCAATAATAGTTTCTTCCTCTGCAGGGGGAGTGAAAGTAATGCTATAATGTTGCATGTGGATCTCCCTAGCTGCTAGCTGTGGACATATTGCCCCAACCTCCCCAGTCAAAGTGCCTGCTGCAGAAGCTGCCTTTGAGTTACTTGCTGCTACTTACCTGTATTTTCAAAGAAATCTTTTTTTTTCTCATTCTGCCCTTGAAAACAAGGCATGTATCTTATTCAGGGGTGCGTTGTATATAAGAAAATAGGATATTTTTACCTCCATAGTGCAGAAGTCCCTCACCTAAAAAGTTATTGAATTGTCCCAGGTGTTAAGCCTGTATCTGAGCCAGTAAATTATAGACAGCTCTGAGGCAAAAATATGTATATGTTTAACAATGCACTGCAGCACTTCCTATAGATTATTAGTTCAAGAGAGGAAGTGAAGAACACCATTTTGTGAGCTAGAGAGAGAACGGGAGAACTGCATGCATACATAGAGAAGAACAGTCAATACAGAATCAAAACATATATTTTTTCTGACCATTTTTGTTGTTAATGTTGTTTCTGCTTTTGAAATGATATGGCAATAACCATCCAATGTCCCAGGGGTTTTGTTTATCTAGAATTTTATGAAAAAAACCAGAAGAGAAAAAGAAGGGAGAGAAAAACAAGCCTCCCTTCCAACCAGAAAGTCCTGAGTTTTGATTCAGTCTAATTATACAAATGATATTTTTATAACCTCTGCAGGGTCCCCCCACTTTCTTTGTGTCTCTCTGTGCTGTTTACTTTAGAGAGGCTGGGTAGCCAAGTCTAAGTGACTTCGAGGGAAAGCACACGGGGCCTTGGAATTTGCTACAGTCTCTTTCTGGCTTTATAAACAAGCCTGTTTTCTTGGTTTCCTGACCCTCCCTAGTGTCTGTATGGCAGGTTGTTTTAAGACACGGTTACCCATATTATCCCTAGCTCTAGGCCATGTTGCTGCTTCCTTAACATTCATAATATGGAGCACAAACCCTGAAGGGCTGGATTTTCAGCTAGTGCAAATGCCACAGTTCCACTGAGGTTTTTGGCTCCCATGATGGCAGTGTGAAGGCAGGGTTAATGGGACTACTGATCCCAGTATGCCCTCGCTGAGACTGCAGAGGACCCTTCTGGACTTAGGATGTCAAGAGCTGGGTGCTGTGCCCTGCCTCCCCATTCAAGGTTTCCTTTGACTTTTCTTAAGTCTGGTTTGCACTTGTAGAGGAGAGATTAATCTTAAAAAGACCAGACCAAAGACAAGCCCAGTGATTGACCCCAATAAGTGTAGTTCAAGAACACAATGAGAAGGGTGGCATTTAGGAGGAAGCTCTTGGCCCCTGGAAATTAGGCACTCCGGGGTCTTGGTCAGTTATATATTGGTAATACAGTTGAGTTGTCAAGAACACCAAGCATGGGAACCAGTTTCTATTTTTAAAAATATTCTCTGTGGTTAATGGTGTTCATATTGTTACTGTGATAGCAGGTTTCATGTCAGTTGTGGTTATAAAGCTGTGTGTGTGTGTGTGTGAGAGAGAGAGAGCGAGAGGGAGGGAGAGGAGTGGGGAGCAGAAGTCACTGCCCTTTGACATTGGCTTTTATCTTGTCTGTGGGGAAAGCAGATGACTTTTATCCTCTGGATTCTCATCTGGAAGCCAATCTGTTTAGCCACAGGAGGGCAGTGTTGCTCTACACTGGTGAAACCTTCACTTGGTGATGAGGATGGGGCATCAAGGAGGAAGACCTTCAAACAACCCTGGTGGTTACTGGCCACCCTCTTTGCCTGACACAGCTGACAGTTAACAGTACTGAGGCATATATGGTGCAGAGGACCCCATGGTCACACAGTAATAGAAGTTAACTTACTTTTAACCTAGCTCTCGGTCAAGAAAAGTTCTCTTAAATCAGGTCCAAAAAGAGCGGCATTCTCATTTTCTCAATCCAAATGCAAGGAAATGTGTTTGCCACGGGCATTGCAATAGGATCAGCGTATCTGTTTCAGGTTTTCTTGTGTCATGCTCATTACATCTCCATTCCTTTCTTTAGTTTAAAACCATCTACTCATCTGCCTACAAACACTGGAGCACTCACACCAGGGCAAGTCAATGGACCCTCAGTTGGTCCATCTGACATGTTAAAGGAAGCAGGGAATCTTGTCAACTTGAGTGCCTTTGAAGGGAAAATTCCCTCTCTTCTCCAGCTAGCAGTCAATATATGCATTAGCATATATAGATTGATAGTCTCTGTTGTTTTTATCCCAGAAAATGTAGACTGTCAGCCTGATTTTCAGACTGGTTGTAACCTAGCCTCCCTTTTTTGTTCCTGAAAGTCCCACAGCTGGAGGCTAGATTTCATATCTCCCACCCAGTGTTCTTATTCATCTAAAACCTTAATCCTTTTGGAATCATATAATGCTATTTTGCCTCCACAGTACCCTGAAGGAGCTGTACAGTTTAACCATGTGGGGCCAAATCCTGAGGAGCAATACTCACTGTTTATGTACTTGCCCAGACTTCTTCCTTTAGAGAAGCTGTATGCTTCAGTGGCTAGAGCACTGGAGTGGAGGTCAGCGTTCTTCACTAGCCTTTCTGTTGATCTGCATGATTTTATTGAGTCACTTCTGTTCTCTTTGCCTCTGTTTCCTCTCCTACCCTCAACCTATTTAGGAAGAAGGATCTTTGAACTGTTTCTCCTTATGTGCATACAAAGTGCTTGGAAGAATGGGGTCCTGATTTTAGTTATGATACTCAAGTGCTTGCATAATACAAGATAGGAGCTGCAAATGCTTGCTGCTTTTCAGGATTTGGTCTGTTGGCTTTTTTCAGCATTGTTGACATATTTCTAATTTATTACCTTCCTAATACAGTGGTACATCTTAGTCACTATTTGACCATTGCAGTTTGCTGAAAGGATCTCTTCACCAAGCTGGCTGGAGTGGTGTATAAGTAATTTTTTTTTTCTGAAATTATGCCACTAATTCATAGTGCTGCTGCAAGTGCAACTGCTTGTAAATGGTCTTTGTAATGCATCCTCCCAGAGTTCCTTCCTTCCTCACCCTAAATTTTGTATGGCTTTTGACAGTATTGAGCAGACTGTTTACAGGCTAATGGTGAATGAGCTAGTGTAGCCTCTGGCCTCCAGCTACATGGCTGTCAAGCCAGGTGTAATGTCACTGAACTCTTCCATCACGTGTTGGTAATGTGTGAATGACTGTGAAGATATAGTTGGAGGTCATTCAGATGTCATGTTCGGCCCAGTATATGAAGTCTTGTTCTACTGTTGGGCAAAGGTTTAGGTGACTTCGTTGGTGGCTTTAGACAAGAAGTGCCAATTAAGCCAAGAAGTGATCCTGGTTTGACTAAAGGTTTTAACAGAAGCAAGGGAACAAAGGGGGATTCAGGAGTGAGAAGTTATATACTGGGGAGTGGGGAGATTATGGGGTGTAAGAGTGAATTAAAGGAGAGCCAAATAATGGTCTGGTTTTAAGCCAATGAAACCCCAAAGCTTTACAGCTAGAGCATGTACTAGGAACAGCCTCTGGGATGGATCCTGAACTGGTCTGAATTTATGCAGCCCCACTAACTTTAGCAGAGCCATACTGATTTACACCAGTGGTCCTCTGCCTGGTTTCCTGCCTCCTCAGTCATGCCCACTTTAGAGGGCCTGTGGAGGTTTCCAGCTGAACTTGTAAGGGGTGAGGGAGAGGGTTTCCTGGCAAATGAGAAAAACACTGTCCTTCCATCCTGCTTCATCTTCCCAGGATTTCCGACTGAAAGGCACTGACTAATTCCATCTGGCAGGCTGACCATGCTTCAAAGACTGCAAATCCTGGGACTTTTTAACTTACAAACAAAAACATGCATAACAAAAAAAAAAGGGTGGGGGGGGGAAGGGGGGAGTAGAAAAGAGAGAGAGGAAAAAGGCAGCTCTCCCCGAGGAGAGTAACGCCAGTCACTGAGAAATCAAAAACAAGACCTTAGCGCTTGCACTGGGTTTCCACTAACTCCAATATGTTTTCTGTTCCTTTTAAAACTAAACCACTGTTGCCGATTCTGGGCTGTGAAACTTGTCTTTTGCACAGGCTTCTTCCCCCCTTCCCCACTGGTGTGTGGGTAGGGGGAGAGGGTATGAGGAAAGAGTAGAGCAGAAGAGGAAAAAATGATGGGTATCAATCCATTAGGGCTGGCCAGAATACAAGGAATTCTGTTTCATTTAAAAAAATGTGCAGTGTAGACTGTTTTCATTCCTCAGGGAGAAACCAAGACCTTTTGAAATTTTTCACATAGAAAAAATTCCACACCAGTGGTTAGGGCACTTGTATGGCATGAGTGCCTAAACCATTGGGCCATACAGCCAGCCTCTCTCATTCAATCTCTCCTCATGGAACCATTCTGTTGTGTGTAAATTAAATATTCATCGGGCCAGAGAACAAGAAGGACTGAGAATAGCTCCATGGTTAGGGCACTTCCCTGGGAAGTGGGTAGCTTGCTCTCTCACATAAATGCCTTCACTGCTTGTGCCCATAGCTCTTGTCTACATGATCCATGTACAGTGGATGAACCTTTCAACTCTGTCCTTAGCCTGCTGTTGATGTCAAAAATCATGCCGCATGTCCATGCCTGTCTACCCCCCATGCAGCCTGTAACACCACACCTTAATGTCTAAAAAGATCACTTAAAATCCAGGATTCTGTTTTCCCTGATGTCACAGAGACCCAAACTCTCCAAGTGTTTTCAGGAGGACACCCTTGGGAGCTTGCCATCTTCTCTTTTCCAGTAGGTAAAATCCTTTCTGTAAATCAGCAAGTAAACTCTGCATAGAAAAATCTGTCATGAGTCAGAGCCATTCTCTAGGGGCTGTGGGATTACTTGGAAGGTAGAAGAGGTGGAGGGCTGTGGGCACAATAAACAGTCCTATGTACCACGAAGCCACAGGCATGAACTTTTGGAAATCACAGCTCCAGGCATACAATGGGACCTTCATTAGTGCTTTCCAAAGCTGGAAGGCTTGCAATACAAAATCAAGTAGCTGAGGTATTATTGTCGGCAGCTATGTCTAACAAAGTGAATGCTGCACAGTAGCTGGTGTGCATTGGTGGTACCTGCTAACCACAGAACTGTGGTGCTGGAGAAAGACTGCTAATACAACACATTTATTCCTTTAATAGAGATTCCTTAGTCGTGACTGGGTTTGAAAATATTTGTGATCATGGGCTTGCCAAGTCTAAGGGTTTTCCCCACAGACTACCAGCTTTTGTAGCCTCTCCTGGGAAGTCCTAGTGATCTACACATTGCTTTATTCAGTTCCAGATATGTCCCCCTGATGTTTCTGAAGTGAAGCAAAGGAGTCTTATTGCTGCCTTAAGTCAGTGGTTCAAGACCCCTTTATTTCTGGTAAGAAATCCTCAGCTTGTGTTTTAAAGTAGTTTTTTAAGTTCTGTTTCATAGTGGTGGCTATGCAGTGTTCACCATGTCACCCCTGAGGTGGGATGGGAGGGATGATGCTTGAAGGGACCGTGTTTCAACACTCTTGACATGTGGAGTGGTTCCTAGACTGCGCTCTCTGAAAATCATAGACATGTATCTATAAAAGCTGTTCTTTCCTCTTTTTTTTTTTAAAATAACATCCCTGATCCAAAAGGGTCCCTTAGGGCTTCACAGGCTTATATAGACTAATCTCTTCCATCTACTCCTTCCTTATATCTACTGTTCACTCACAACCAAAGTCAGCTCCTTCTCGGATATAACATAACAGTCACTCCTTACAACAGGGTTGACAAAGCTGGGTGAAGAGCACCTACCCCTGGATCAGAATGTCCCCTATTTTATCTCCAAGGCATTTTTCTCCTTGTGTTGTCATTTACATCTTTGCAAAATAAATGGGAACAGCCACTGAATCTGGACAGCAGGTATTGCCTCCCACCCTCTTGCACTGAAATAAACAACAGCACAGCAAGGCAGGGCAAAAATCACACCACAAATCTTATGGGCCTGAGTCTTCTCTCACCTGTATAAAGCAGCTGTACCTCCACTGCAGAGGAGAACTAGGCAATAGGCCTACAAGTGGCCTCAGTTTTGTAAAGCCCATTACCGATAGTTTGAAGACTGGCATTTTGCATTTCCATCACGGTGGATTAGTACCTATATATGTCTTTGCTTGTAATAGCCCAGCCTACTTAGGAAATATGATTGTTCTTGTCCTAATGCAGACCAAGTACACCTTTGCATGTATTGCATTCTTTCCAATAGGTGACCTATGGAGCTGCATAGCCTGTCCCTTTGCCTTGGAGGAACTAAAATACAACAAATTACCATAGTGAAATGATGCCTGTTATTTTGCAAGTGCACCAGAGACAGGCTATCTTCAGTTACAACTGAAGCATCTTCCTCTTCTTGCTCCTAACACATCTGAGTAAGCTATATATGGGGATCTGACTTATACTGACCTTCTTTGCTATTCGTAGTTTTAGACAAACCTTCAATGTTGCTATGGGCATGGAAATTTAATTTCCTTTGAAAGATCATCTATTTTTGCTTTGGAATACAAAAAAGTTGCCTCTTTGTCTCATGCCCAACCACACACATGCTCTATCTTTTTGTATCTCTGCAGGGTTCATTGGAAGAAGTCATTGTAATCTGTTTTAAATATTTGCAAAAGTCATTATTAATCTGAAAGGCTTTCTCATAATTCAGTGGAGATGGATCATAATCTGGAGCCTGCAGAATGTTAATATTAGCAAAAAATAAATTAGGTAGAACTGGAAGATTTGTTGAGTTTGGGAAGCAGTTTTTCACGCACACTTTTCCCCTGAACTGCAATTGCAAATTCATTAGTATTTTTTTCATGTTGAAAAACAGTATTTTAAGAAACAAACAGAAACACCTATAGTATTTCCTGTTTAAAGAGAAGACCAGACTCTCTCTTAAGGAATACCACCAGATCCAGATGGGCCCAGTATGTGCTCTGTATATTATAGGTATAACTGGTAGCAATGCCTACAGCTAAGGTTGCTCAGCACTTCCCATGATAAGACCTTAGTTTCAATTGTTTATAACTTTGCCAAATTTTAACTGTTTCCAGGGAAACAGGGAAATCATCCGTGTTGGGAGTCTGCCTCAGGCCAAATAATTTTTTTGGAGCATTTCAGCTACAGTGGTTCATTTGTTCCCAAGAAAGACATGAGGCCAAACAAATTCTTATAGCTGTATCATTGAAAACTCCAGTGCCTCCAGACTTTGGATCAGAGACTTGACATTTGGCATAAGTGCCCCTTTGCTGTTTCTGTGAAAATGTACCCAAAACTTGGTCTAGTTTTAACTGTCTGGGGAAAAAAAGAGAACTTGGTTTGCACATGCTCAGTAGAGACTTGTTAGAGTGTGACAGCTAAATTCTCCAAAGACTGCATTTCCCCAGATCATGCTTTGTCCATAAAAGTTCCTATGTGTGGATTGCACTGAGCCTGGTCCATCCCAAAAGAGCCCCTGTGTTTGTCATCTCAATGATAAAGGGGTTTAGCAAGAATTTCCCTGAAGTTGGTGCTCCTAGTGGCGGCAGGAAACTGGGATTGGCTGGACAAAGATTGGGACAGGGATGTGGAAACGGTGGTAGAGTTTGGGACTAGCTAGGCTGTTAGTCTGGGAGAATACATGGAACAGCTAGAGGGAAAGAAAGAGACAGGACAAAGGCAGGTGGGTAGAAATAGAGATATAGTTCAACTTAGTGAAGGACAGCGGCAGAATGGTCTGTGGTGTCTTGTGGAAAAAAATAGTGGGAAATAAGAGTTGGATGAATTTTAGTTAAAGCACACCCACCACCATTTTGAAATGCGGGTTGCTGAATACACATGACAGATCAATCGAGTCTGCTCTGACGCCTTCTAATTAGAACATGTCAGAGCATGTGTATTGGCACCCATGGATTCTACAAAACAAAATTTGAAATATATACAATGAATAGCTTATCCATCCATCTAACTTGTCATGACATAAGATCAGATCCTATTTTATCTGTTAGGCACTTAAATAGCATGTAGACATCTAAGTGTGATCCTATTCCGTTGTGCTTGAGTCCCTAATAAAACATCAAGTCATCTACTTATGTAATATGCCATCATCTTAGCTTTAAGACCAAATCACAAGAAGTGGCAAGGAGAAGGAAGACCCACCCACTTTTGGTTCCAGCTTTTCGGGGTAGAATAAAATTGCACTTACACACTTAAGTATCTGTGGACCGCTTAGATGAATAATAGGTGGGTGTGGACTGAGGAGTCTTTATACTGAGCCTGGATGTTTGTGTGAAAGATGATCCAGTAAACATTTCATTGGTATAAATTATTTTAGCTTGAGTAAAATCAGTACAGTTCAATCATTTTACACCAGCTGATTTGGTCCACAGACCTCTGTTTCAACCATGACTTGTTCAATTCTGTAATGCTTAAGGCTCAGGGTTCCACTCAGTTTTAAATATGTCCTTAAGTATGTTGAAGAACTGGGGCCCCAGATATCAAGGAAAAAGTGTTCCTTCCATGGCAGACATTATCAGGGGAGGTAATGTGGGAGGTCGGATTAGATGGTTCATATAGTTCTTCTGGCCTTAAAATCTATGACTCGATCTTTGTCAAACCCAGGCCTATATTTCACGTGTACTTCTTGGATAACATCCCCTTTCTATGCTCTTTCTGTTCCATGACCCTTCTGGCAGATATTCTACCATCATTACTCATACTGACACATTTTGTAACATTCAGAGCTAACCTTTGGGATCCAGCTTTTAAATTTTCCTTAAAACTGTAAAAGAAAAGAAAATAATACACACACACATTTATATATATCTATTATATAGATATATATATATAAAACATATTTTCAATAGTTGTTTCATGCCTTAGTAGAAGAAAAATCCAGGCTGGAAATGTGCAGATAAATATAATGGTGCTTTTCAGACAATTTTTATTTAAAGTTTCAACCTGCATTGCTCTCTGGTTTTGCCATCATAAAAGAAATAAAGACATTTTTACCATCGTAAAAGAAAAAGTTAGAAGACCCCAAACCTTAGCTAGCAAAGCAACTAGCATGTTGTATACCTCAAAACCCAAGAGGTCTGAAAATTCCTGAGCTGAGTTCCCAATTTTAGAAGCGTGTAGTACAATAAAACACTGTGTTTTGTTTAAGACATGGCAACTTGACTTGAGTCTTATGTTTCAGAGGAAGGTTTCGCAATGATGCTGAGGAGAAACAGCTAAAGGACTTAATTGTCTCCCCCTTGCTCCCCCTCCTTCCTCTAGCATACTTAGAATAAAATCCAGTTGCTTCTGAAATACTGTAACATTAGTGTTTTGATTCAGCTTGTTTTGAATTAAAACCTTATCAGTTTTTTAAAAAATTCCCAAATCCACTCAGACAGGACACTTGTATTTACAATAACATGGGTTTCTAGATCAAATAGTTTGACATCTAATTTATGGATAATGGTAATATGTACTGCAGAATAGCTTGTATATTAAAAGTAATTGTGTGTTGTCACTGTGGTGGATCTTGAGGGGTTTATTTTGTTTATTAGATACAATATTTTTCAAGGGACAGTGTCAAATACTGTTGTGTGAGACTTGGTCAACTAATACCATAAACAGAATTATAAGTGTATTGGCAAACTATCAGATTGACTTGGCTCAGGTGAGTTCTGTGGAGTTATATTATTGGTTATCTATGAGTATTTGGATGACCTTTGGGTAGTAGAGAAAATGTTTATGAATCTAGAATGTTTCACAAACTTTAGCACAAAAGATTGTTTTATCCAAAAATGTGAGCTATGACTTCTTAATTATTCATTGTTGCTTATTTTTCTTGTTTTAAAAGTTTCCAGTTATCCAGTCAAAGAACAAGGGTAATATATGTGAGTTAGGTGAGTAGTCACATGCCATGAGCAGCAAACATATTATTGTCCAAAGGAAGAATTTGCAAATAATTCATAATCTGCCAGTTGTTTTTTCCCCAGATATGTTGGTGAAGACTTAATTATTCATGGAATCTAAGAGAGTTAGGCAACCAAATTCCACTAAATGTCAAACTTCACTAGCTCTTTCAAGTGTTATTAAAACTCCCCGTCAGAAATTAATGATCCACGTAGATCATGAACTAATGCTGATTGCTTCATTTGGAAAGAGGAAAAGGACAAGGTTGAATTTCCAGTAACTATTGTTGTATCCCAACTAGTTTTGCTTTTTAAGAATAACTTATGCAACATCTATTGCCCTTGATTTCAGAAAATTGAAAATACGTTAAAAAAAAATCCTTATCCTTAATTGCATAAGGCTTCCCAGATTTTTCCCTGGTATCCTTACTGGACCTGAAAATGAATATGGCTTGCTCTATTTTTCATTTTTACCTTTTATATCCATATGACAAATGATCTCAGTCATAATTTGAGTGCTGTGTAGGGACAGGAACATACTGAAGTATTTGGAGTTGGAAAAGAACAGTCCAGAATGCCAAATGCACCCCATGTGCAAGTCCAAGTTACAAGTCTCTGCACAATTTGTTAATGATAATTTGTGCTCCTTTCGCTCCTTGTGGGAATAGAATATGAAAGGCTATGGTTGGGGTTATAGTGTTCTGTGTACAACCTATCTAGTAACTCAAAGGGGCTGGGTGTCTAAATCACTTAGGCCCTTTGAAGGCCTGACATAAACACTAGCTGTTGGCATCTTTTAACAAGAGAGAATAATGGTCTGTTTTAAATGAGAGATTTAGGTCCCAATGTGGGGTGTCAGAATAGTGTCCTGTGCAGCTTGTGGACAGCTGCAGATAACCCAGTCTGAAAGGTAGATTCACCTTTCAGACTCACCCTACCCCACAAATCCTGTAGCTGTCTGGCAGACCATCTCCAGCCCCAGATTAGAGGAGAATGGCGTCAGGTCTACTTAGCATACTTCTGGGTCCCTATCATTTTCTGGTGCATAGAGACTCCCTAGCCATAGCCTCTTGCCTCTGGCCATGTCCCTTTGCAGCAGGTGCTAGAATAGGTGGTAGATTATGAATAGCACAATAACACTTTAATAGTGAACATTAATCATAGTTATTCATGGTCTTGTACAGTGGAAAGAGAATATAGGTCCCAGCATGTGGTAGCAACATGGTTACATAGTTGGCATATGTTGATGCAATCTAAGATGTGCCGTTAGCCATGCAGCCTATGTTAGCCTGGGGGATAGGGGGTTAAGAAGTTCCAATGCCATGGTGTGATAGGAGGAGAGGTAAGACCCTGTGCATGGTAACTGCATAGGTACACAGTTGTAAGGTCACTAGACATTCTGGCTCTGTGCCCAGTTACACCCACCTCAATCTGAAAAACCACTCATTTCAGTGAAGCTGTCACATTTAAGCTGGTATAAGTGGGAACAGAATCTGGCCCATATTCATCAGTGGTGCAATTTCTGCACCAGTTAGAAATTCTAAATATGCAGGTGCTCTTATCATTTGGACACAGAATGTGTGGTGAAGGCTGGAGATGGAGGCTGGAAAATACAAACACAGGTGGTGTGGGCCTCTGTAAGGATTTTGGGGAACATTATTTAACAGTATAGATATATGCTGACGTGTATCAATTAAATCACCTGCACCTCTACTGAATGAGTTTGATTAGTGCTTAGGAACAGGAAGAATAGAGAACTTAGGGTGCTTTCACAAGTTATATTTTCCATGCAATTGGGCCCCTGAAAGCACTTTACAGCTGTGATGTAAAACACGTGCATGGTGGCAAAGCACTTTTTAAATCACCAATACCACAGAAATGTAACCCTTGTTAAATCAGGTATTAGATGAAGGCACTCTAAAAGCAGAGCACCTTAGGGAACTTGTGTTCCCTTGACGCTTAATTTTTCATACTCTTCAGGGCTGGGCTGGTGCTTGCTGTACTGAGTACCAGCCCAGACCCATCACCAGAGCTGTCAGTGGGGGAGGGAGCAGCAGGGAACTGCTGGCTGGGTTTGGCCTGGCCAAAGCTGGGGGGAAGAGTAGAATGGAGCCCCCTCACCTTGTTGGCCCTTCCCCGCTACTCTGGCTGGGGTGCTGGGGGGAGCTGAGATGGGCCCATGAGGTGAGGGGGCTCAATTCCACCCTGCCAGCTCTCTAGCTCTGGCCAGGCCAAGCCCATCTGGCAGCTGCCTGCTGCTCCCTTCTCCTCCCCCACTGACACCCCTGGAGCTGGGGAGACCACTGGGACTGAGGAGAGGGACAGTTTAGCAGCTGTCTTGGACGCTGCTGGAGCACCCCTGCCTGCTGACCAGGGCCAGTGCAGGCAGGCTTGAACCCCCTTGACCCAACAGGCGAAAGTCTGCTGGGTTGGGAGACGGGGAGGACTTTAACTCATAGCACTTTTTATAAAGTGCCACGAGTTAGAGCATGGCCTCTAAAGACCTGCAGGCACAATTAGATTATCTCTCAGCTTTCCAAAACAAGAGTGCCTGGTGGCTTAGATCAGTGGGGACCAACTTTTTTCTGTAGGCATGCCACAAATTAGCTCCACACCATCCTCATGTGCAGTCATTCAGCCACAGCACCAACTCTTGCAGTTTAATTAGGAGTTTTACTATATTTGGTGTCTTATCTAAAGCTCCAGCTTCTGCAGTCATGGGATAACATGAGAACCTTCTATGTCTTTTTAAGACCATTTTTAGCCCTTGTGAATGCAGGGAAAAGTTTGTTGGTGAGGGCCCTAAACGTTTTTTTAAAACTAAAACAAAACAAGAAACAAACAAAAAGCAAATAACCCCTCAAAAAGCAGAGAGAAAAGAACCCCTGCTTTTAAAAATCTCATTATTTTGTAGCCCATCTTGTGTGCTTTGGATGCTTGAGGTTAACAATACTGAGCAGTTCTGCAGAAATCATTCTACCCGTAGTAGTAGATTTTCTCTGGACGCAATTAAAAATAAATATACATCAAGCATCTAATTATCAAGTACAGTTTCATAGCAAATCCTCCAAGGGCACTTAAGCAGCTGACCATTTTTGTTTAAAAGTTAGTAGGGCATTTCCATAGGGCAGTCTCTCGTGTGGGTTTATTGAAGTGCTGGTATCATTCCATTGTGAGAAAGCCAAGAAGTCCCTTTCATTTAGGTGTCCAAATGGAAGTTAACAAATAGAACAAAGGAAACAAATTAGGAGACAAAAGACAGGGAAGACCCGGTGCCTCCTTATGTCTGCAACAGTGGGGTGGAAGGGACAAAGGCTGTTTCCAGAGCTCATCCCACAGGAAGAGAGACAGTTTACAGCTGATAAGCCATGTCTCCTCTTATTTGCAGCAGGGGAAGGGAAGGAAGGGAGGCAGAGGACCAGCAAAGGATTGAAAGGAAGTGAGGTCTGTCCTTGTGACTCCTGTCTGATTTGTTGTCCAGGTTCCCCAAATGCATGCATCCCCGTAACTACTCCTCCTCTCATGAACTCCTCACCCCATCCCTTCCTGACTTGGTGTGGAAAATATGGCAGTGGATATGGCAGAGGCTTGCCACACTTCTGCAAAGCAGGGGGAATTCTATAGCTGGAGCAGGAGGACTAAGAAGCAGGGTTAGGATTAATATTTCATTGAGCAGAACAGCTTTGCATGGGGGTCTGGAGCATCAATTCCCTCCTATACAGGTCACTACATCTTCCTCCCCTATGATCCTGAATGGTTTTGTAGGAGAACTCTGAGGTTGCTGTCTCCCCTGGTGACTTACTTGGATGTTGGACTTTCAGCTGAGCCAGCAGAAGCAGCACCTAACTCCTCCCAGTGCCATGCAGTTGACATGGTTTCTTGAGCATCTAACTCCTGCTTCAAGGTTGCTTTACATGTTCTTATCCAGGGAGTGAAAAACAATAGCCTTATGTTGGCAATACTATGCAGGATTCCATGCATTCACTTCCCTACCTCTTTCCTTGGATCAGAGAGGGGCAGGAGTGCCCTAACACCCACCAGGTTTTTCTTGCTCTTTGCCACTCATGATGTAAGTGGCTCAGTTCACAGGGGAAGTCCTATGTCCCTTGGCTACTCTCACTCCTTTTTTGCATGCCTTCTGTGCTGTCAATAATACATTACAGGCTAAAAGTGTAACTGGGAGTCAGTGCTCAGGGCTAGTACCCAGGTAATGTCACTGTTATTGACACTTCTCTACCTGTCATACCTGCCAGCCATGAGCTGCACCAGATCCATGTCTAGTATAATTCACCTTTGTTGACACTCCTGAAAGTCCTTCTTAACTTTCATCCCCCCTGGGGGCTTGACTGTAAAATTTCAGAGACACTGGCACAATGTGCAGGAAACCATAAAGATGTTCTACATATTTTGTGGAATAATATCTTCGTGGATGGTTTGCCACTTTATGGCACCACAAATTGTCTGAATATGTAACACTGTCACTATGTATGGTGAGGTCAACACGTTAATCACACCATGAGAGAAATGTGGTCCAGGCTGAGTTACATGAGCTCAGTTAACTTACAAATGTACACGGTTATGTTGGAGGGGCAGAGAGTCTTACCACATTTTATCCAGCATTTTTCACAGGTGCTTCAGGTAGAACAATGGATGTGAATGTCTGTAGGATCCTGGCACAAAAGGCTTTTCTCTCAGGAGTAATGCAATGTCTGTTCATAGGTTGTGTGACCTCTGGCCAATATGTATTAAGGCAGTGGTCTTCAGTCTCTTTCCCTGGTGGGCCAGATGGGCAGTGCCTGGCCTGATTATGGGCTGGATGGTGATTCTGAGTCAGTTTCCAGGGCTAGTGCAATGGGCACAATCTGACCATACAAAGGGGGACAGAGGGGCAGTCCAGTCCAAGGCTGGCCCTACAGGACAGTACAAGAGGCTTCATCTGCCTCTGTGGGGGGGAGTGGGTGGAGACATGACTTAGCCAGAGGGTGAAGGGGGCATGACTCAGCCCTGGGGAGGGGCTTGATCCAGCCCTGCAGGGGAGGAAGGCCCCAACCTGGGCCCGTGGAGAGAAAATGGTTGTGGCCCACATCCCCCGGGGGGAAGGGTGTGTGACCTGGCCCCACAGAGGGAAGAGGGCATGCCTCAGCCCAACCTAGCCCTGTGGGGAGGAGGAATGGCTTCAACCGGGTGCATGGGGCTTGGAAATTTGGCAGGAGGAACAGTGGCTGTATTAACTGCCAACACTGCTGCTAAATTTCCTGACCCCTGGGGAGTTCCACGGGTCAGATGCAATGGCTTCACGGACTGCATTTGGCCTGCAGGCCACAGGTTGAGCACCCATGATTAAGGGGTTCAATATGAAAATGCTCAAAATTCCAGATAGTCAAGATTAATTAAGTAGTTTATTATTAAAAGATAAGGAACATGTATAAAAGAAAGACATGTTATTTGCCCTTTCTGGAGCAGTATCACAGTGGTTATGTAACATCAGAGACACCTACTTTGAACGCCTTCAAGAGTCATTTGGATTCTTATTTTGCTGGGATCCTATGATCCCTGCTGAATTCCTGCCCCTGGGGCAGAGGGCTGGACTCAATGATCTTCCAAGGTCCCTTCCAGCCCTAGTGTCTATGAATCTATGACTCTATGAATGGGATCTCCATGCTGTCAGACTTCTTACAATCTCATAGGTCATTTGAGAGCATAAAGTGTGGCAGAGAGCCATGGAAGAAGTTCCAGAGGCAGAAAACCGGCAAAGGATTGGAGGAGGGAGGTGAGGTCTGTCCATGGGACCCCTTGTTACTCACCTCTGCCTTGCTTCTCAGGTTCTCCAAATGTATTCAACTCTCCCATTACTCTTCCGCTCATGAACAACCCTCCACCTCTTCTTTACCAGGGTAGAATATATGATAGTGGATATGGGAGAGGCCTGGATTCTAGCCACACTTTTGCAAGGCAGGGAGAAGCTCTGTAGCTAGGACAGAAGGACTAAGCAGAAGGATTAAAATTAGCATTTCATCAACAGGAACGGCTTTGGTGGAGGTCTGGAGCATTGATTCCTTCTTATACAGGTCACTGTGCCATTCTCCCCTGCTGTAATCTTGCGTGGTTTTGGTGGAGAAATCTGAGGTTGCTATCTTACTTGATGAGACACGCTGGTATCATCTACACGAGACACTTTATTGTGCAGCAGACAAATTTGCTGCACAGTAAAGTGTCACTGTCTCCACATGCATGGCAATTAGGATGCAGTAGACTAATTTACTGTGCTGCCAGATAGTCCCATCAGATACAAGTGATATCTGGCATCACAGTAAATTACTGCACTTAAATTTACGTGTAGATGGTGATGTTGGGCTCAGTTTACTCCAGCTCAAATTAAGCTGGAGTATATTCAGTCTGATTAATTGCACGTGTAGACATGCCCACTGAGCACATACTTCAGATTCAAAATGTTGGTTGGTTGTTTGAACCAAACCACTGAATCTTTCTAAGTTAACCAATTGTTACATACTCGGAATGTCCTGTGATTAATTATTCCCCTGCATTTTACATTATACCCTTTGTCATTTTTCATATAAGAGGTATGCCTCTTGTCAGTTTCTTGCAGTTGCACTATATTAACTGTTTAATAGTATTCAGCCAGTTTTCAATTTGGAAATGAAGGCAATGACCCATTTCACTGTTCTGTTTTATGTCAGTATTTCTGAATTGGATGCAACATGGATAGGACCATGACCCAGAACTGGTGCAATAGAGTAGCAAGGTGGGTACAATGACTGGAGTATGGAATTCCAAATGCTGGAGTTCATTTAGAACATTTCCAGTCCAGAAGGTAGCGGGGTTTGGAATTTGCAAAGGGGGGTTGCTTTGCATATCTGCCCTTCCTTATTACCTCACACACAGCAACTGAAACAGTGGGAGCACAGGATTCTTTTATGGAAGCGCAAAATTAATCTCCAGCAGCTGAAAAAGTGATCTGTCTTGTTTACAGACAAGCGAGGATCTGTGTATGCATGTGTCTGACTAAACATTTGTTAATGCTTCCATTTGACTGCTTGGAGGGTCGATCTTTGTATAATATGTTTTTTACACATAATTCTGCTTTTTATTAAAACAAACTGGCAGTGAAGGAGATGGGGATGGTGTGTTATGTATTACTTGGATGAGGGAGGGGCGGGCTCATGGTGATTCGTTCTTTAATGAAAACCAGCCTCAGTATAACAGAAAGACCTTGATAAACTTTTCTGTTTCCCAGACCCCTTCACTTTAAACCCGAGTTTTTGCTGAAATTGTAAAACTCTCTCTCCTTTCTTTTTATAGGTAATTAATTAGCAGAACTGGGAGTAATGCTAGGAAAAACGCAACCAGCCAACTTGGTTAGTTAATCCTGAAAGCTAAGTAGTAGGAGGGCAGGATTTGTTGTTTTAGTAGTTATTGGTGCATATTTCTTCTTGTGAGGTTTCAGAGGGTAGCGAGTGAGGTATCTTCAGGTTTGCACAATGCAAGCTTTTACTTCAGATTACCATTTCTAACTGGAATCTTATACAATTCCATAGATTTACATGGCCAGTAATTACCATTAGAGTCATTTAGTCCAACCAATGTACTAAGTTTTTCTAGGGCTTTTCTTTATCTCCTTACCACATTAAGACTTCCCTTGAAATGCACTCAGATAAGCCAAATGAATGGGTTTGGTAGTGTGATTTCTTGGGATCTCAACTGAGTTGTCTCTAAGCTCCTTTTATTTGGAACCTGAAGCTGATTACCAAGGAAGATTTACTATAGAGCCCTGGTGTTAGGGAAGGGGTTTGTTTAGGATGTGGACACACAATACGTTTACTGTAAATTGACGCTACCATGTAGTGAAAATGGAGCAGACACAGGACTTAGCTCTACTGGGTGGTAAACTACTTGAATCCAGGTTAACATTTATCCTTGGAACATGGCTAATGACTTTGGTACATGAGAAAGTTATGCTACAGCGGAGCTGTCCAACTGCAGGCCCAACTCTGGAGACTGACCACGTGCCAGGCATCCAGCCATGGGGCTGGGAGGTTGAGTACCACTTTCCTAGTCAATTTTATCCCAAGGTAGCTGTTTGCTCACTGGAAATGGACTCTTCTGCCACCTAGCACCCCAACCCAGTAATAGCACCTCCTGTGGGCAGCTAACCTGGAATAGCTGGTCATGTGTCTACTTCTTACTACAGGGTAATTTTTCTACGCAATAAAATCCAGGGTAAATTATGCCATAGCAACTGATTTGAGTGTCTGTACCCATAGACCAGAGCTGTACAAGTGGCAGCCCATGGGCTGCATCCAGCCCCTGAGGGGTTCACCTGTGGCCCTTGGGCTCCTAGTCAGGGTGTCACTCCCCCCATTGCTTTCCTAATGTTGCTGCTAAAGTCTCTCTCTCCCTCCTACTGCTTTTGCTCCTTGATCCCACCCCTAGGGCCACAGCAGAGTGACATGACCTGTGGGGCCAACGGAGCCCATGGCCAGGAGTTTGGGGGGATCCTGAGGGTGCAGGTGTGGCACAGTGCAGTGCAGTGCAGTGCAGCAGGGGGGAGCACTGTACTGCAATGCAGTGCAACAGAGAGGAAGTCAGTGGGCAGGGGGGTGAGTGTCCATGGCATGGCACTGCTGTTGAT
This sequence comes from Crocodylus porosus, assembly GCF_001723895.1. NCBI lineage: Eukaryota > Metazoa > Chordata > Crocodylia > Crocodylidae > Crocodylus > Crocodylus porosus. Next base: position 4,654,160 of record NW_017728947.1, read on the forward strand.
TAAGGGGCTGGAGACACTTGTGTTTGTAAAGCATCCTGACAAAGAACTGGTGCAGAATGATGATGTCCTATTCGGGCTCTTTCAGCAGATGCTGTTTCCCTTCACTTTTAGGCTCCCTGCTGAACACTATCTCCATTCTTCCTTCAATGTCTGTTCCCTTTTCTCTCCCTCTTTACCTCCTAGCACTGCTCCCTCCCCTATTTTGAGAGAGGAGAGGGAACCTGTGGTAGCTCAGCAGAGAGGAACTGGTAGGATATCTACATCCCCTCTCCCCACAAGCCAGCTCATATCAGCACTAGCAGTAAGGTGGGAAGTGGGTGACAGAAAATGGTCTGGTCCAGGAGGGAAGCAGCAACAGAAGGCCAGGTTTTAGGGGAATTTTCCCATTTTAAACTTGCCAAACATAAGGAAGAAGTAACTGGGTAGCAGAGATCAGAGGACATCACCAAGAAAAACAAGGAGAAATTCACATGCCCATCATTTATTCCCCCACCCCTGAGTGGCTGACCTATGCTTGAAGTCCGAAGAGGAGGTCAGTCCGAGAAGCCTGGAGTAAAGGAGTGGGCGCTGTAGTACACCCAGTAGCTAGAAGTGGTGTGTGTGTGTGTGCGTGCATGGAGGGAGGCTGATCTTTCCTATGCAAGGATGCCCTTTCCTATGCAAGGGCATCGAAAGACAGCTCCTGAGGAAGAATAGCAAGAGCTCTAAGAGCTGTACTAAATTTACTTAGGCTGATTAGAAGGGAGGGGAAGGATGTTTAATGGTGAAACCAGGCAGAGCATGCCTGTCCAGCTGGAATGGGACTATCTATCTTGCCTTTTATTATTGTTTATTTCAATGGAAAATCAGGGTTAATAGTGCAAGCAGGGACTGTACAAATAGGAACAGCACGTTCCATGGAGGAACTAGAGACAATTATCCAAACCTGACAAATGCCGAACAGGCAGCGCAGGGAGCTGGTTGGGTAACGGCAGCTGCCTGTTGAGTAGACAGGAATGAAGTCCTAGCAGGAAAGCGGCAGGCTGGCTAAGGCCGAGGAGTAGGCTTCAGGAGACCTGGGTCTGGGTCTTTGTTCTGTCACTGACTTGGTGCACCGTTGGGTAAGTCACTTCACTCCTGTTTCTCTTAGACTTTTCTCTCTTGTCTGTTAAGATGGTAAACTGTTCGGGGCAAGGGCTATCCTTTGTGTTTGTAATGCCTCTCATATATTGACAGCATCTAGCATGATGGAGCTTTAATCTCCATTGGAAACTTTAAGCACTGTAATAGCAGATATAATAGAAAAAGAGAGTGGTCCAAAATAAGGAGGGAAAGGTAGGGAAAGGATTTGCAAAATATTTTCATCAGTGAAGGAAGGAGAGCAGAGGGGAAGGGAGAAAGGAAGGGAAACAAGGGAGAAGGATTTCAGTGGAGGATTCAACCCATTTGGAACACAGTGACAGAATCTGCTGCTTTTCCCTACTTCCTCCCAGCTGGAGTTGTGAAACTCAGGTTTTGGGGTCCCAAATTTTTGTGGCTCTTTCCACCCCAGGATTTGAGATAGTTTTTACATGTAAATTCTGGTCAAATAGTATCTCAACATGATGTATCTTTACTGCTAATGTGGCTATATAATCTCTGCTGTAACCATGTCAGGAGATGGTGTTGTATAACTTGTTTTGGATAGTCATTTTGGGGACTATATCCATTATCCTTCTACTGCTCTACCCCTGGTGCAACTCCTACAGTAACATCAATGGATCAGTAGCTAGCATAAGTGCTAGCATAGACAGAGGTCAGTCAGCCATCTGTGTGTTCACTGCTGTGCTATCTAGACTGCTCTGAGCCTCAGATGTCTTGTTTGGGCATTTATACACATACTTTTTTGTGCTGTGATGCATCAGAGATCTGGCATGTCAGAGTAGACTTGATTAATTGATTAATTCACTCACCTAGGGCATTTTTACACATGTATGTGCCGGTGTTGCGATGCATGCAGTTATGTAAGTGGCAGAATGTGTGTCAGTGAGCAGAAAACGGTGGTGGTCTGCTTTTGAACTAAAACACATCAAAGGTGTTTGAGTTCAAAAATGCACTGCTGCCATTTTCTCTGCACTGATGCGCATTTCACTGCTTATACACCTGCATGCATCGCAGTGCTTGGCTCTTTTCCGAGTGCCTGGTGCTGAGGCGCATGCATATGTAATAATGCCCTAGGTGACCAGATACTAGTACCTTATCTACTCCCAGCCATTAAGGGTAGTGGCCATCTTGTTCCTTATAATGCACAGCACCTCACACAGTGAGGTCTTGGTCTATGACAAGCCTGGTTAAGCACTATTAATAATTATTACTACATTATGTTTTCCACCGTTGCTAAGCCCAGTCCAGTAGTGAAAGGTGTCAAGAAAACATTCTCCTGGAGACCTAGCCACCGATTATCAGGGAGGGATTACAGCATAACTATAGCTTGCTGGGCTCCTGAAAGGATGTCTCTGCACTGAAACTCATTGGTTGTACTAAGGCAGTTTGCTTGTGGTTGGCAGGGGCCCATGTTAATCCCCACACTTGGTGAGAAAGCCAGGTTTCATCTGGTTCACTATGGGAGGCTGCATGAAGGCCACAAGCATCACTAGACTAAAATCTAAATCTGCCCAGAGCTGGGTCCATATTTGCTTGAAGCAAAGTGATTTTCTCTGGTGAATCTGGGTTGAGTTTTGGGTTTGTAATGAAAGCTGAAGCCAGCTGGGTGTTGTCTGGTCTATCTGCTTTTTGCATATCTTTACTTGCTACAGCGGTTTTGGAAAGATGTCCTACTGTCCCTGTCAGCAGTCCCTGTGCTGGTAGTCTCAATGCTGGTGTTCTCCAAGGACCCATATCCCTATGCAGAGTTCTACCCATTGGCTGCATATGCTCTGCGGCCATATGGGGTAGGCAGGAGTTGAAGGTGCCTTGCCCTTTCTCCAGGAACTTTACCCATGGTTTGGTACCCCTTCAGAACTTCATTAAAGAAGGTACTGAAAAGGGTTTGCTGCCCCCCTATGGATTCTGCTGGCACAGCATAGACAGTGCCCAGCTTTCAGTCTGGGGTGAGCAAAGAGGGTGGGATGGACATGCGTGGTAGCTGCTGCGAGGGCCTCATCTATGGAACCCAATGTTTGCCATTTGTTAAGGTTCTTTCCATCCTCACATGCTGAAGCTTGGTTACTTACTGGGCCCCTCTGTGGTGTACTGTATAAGTGTAGCTGAAGAGCAGGGCTTCCCTAGGGCCACTTCATTTGTGCAGGGTGCTTGTTTCTCAGAAAACCTCCAGTCTTTGTGGTGCTTTACAGTGGATTCCTAGAGCTTTTGCCAACCATGGTGCTCAGAAGTTAAAAATAAACTGTGGGTGGGACAGCATCTGTCCTACCTGGGGGGGTAGCCTGATGTCTAATAGCTGGAAGAAAAGGCTGGAAGTAAGGAGACTTGGTTTCTGCCTGGATTCTATCCACCCAGCTGTGGGCAAAATCAGGAAAGTCACATTATCTTTCTGTGGCTCAACCCCTACCTTGTTGCTAAAATGGAGAGATGATGTTGACTGCTTCTCAGGAGGCGTTTCGGGATTTAGTGTCTTAAAGCTTAGAAAACACTTTGAGCTCTTCGGGCAGGAAAGGTAAAGAATCCTGGGGGAATTCAAGTGTAATTTGAGGGCAGGTTGAATTCTTTGCCCCTCAGCAGCCCTTTCTTTTGTAAATGGCCAACTCTTGAAATGAGCTTTTGAAGCAAGCACCTGTATGAAGGGCACACTGGGAGGTGTGCAGTGGTCTCATTAGTGTACTTCTGGATCATCCATTGCCCATAGGTAAAAGTCATCACATGTTCCATTCTCATAGTTTCATAGTTGGTAGGGTCGGAAGGGACCTGAGCAGATCATCAAGTCTGACCCCCTGCCTTGGGCAGGAAAGGATGCTGGGATCAAACGACCTCGGCTAGGTGATTATCTAGCCTCCTTTTGAAGACCCACAGGGTAGGGGCGAGCACCACTTCCCTTGGAAGTTGGTTCCAGATCCTAGCCACCCTGACTGTGAAGTAGCGCCTCTTGATGTCTAGCCTGAATCTACTCTTGGTCAACTTATGGCCATTATTCCGTGTTACTCCCAGTACTGTTCGGGGGAACAGGGACTCTCCCATTGCCTGCTGGTCCCCCTTGGCCAGTCTGTAGATGGCCACCAGATCCCCTCTCAGCCTTCTCTTGTGGAGGCTGAACAGGTTCAGGTCCCATAGCTTTCCCTCGCAGGGCCTGCCCTGCTGCCTCCAATCATGCAGGTGGCCCTCCTCTGGACCCTCCCAATGCTGTCCACATCCCTTCTGCAGTGTGGCGCCCAGAACTATAACATTCAATGTAAATGTTTTTCTGCCAGTGGCTCTGCTTAAGTTTTCTTAAATCAGTGGCTGGTGAGTTCCAAGCATTTTGGTTTCCTTTTTCTGCATATTCATGTTGTCAGTGAAGTCTTGACTTATTAAACAGATGGTGAGAGACAGAGCCTCTCTTGGCATCTTCTTCCTGAAGAAAAGTCAAACCCAAAAGCTTTTGTTTGACTTCTCAGAATGCCCTACTCAAATCACTTCCTCTCTCAAGGTCTACAGCAGCCTCATATGGTAAAAGAGAAATTCCAAAAACTACCTTTGCCCAATCATTTTTCTCCTACACGGGTTGGTTAATAGGGTCCCGGAAGCCATCATACACTGCAAAGGAAATTTAAAGGCTGTATTTGGATCCTCTGCTTCTTTCAAATGTATAGAAAGAGAAGTCCTGGAAGTTTTCTCAAGCTTTTTTGGGCAGAGACCATCTTCTTGGTTGTGTTCACGTAGCATCTAGGACACAGGGATTTTGACCTCTGATAGGGTTCATGGGCCTTACAAGGAGCTCCATTACAAGGTCTCTGGAGCTGGTGTAGCCTCAGCTAGTGTGACCCTCTAGACATAGGAGAACTAGATTTTTGGAGGAGGACTCTCATGGGCACCTGGTAGCATAAGACTTTGTAGTTGTGAAGCACTGAGTTTTTGCAAAGGGTCTGTAATCACCTAGCACCCCCTCCAGCAGAGATGCCCTTGGCACTCCATGATGGTCACACTAGGGCAGTATCCCTACTCAGGCTCCTTGGCAGTGGCCTCAGTTTTCTCTCTTGCCATGTCTGGTGTTTTGAGTTCCTCTGTATATAAAGAGGCTGGCTTCAGAACCTGGAGTTAAGCCTTTGGTGCCTGTTTCATCCTGATCATCAAGTAGCCAGTCTACTCTGATCTTTGCACCATTACCTAAAAGGGAATTTGGACTCAACTTTCACACCCCCTCACAGTTTACAGTTTTTTACAAGTTTCATTGTAAAACTTGGCAGCAGATGCATTGGTAGAACCTCCCCAGGCACCTCTCTGTGGCTTCATTGCAACTCCATAGCCACAACCTGGTCCTCCAGTAGTAAACAATAGCAGACATACAACATAAATGATTTCTCCCTAGCACAGGTTCACAGCCAGTCTTCTTTCAGCCCCTGGAGCTCCTTCACTGGAGCTGGAAAGGGCCAGACAGGTCTTACCAAGGGTTTTGGCCTCATAAGACCATTAGTCACACCTACTTGGTCATCAAGGCAGCCTCTTCTCTATCAAGCCTGCCAATCGTGGTCTGGGGTCTCAGCCTGTGTTCCAAGCAATAATTGTGCTTCCCACACCTCTGGTGGGGAGCTGCTTCTCTCCAAGCTTCTTAACTCCCCACAGTCCTTATAGAGTGCTAGAGTCAGCCTGCATCTCACTGACCCTCTCCTGATCAATAATGGGGTAGAGACCCCATTACAAGGGTCTCTGACACCTCTTGGGAAGGTCCTTATACCTTAACTGAAGATATATGGCTGCTGAGACTTAATCAAAAGCTCAGCAGCTTTGATCAAAGACTTTGCACATTACATCCTTTGGACAGTGGTGTTTTAACAAAAAACAAAGGACTAGCTTCTACCCTGATGTGAATCCCTTGGGGCTCCATTGATTATAATGAAGCTAAGCTTGTTCAGTCCAGTTGAAGACTTGGACCACTGAGTTTTAACAGGTCTAAGTGGAAATCCCTTCTCTCTTCCAGTTGCTCTCCTGTCACTCTTATGGGGTGTCATCATTCCACTAGTGCCACGGTAGTCTGTAGAATTATAGTCTGGATATGCACTGCATTTCTAGGGTAGCTCAGATCAGACTCCTGGGTTTAGACAGATGCTTCAGATGTTTGGATCCAGGGTTTTTGGGTTGAGTCCATCTATCATCGCTCCAGTTACATAATATGGAGCAGATTGGAAAAAACAGCCTCGGGCAACTGGTTGGCACTGCAGTAGGAGACAATACCAACCTGCCCAATCCCACTTGTTATGGTCTTCCTTCTGCCCTTCCTTTTTTCTTGTCCCTTTTCTGTCTCTGTATTGAGGAAAAAACTGCCAGCGAGAGTGAAATTAGCAGAGAAATGTCCATATACACATCAGTTATGCTTCAGTGCGTGTTTTTATTTACAGTTTGATTTTTTTGCTTTGCCATGATGTGCCTTCAGACCATGTCTCTGGAGCAGGATGAGCCTGGAATAAGACCTTGGCTATCTCTCCGGGCAACACTCTTCAACTGTTATGAAAGAAACCCTGAAGAAATGGTAATGTTGTGGTATGGATAACACCCAGAGGAGAGGTGTGTGTGCCAAGTATAATGATTTCCCTTTCCTTACCTGCCTTTGCTTTCAAATTAATATTTGCTGAGGATTGAACTGTCCTCATCCTAGTTTCTCTTTGTAAATGTTTTATTTCATTTTGTATAACTGCCGCGTGGCATTTTTCACATTTATGTAACTTTATAGTCTTATCTTTTAAGTCAAGCCAAACCAAAATGTTTATTTAGTAATAGCTATAACTGAAATCCTATCGCGTGCACTTTGCGTGCGCGAGTTTTGTATTTTCCCGCGTGCGTGAATCTTGTATTTTCCCACGCGCGCGAATTTTGTATCAAGCTGCACATGCGTACTTTGTAAGTTTCTTTTCTATCCTGTAAGTTTCACTTTTGCAGAAACGCAATCTATATAAAAATCTGCCTAGCAACACCCATGTAAAAGAAACTATCCTATCCCTGCACGCTTAGCTTATGTCGTAGTTAGTGTCATAGAGGCAGTCCAACCAACATCAATAAAGAGGCGAAGAAGCAGGAAACGGTAGAGACGACAACTGGATAAATCTCAGGCTTGATCACCCTGTTGCCGGTCCTCAGCCTCCCGTCTGGGCATATCCCAGCAAAAACCCATCAAAGGCCTCGAAAACCCAACAACGAACATCAGCCTCTCAGCGTAGCTTAGACTGCATACCAGCTTTGACTATACCTCTGCGCTTATACTTTAGCTGCAACTTCGCTCCAGCCGGTCTCCCCTCTTATTCGTAAGAGGGTGAGGCCAGGTGAGTTGAATAAACCCTTTTACTATAAACTTTAAAAGCGTATAGCATTTCGCCTACTTGCGCCAGTAAGGCGAACCTCGAGGGCGGTCAACGAGCCACGTCTTATCTTGCCCCACAAGCTGCATACTTGTTTGCTCCGTAAAGTCCGCGGCTCATCAAGTGGTGTCGGGGTCTCTAATCCGGCATTTCGCAACACTCTTCAGACAGAGTAAAAGGACAGAGGTAGGTTTCTGTTAACCCTTTCAATGATTTAGGGTCTTCCAACTTGCAGTTATCATTTATATTGGAGTACTGCCTAAGGGCCCAAACCAAGATCAAGATGCATTGTCCTCTATATATACATACAATAAGAGAGAATTTCTTCCCTGAAGAGTTTACCATCTAAATAGTCAGGGCATACAAAGAACTGTGGCCATCTATACACATGCACCGGGATGAAGTGCCCACAGCGTTATGTGTATTCAGCATCCCATGCTTCAAAACGGTGACAAGAGCACTTTAACTAAAGCTCGTTTTAGTTTTAGTTTATCAAGCTTTAGTTACAGCACCCCTGCCACCATTTTGAAATGTGAGGACATTAAATACATGTGATGCAGAGGCTGCTGGAGCACACTAATTAGCATTCTCCAGCAGACTTGATTAACTGAGTCTGCTCTGGTGCATGCTAATTAGCATGCATCAGAGCAGAGTTCCATCGTATGTATAGGTGTCCTGTTTTAATTCCTATGTTGTGGGAATTGAGGTGCAGAGAGATTAAATGGCTGGCCCACGGTCAAGTCTGTGGCACAGTCAGGGACTGGATTAGGTTACAGTGTCATAGCCTACAGTGCATCCTTCCTGTCTGACTTTGCCTTGTTCCACTTGTGAGGTTTGTCTGGATGAGCAAGTTCCATTGAGCAGCATGCAAACCATTAACAGGCACAATATACTGAAGGAAATCTTGGAGGTCCAGGCATGAAAAAGGAAACAGAGAGCCTCTGCTTCTTATGTGCTCTGACGTACAAAATCAGATGGTGTTAGGGAATCATGTGCTTATACTTGTCTAGAAGCAGCTATGCTATGTTTTTGTTTGCTGGAAGTCATTCCCATACGCACAATTCCCTTCCTTTTTTGGGGAGCTTCACATTGGAGCCAGAAGCTCCAATTTTACTGAATTGCAGTCTCTTCCGCCCTTAGTTCTCAGCTGCTCTGAGATGTACAGTAAGTGGAATCCCCATGCCACACATTCATGATCTGCATATCCAACAAGGACCCCTGTTTGAACAGGTTTGGCTCTATTCAGACTGGTGTAAATCTAGAGTAGTTTCACTGGAGCGGGTGTAGCCTCAGCTAGTGTGACCCTCTAGATGGAGAAGAACTAGATTTTCAAAGGAGGATTTTCCTGGGCACCTGGTAGCATAAGACTTTGTAGTTGTGTAGTACTGCACAGGAATTAATCAGTTCTCTGAAGATAAAGGAACTAGTTCAGGGTTTCAGAAAACCAGTTTCAGAGCCGGGGTTAGGCCTCATGGCCATTTTCATGTTAGCCCTCTACTCTTTTCCTGAGAAGCAGTCTTTTGTTCATTTGTCCCTGAGGAACCTTTCTTTCTCTTTCAGGTGGTGGATAAAATACAAGAACCTACTCCTGAGTCTGCAAGGAGGGAATGCACTAAGTGGATGTATCTACATGAGGCATTTACTGCCATTGCCTAATTAGCTCCACAGTAAAGTCTCAGCATCTACACATGTGGCCCTATTAGGTCGCAATAGACTAATGCTGCTGTAGGTTAGTACTTGTAAACACAAGTACTATCTTGTGGCAGTGTTATTTAGTGTGCTGCAATGCACATGTAGATGCTGATGGGGCCAGCTGTGGCCCAAGGGTTCTTCAGTGTAGGGGCTGCCTGCTAGCTAGCCCTGCACTGGAGCACCCTCATGCCTCACTCAGCTCCTCTGCAGCATGCTGAGCTGAGTCAGAGCAGTTCAGGGCTGGCAGGCTGACCCCTTGGGCTTCCTGCCACCTGGGGCTGCTCCAACCTGTCTCAACATGCTGCAGTCCCAGGTGCACATGAAGCTCCTGTGCCTGGGAGCAATAAACTCCAGCATGAACTATGCTGGAATGTATTGCATTGCACTGATTGCATGTGTAGATGCACCCAGTGAGGAGAGAGCTTTACAAACATGCTGGTGGTGAAGGGGGCAATGTCCCAGAGAAGCATCTACACTGTGCGGGGTGAGGAGCATGTTGATTTGCATGCCACTTGTGACGTCTAAAGGAAATTATGTGTCCTGGACAAGAAAAGTTGATGTAATAGAGATATGTAGGGATTGGATGCTTCAAGGGGGCAAAATACCCCTTATCTCTGCTGAGGAGAAGGAATTTGAAGGGAAGATGCCTCTATAAGGGAGATTAGGTGAGCAACTGACATGCTCAAAAAAACAGCAAATGGAAGAAAGAGGAAATAAATCAGAAATTAGGAATTATAGAAAATTTATAAGGGATGCAAAAGGACATGAAGAGGAATATCTGGCCCACAGAATTATACATAATAAGGAGGCTTTTTTTAAAAAAAAGAGTCTCATCAGTGGTATTGGTACATTGCTGAGTAGAAATGATAGACTGGTCAATAACAGTATATTGCAGACATTTTTAACAAATATTCCTGTTCTGTATCTGGAGAATAATTAGATGATATAGATTTATCAAAGGATGAAGAGGAAAAACTTTCCTTTTCTGTAGTCACTCAGGAGTATTTTAAACAGCAGCTACTAAAGTTCAGATAGTTTTAAATAATCAGAACTGGATAATGTACATCCAGAATTTTAAAAAGTGGCTTTGGAGCTTTCTGGACCATTAGTGTTGATTTTCAGTAAGTCTTGGGAATCCCAGAGGACTGGGAAAAAGTTAATGGTGTGCCCGTATTTTAAAAGGTCAAGCTGGATGACCCAGATAATTATAACTCTGTCAGCCTGACATTGATCAAAGGCAAAATAATGGAACAGCTAATCCTGGAACTAGTTACTAAAGAATTAAAGGAGTGAAATATAATTCATGCCAGTCAACATGAGTTTATAGATAGTAGATCATGCCAGACTACTTTGACATCTCAAGCAACAGGAGAGAAGTTACATCACCTTTGCATCTGCCACTGTTGCAAGTATTCCTAGAGTACTGGGTCTTGTCCAGTCCTGCTGGGCACAATTCACAAAGGATGTTGATTAAATCGGAGACTGTTCAAAGAACAGCCGTGAAAAGGCTTAAATGTCTGGAAAAGCGTATCTTGTAGTAAAAGACTCTAGGACCTGGATCTATTTAGTTTACCACTGAGGAGGTAGATGAGTGATTTGCTCATAGTGGATAACAGCAATTCTCAGCCAGGGTGCCATGGCATTCTGGGGTGCTTTGAGAGCCTTTCAAGAATATTAGAGGGTGCCACATAAAGTTAGCACTTTTGGGTGTGCAAACATGGTTCATAAAATAAACGCAGAGATTTTAAAGAGGAATCCAAAGTGTCAAAATACTCTGAGCTGTTGTGGTCTTTCTGAGTTCTTTCCCCCAGAAGAATTGCTCAACTATTTTTCTGTAGTTAAAAAACAAGTGAAAACAAAGAGCTGGTATTTTCTGAGGAGTGCCTTAAATCTCATGAGAGGTGCCTCAATACTAAAAAAGAGTAAGAACTACTCGTCTATTTGTACCTATATGAGTGGGGAGAAACTGTTCATTGTGGGCTCTTTGATCTATCAGGCAAAATCATAACAGGATCCAGTCACTCAAGTTTGAAGTGAAGCAGATTTAGTGTAGAAACACACACAAGTGAATAGCTAACACTAAAGGTGATCAACTATTGAAAAACAAATGTTGCGATAGATTCTCTATCGCTAGCAATTTTAAAATTAAGACTGCATACTTTTAAAAAAGATTTGCTCTATTTCAAGGAGCAATTAATTAAGGGAAATTCTCTGTCTTGTGTTTATAGAGCAGGCCAGATTAGGATATCATGATTGGCTCTTCTGGCCTGATAATTTCCTAGTCTGTGAAGGATCTTTTGGCTTCCATGTGGTTCTTTGTGTGCTTAAGGGTAATGGACTTAAATGCTTTGTTGGATCAGGGTGATAAACTCTCCTGCTTCAGGGTACAAGTCAGCCAATCTCTAACTGATGTGAGATTGGAAGAAAATTGCCTGATAGTAGATAACTTCCTAATGTTTACTGCAGGGCTTCTGAAGAAACTTTTGTTGGTGACTGTCAGGGACAGGAAGCTGGACTAGATGGACTACTGGTCTGAAGCAGAACAATAATCCCTATGTTTCTTTCCCGGTAAACATCCCATAAAGCATCACCTTGTGGCATGGTGTGACATACGGTATCTATCTTCTTAAACTGGAAAGTGTGATTCTAACTGTGTAAGGGGCCATCTAACCAATTTCATATATCTCCTGACCTCACCAAGGATGAGGCAACTCTACTAGGGTGCAGTATTCACTTTGGCAGTTGTATGGAAGATCAAAAGCAAAAAAGTATTTACACACGCCTCCCCCCCATATAAAGTATGTCTGCTGTATACAGGTGAATGTGTCAAAATGGAGGTAGAGCCCATATCAGGGAATAATGTACAGCAAGTGAAGTTCAAAATGTATTGGGAATGAAGGTGAAATATCAGCTGGGATTTCAGCCCAAGTTTGGTCATGAATACAAAACATCAGAAGTTTTTGTTTGTTTGTCTGTTTAATTTTCCATATTCCAAGCCAAATTTGCCAAATCAAATTACAAATCCATGAGGCTGTCCAGAACCATAAGTGCCCCTACTACTGGCAAACATCCTCTGCCCCCATCTGGGGCTTCAGATGTTCCCAAACCCTTTGGTGGGCATCCTACTTGCAGGCCCAAGCCTGAAAGCTTGGGGTTTGGGTGCCCCTGAGTTTTGCTTGCCCTTAGCCATAAGGCCCCAGGAGCAAGCTAGGAAGGAGTCTCCCCTTTCTATAAAGTGGGTATAAAGCCAAGACCTTCCCACTCCAGCAGTTAAGTCGGAGGTTTACTATACATTACCTTGGCAGGTACTATTCCTGTGCCAGGAGAGCAGCCTTCCCCAGGTGTGACTAGGAAGACCGCCTCAGTGGTCATGTGTTTCCCTTTCCAGGCAAGCGTAGGACTATGCTTGATCTGAGCTGACAAGAAGCTCAGGAAATGAGCAGGGGTCCTGCAAGGTGAAGTCAAGGATTTTGTGGCTGCTCCTTCCCTTCTAGAACTCCAACAGAGTGAGAAAAACCCCGCTAAGAAAATTAGAACAGCAAAGGAAGCAAGTGCCATTGCTCCATCCTGTCCCCTGGAAGTGCCAAAGAGGTGGTAGGGGTATAGGTTGTAGACGGCGTAGGTTGAAGAGGTGGTAGACAGTTAAACATCAAGCAGCAATGCAGTAGGTAGTGGAAACCTTGGAGACCTCATAGCATAGGCCAGCAGGACACAGCAGAGATTTAAGACTATGTTAGATCATCTTTGTTGTTGATTGGCAGGACTGGCATGGCTGAATCAGAACTCTGGGCTAGGACTTCATTAAGTGTGAGCTTGTGTAGCTGTGTTGACTTTCCTGATTGTGCGAAGCAAGAGTACCTAAATATGAGTGATTCCAGGATCTGAGGCTATGTCTATATGGTAGCAGCATGGAGCTCCCTCAGGCTGCTGAAGAAATAAGCCCTGTGTGCCCAGTCCCACTCTGAATGTGCAGCCCTTGTAAAATGGGGTGGTGAGGATGCCCTTGGCACTGTGATTAAGACTTTGGTTTCCTGTTTGCTCAGCTGGAGGTGGCAGTCCTTCATTTCCAGGGTTGATGCCCTTGGAGAGGGAACAGGCGGGCTTATTGCTTCAATGGCAAGAATGAGCTCTTGATAGCATGGTATAGGAGTATTCATAGTAAGCAGCGACTTGGGATGTGAAGAGTGTGTCTAGGCCCAGTGAATGTTTTTTGTGACTAACTTTACTCATAGCAGAGAACCACGAATGGGTGGCAAAGTGAACCAGCATAAGGGAGCTGCTGTTCTAGGTGTGGGCAGTGAGCGCTAGCAGAAGGGCTCCTTGGCTGTGGCTGGCTGGCCTATGCATAAGAGAGCAGAGTGAATGGAACGTGGAGGGGGAAAAGACTGGATTAACCCTGCTCTCTCCTATCCTTTGCTTTTCAGTCTCCCAAAATACACATTTCTGGTGTATCCTGTCTTGGCAGAAGCTGCAGCTCTGATAGTCATGGGGAATAAAATCTTCTAAGAAAGGAGGAGAGGCAGTAGCAGATGAGCTCCCTCATATTTGGGGAATGGGGTTCAACCCCTTTGAATCTTGGCATCTGTACTGAGGCAGACAGCACTAGTACCAAGCATGATGCATTCATATGGTACAGCTGTCCAGGTGTAAGCTCTCCTAACACTCATTGTTGTACAAAGGTTGCCGCGGTTACAGAACACAGCTTTTCACTTCCCTCTTTGTGATAGGAGATCTTCACCCATCCTCTGTGATCCATACCCCAAAGATCATAATATTCATCTGTCTAAAGCCCTTCACAGCCTGAGTTCTTGTGCTGCCCTTTGCCCCTTGATTCACCAGGTTGTTTAAAATCCCAGTCTTTAGGCTAAGCAGGATCTAGGAGGGGGATGTTTCCCCTGAGGAAATCCTTGCTAAATTACCTTAAGGATGCAATACAAGTCTAGTCTGTTAATGAGCACCTACATATGTATCATATATAGACTTGGTAGGAATTGGACTATTATTGACCCAATGCTAAACATCTGTCAGAGGCTCTTGGGTGTTGATCACCTACCATCTTGGGCCAGAATCAGATGCAAAATCTGTTATATCCCATCACAAATCCCATGATCCATCTAATAGTTTGAAAGCACTTGCAATGTGGGGACAAAAAACCCCTCAGAGGCCTTACAACAAAGTTCTGAAGGGGGAAGCTAATCAGCATGGAACTGAAAAGTCTGGCTTGCAATGCCACAAGCTGAGATCTGAGGTTTGCCTGGAGAATAGAAACCCTAACTGTTCTGTGCAGCAGCAGCAGCAACAGTGTGAGAGTAACCCCAATGTGGGGAGGAGAGTGACTCATTTCTCCAAAAGAGACAACACTGTTTATTAATCGCTGTTCCTTTGAATTGGAAACATGGAGAAAACATTGCATAGAGAAGGTTATGATTAACCATCTAAGTGTTCTGCTGGTATGTTTGCTTAAGGGTTTTCCTTTGCTCTGTGTACATTAAGAAATAGTTTCTCATCCTACAGTTGTTGCACCCAGATGCTAGTCATTAACAATGTACCCAGCAGTGCAGTTGTGTATGCCTGGGCTTAACACTTCTTTATCCCTGGATTCTTGTCTTTTTTAAATGACTTCAGTACTCTGTTCACAAAACATGTTTGTCTGCAGAATCACCTGGACAAAACCTTACCAGTGCTGTTTTGTGGCAGGGCTTTACTTTGTTAATGTCTCAGTTTATCATGTTCTATACCTGTGGCCAACATTTTCATTGATTGAAAAAATTAGCTCAAGTCTCTGGGCTTGATAGGGATATTTTGATAAAATGTTATGACCTGTGATAGACAAGCAGTCAAACCAGACCATCCGTGTCTATTTACCATCTTTAATTGCTGTGCATCTTTGAATCTGAGAAGGTACAGTCTGTAGTAACGTAAGTTTTCCTCTTCAGCTCCCACCAATATGGCTTCGTTCTGAATGCCCAAGGAGGACCTATAGAAGCAACTGGAGCTGGGTGAATACTGGATCTCTCGTTTCATTGGTACTTTGAAAAGTAAAAATCCAAAAATCATTTTGCATTGGACTGAAAACATTTTTTTTTTAAATCTCCAGTGACAATTAATTTTGACTGCTCCTGCTGGGACTTAAAAACCCAAGGTTCCTGGCTGAGGGCCTTGCTCCTCTGCTCAGGGGCAACGCGATTGTCATATTTGGGTTCAGGGAGGCATTTTATCCTGTGGTCAGATTGGCATGTACTGGAGGGGGAAAGGTTGTCTTCCTTTGGGGGGTGGGGGTGGTCTTAGTCCTCTTTCTTGGATCTTGAGCATATTTTACAACTAGTTCTTGTCCTTGCAGAGGCAGGACATTGACAGTGCCCTTGTCCTCTGTTTTACCTACTTAGGCTTGGTTGGTTAAAGGGTGTTTTGATGTTTTGGGTGTTATGTCTGCTATTTGTGTGTAAGGGTTGTTCCCTGAGATTTTAAGAACAGGTTAGATGGGGATGATTCTAGCTTAAGGAGTGAGTTGTGCCAGCTGACCTCCTGAGGTCCATTCCAGCTCTTCTTTTCAATGATTCTATGATTTTGAGTCCTGCTAAACATTTCCTGTTGGAAAAATTAACTGCTTCCATTTTAAGTTGGATCATTTTTAAATATTTAAAAATTTTTAAAAATTAAAATAAAAGGAAAGGTTGAAATGAAATATTGTTTCACACCATGAAATCAACTATTTTTGCCTTTTTTAAAAATGCTAAAATGAAACATTTCCATTCTTTCGGATTTGCTTGAGTATTTTAATCAAGTACTTCAGCTAGGTCCACAGAGCTTTGAAATGTGATTTGGTATTGCCAAATGTGCCTCGCTAGTATTCACGATCCCCTTTCTGTGGTGTATTTGGCATTTATCTAAGGATTGCAGGGTTTGACCATAGGAAGTTCACCAGCAGCTGTGACCAACAACTCTTTATTCCTGACTTCCACCCTTTCTGCAGTTCCTTCCTATGCTGTCCATAAGTAGTTTGCAGATCATTTCCTAGAAAGGCTTCCATTCACAAATAAGCAGTACATTGTGGTTGACTTTGATGGTGGCTGTAAGGTATGCTATAGACAGGGAAGTGTAAATCATATGGCTCATGTTGGTTGTGGGTGATCTGAAGGTCAGTGCGAATAAACTGAGTGTGAGTGAACTGTTTAGATCACTCGTGGCTGCTAAAACTTTCCTTTCTGTAGCAATCTATGTAATAAAAGCTGACACACTTGACAAGCAGTGGACTTGGAAGAGCAACTCTTAGCAGTTCAGAAATCATTAGTGCTTTTTAAACTGATAAATCTCAAAGTAGCTGACAAATCATGGGTGTTATTCTTTCTTCTGAGTCAGTACAGCCAGTATCCAACCTTGGTTTGCAGGAGGTGATATCTTTTGGACCTGACTGAGTGCATCTGTTAACACTTTTCATGATATTTAATGCATTCCCAGCAGTAAATCCTATTGACTGAATGACATATCAGTGTTGCATAATTTTAACTTGCTCACTTAAAATTTTACGATATGTAGAATTCTGCGTGTCTTGCCTTAAATTCTTGGGTGTTATTCTTGAATGCATTTAGATGGTGTTTCATCCCAGAGGAGGCCATTCCTTAATTATAGATAAAGGGACCCTATGTATAATCTTCAAAATAAATGGCATCAGAATTGGAGGTAGATAAACCCACTGATTTTGAGCATCTTAGAATAATGTTGAGCTGAAAATGCTTAACCAAATTAGTCAGAGTTAATGAACTTTGTGAACTGGAGCTCTAAACTTTGCATGTACTTCCAAACTTCCCCAAATTTTGAGGAACATCATCTCTGGACTCAGCTTGGATCTCTCTCTCAGAGAAAAATTGGGGGTATTAGGAAATTAGGATCCGAACCTGACAGAAAGCTGCGGTAGGCTCTGCTTCTTAACCCAGCCAGCAAAAGACAAATACGTTTGATCATATGTTGATTCCCATTAACCTTATCATTCACAATCTGCTATGAAAAATGTACATCAGAAGCACTTACTGGTTTAACGCTATTCCTGTTGAGGTCAATGGGAGTTTTGCCACTGATTTCAATAGAAACAATGTTAGGCCAGCCCTGAGCACTTCTGAAAATCCCACCCATTCTGTGAACTGAAGAACAATTGAAGTTAAAGCAAAATTGCCACTGAATTGTAAATAAAGTGTAAGTAATGTAAAAATGAATTTTGTTGTTAACATGTATCACAGCTAGAGGGAGTGAGCGGGTAGAAAATAGTTTTGGCTAAAATTTCACAACATTTAAAAACTTTTCAACCTTGCCTGTTTGTTTTCCACTATTATCCAAATGTCACTTGCCTGAATTTCAGATGCATCTGGTATGCATGTTTTTGGTGGACACACTAATGGAGTTCCACTTAAGGACTGATAATAGGTACTGTCATTTGAATGGAAGTTGCAAGATGTCTGTACTGTTTCCCCAGTTCCCAGTCCACTTGCTGCCGCTCTGCTAATGCCAATTCTGGAAGTGAGGCAGGGAAGCTAAGCTAAGACCACCACCATACTGCCGATCTCAACATGCTGGAAAGGGAGGACTTGAAAGCCGTACTAGAGCCACTGTTTCTTAGGACTGGCACATGCAGGGCAGGAGTGGGTGGGCAGGACATGCTTCAAAGCAATGCACCCAGGAGCATGGCAGAACTGATATGGACATCCTCTTAGAGGCTCAGTTGGTGACCAGGGTCCTGTGCATTAGGCAGTCTCACAGGATGAAAAATGGTCCATGCCCCAAAGATCTTACAGTCTATGGATATGATTGGAGGAGCAGATGGACACAAACAGATCGGGGAGGCACAAAATGATTGTGAGATGATTAAGATTAGCACACTAAGCAGTGGTTGCAGCCCTTCAGCCTCCGAGTCATTTTTGAGTGCTTTGTAGGCATTGCAGCAGAAGTGGATTATATTTTGAATTTACCAAATGGCTAAACTAACTCTGAATCCAAATGTGTTACAGTTCAGCTCTAATCAAAGCTACAGTGTGACTACAGTGTAATGATGGTGTAATTTCAGTGTATTCAGAATGGAATGCAAACTCGACCACACTGAAATTCTAGTCTTAGAAGGAATTTTGATCTCATAGGATCTGATCCAAAACCCACTGAAGTCAATGAGCCTTTGACTTGTATGGGCTCTGGATCCATCCCAGAATGTTGGAGTGGGTTCAGAGTTAGGCAAAGCAAGTTTGCCAGTCCCTACTGTAATTGGAATGCATATTTAAAATTAGATGAAGAAACCCCACGTAGAACATTTTTTAAAGAAACATCTGTTTGCATGTATGCATTTTTATCATGTTAAATCAGACTGATTATGTATCAGCTGCATCTATCTAACATATGGTGTATGTTACCATGGCCTGATCAGTAACATGATCATAATCGCATGGTAAACAGATTCACAGCGTATCTAATACTGGTTATTCTTTTGAATTGTGACCTTTTCTCTCTTGCTCATTCAAGCACTGTGCTTTCTGTCATGTAGAGGCTGTCCATCAACTTCCTACAGAGGTGTCATTTACCTAGCACATTCTTTTACGGTCTCCTCATTGTATCCAAATAATTGAATGGCTTTGGACATTGAGGGGTTTTCCCATAAATGGAAGAGGTCCCTCCAAAACAGGTATGAGGAAGAATAATAGGACCAGTTCAGGAACTTCATGCTGCTGCTGCCCATGATCTGGATCAGTAGAAGATGTTACACACTAGTGTAGCGTTTTTCAGTATCACAAAATTCACTTATATCTAATTTGGAAGGTGGAGTGAACTAGAAGGTGTCCTTGAAAGTGTCATATCAAGGTAATCAAGTAGCCTATGCCTATACCCACATCCTCACCCACTCTAGAGCTAAACAGGGAGGAGCTGTACCAGGACCAGGCAACTTCCAGCTGCACTCTTGCTGACACTTCTTCTTCCTCCCCCTGGCTGTGTGTGGGCACAGATTCCAGCTGGTGAGGAACTATACCACTTCCCACTCCCCTGCTGTACCCTTCCCACTCTCTCATCCTGCTTGCCAGTTGTGGCACAGGAGCAGCAGCAGTGTGGATGCAGCTTCCAGCTGCCCAGCCTTGGTGTACCTCCCCACCAGCTGGAAGCTGTGCCCATGCTCCAGCTGGGGAGCGGGGGGCTGGGAGAAGCAGCAGCACCAGTGGCACAAGTGCAGCTCTCAGCTTCTTGCCCTGGCATGGGTGCAGGGAAAGCCCAAAGTCCTCCTGCTTGCCTCGGATCTGAGCTGGGTTGTTTTGCCTCATGGCTTGGAAAGGTTGCCAGCTGCTGATATAGGATTTGGTTGTGGCTCATCCCTGTGTAAAATCCAGGCTTCACTTCTTTTGTACAGCCAGAAGGCCAGATGGTATCTCCGATCATTTGACACCTCACTGAAAAGGATTTTATTGACACTGGTTTTAGACTGCTATCCCTAGTGAGCTCAGATAATTGCAAAGCCATTTCACACCTTTAAGGCCAAGGTTGCTCTGACAACCATTCTGAATTGGTCACCTATGGGAATTTAACCAGGGCTTCTGCATCTAAAAGTACAGGCCTCTGTTGTTTAAGCTGACAGATCCAGCTCTTTAGTTTCAGTATAGAAACAGTCTTGTATGGACCCCTTTGTTGTTCAATCACTGAAGGAGGGACAGAGACACCAGTGTGTTACATTGCAACAGGGGCTCAGGCTATGTTCCTTCACTGTGTATATGCACATGGCAGTCTTTATAGCTACTCATTTTTATAATCTGTGCTCTTTGTGTGAGTGCATGATTGTCTTGTGGCATGTGTGCTTTTTAACATAAACACACACCTGTCCAGATGCTTTTGTGCTTATCATATGCCTCTGGGTTGCATTCATATACATTTGTGAGTGTCTCAAGGTGCCTGGGGGGTACATCTACATACGCAATTAGCAAGTAGCTATAAACTCTGGTGCCGTTTGCTCCAAAGTTTATTTCTCCCAGGTGCAGTGTTTACACATGCGCCCAGGACTGTGGCATGTCGAGCTGGGGGCTGGCAGGGAGCCTGGGGGATCAGCCTGCCATCCAGGGGCTGTTTTGCCCTGGTTCAGTGTGCTGTGGAGGGGCTGGCTGAGGGATTAGGGTGGTACAGTGTGGGGCTAACCAGCAGGCAGCCCCTACACTGAAGCACCCTTGTGCCCCAGCCAACCCCGGTCACTGTCTGCATGCATGTTTTGGTGCATGTAACTACTCTGCTGTAAGATAATACTTGTCCTGGACAGTACTTTGCTACAGTGGAGTTAATTTACTGCTCCCTAATACATGCACACATATAGATGGTAACACTTTACTGCAGAGCTAATTAGCTCCAAAGTAATGTGCATGTGTAGATGCACCCTGGGAGTGTGTATTTGCATCTGCCACACGAGTAACTTGGTAAGAGACTGAGGAAAAATGCATGCAGCAATGTGAAGAAATCCTGAACTCCCTTTCAAACAGAACTTCTCAGGCAGTCAAACTCAGAGTGGAAGATCAAGAGAAGGAGGCTGATTCTGGTGCCAAATTTGTGGTTTTCTCTAAGTCGTTTTGCAGGGCCTCTTTTCGCTGGCTATAAAACCTTCACTTGAAATGTAATTACCCTAGTGTAGAGAGTAGAATAGATACAATTTATCAGTATCAGGAAAGGGGGATTCATTCCTTGAGGGACAGGGAAACCTTCCCCACATCTCTTCATTTCTCACAGTGGTACATTTTATGTAACTCCAAAGAGAAATGTGGGCCAGATGCTTGTCCAGTATAAACCTGTATAATTCCATTGACTTCAACAGAGCTTAATTAATACATGCACATCCACAGTAATAGGTATTTGTGTAGGCATGTATGTACTGGGAGTTATACAATCTCCCTCATATACAATGCACAGAATGCTAAGCAGATATAAATTGGCCTGGTTCTTTTGGAGCCCATGGAGCTATGCTAAGTATCTGACCCTCTATGTGAATTAATAGTAATGTTTCAGGAAACATCTCTGAGTGAAATACTTCAGTGGAAACATACATGGCCCCTTTGCTTTTGTTTGTTCTCCTTTCCTTGCCATACTATCCCATGGGTTCATATTTTTCATTCCATGCATTGTCAGCTCTCCTTTATTCTTTTAAGAGGAGTACTCTGGTACCCTGAGGTGCCATGAGATCCTTTTTAAGGGTGCTACAGAGTGCTGTGCAGTAGTAGGACTGTTAGGTATGTAAACTTACATGTGATTCACAAGATAAACCCAGATATTTCAAACTGGAATCCATAGTGTCAAAAACACTGATCTGTTGACATCTTTCTGAGTTCTTCGCAAGAGAAGAATTGCGCTATTATTTTGATGTAGTCCAAAAAGGATTGAAAGCTAAAAGCTGGCATTTCCTGAGGGGTGAACTAAGTCTAAAAAGGTTGAGCACCACCTTCCTAATGCATTCACTGGGAAAGGAGGGTGAGCTGAGTAGCACTCCAGGGGAGTTGATTCTATTTTATGGTTTTGCTTATAAGAACTGATCCACATAGCACAACTGTCTATGTGTTACTTTTGAACCATGGGGGTTGGGCACGTTCCTAGCCTAAGTCACCGTGTAATTACCATTATATTCGTCCTCATCTCTTCCTTTTCCATTTTGTTGTTTATTGTTCAATCTTCTCCGAAAGTACGGTGTGGAACGACACCACTTTCCAATGGTGTAACTTACACTATTATTACACCTATATAAATCACACTGGGATCTGGACTGGACAGACAACCCTCCAGCTACCTACAAAACATGTAGTAGGTGCTATTACAGTGTCTTGCCACTAGGTAAACCAGCTTTCATAGACCACATGAACAGCAGACAGCTCTCTGCAGCAAATTTTTTTAAGATCCACTCTTTGTAGTATGTTCTTCTTTCACAGTTGCACAGCAAACCACAACTTTACTCACTCTTTATTTTCTTGTTGTTTCAGGTTGTGCATGCTACTTCCAGAGCCCATGCACCATGATACTTTATTTAGGGAATGCATGAGTGGTACAGCAGATGAGGAGGGGTGAATGGTTGAAGAACTAAGTATAAAATTAAAGTGATAAAAGCAGAAGAGTATTAAGTAAAAATGCATGTACAAAGGAGCTTTGAAAGGCATCATATGTATTTCAGCTATTCAACAACCTCAGAGTCCCAGAGTGTAGGAGTGCTGACAAACCAGCATGGGATGCTCATCTTGTCATGATGTAGAGGTGTAGTCTTCTTAATCACACCATGGCTGCACAACAAGCTGTCCTTCAGTCACTTGCTGTATGCATAACCATCCCACATCTCAAACAGCTGAACTTATGTCAAAAATGGCACTGCAGCTTTAAGCCAGGTAGCCTCTTTCTAAGTTCTGTGATGAGGAAAGAGTTTCCTACAGAGGGTGCAGCATTTTCCTGTTTTGCTTGCCACAGTGTGACAGCATCCACTGTGGAGATGACTGGTAACATAGTCCAAATCAGTCTCATGCTAATGAGTCAGTGGCAAGGTGCCTCTGAACTATCTTTGAAAAGTGGTGGTTGTGGTATCTCCTGCATTTTATCAAGGAGGTTTTCTGCTGCAACATGACACCTGGTGTGAGGAGGAGGACTGGTAGCCACTCAATGTTTATTGGTCTCATGATCTCTCTTCCTGGTTTTGATTCAGTTGCACAGCAGTTGGTTTTTTGGGAGAACTTAACAGTATTCTTCAACTGAGAAGCACAGACTAGTGCTAATCTGTGGAGAGCATTTGCTCCCCAAATTGAACCTGCAAGTTTTATCTTCTGAGATGCCTTGATGAGTTGGTCTGGTTACTGTGAAATCCAGTCACTGTTTTTGCTGCTAGGGCTAGTCATTCTCCATTCAGAAAGACATTAAGTTCTCATGATGTGTTGCCAGGAGTGATATGGAAGCACAAGGGTGCTGCTTTTGATAGGCTGGGTAAAAATTTGTCCACATTTTGCAGTAGTCGCTTAGTGATGGTTTAGTTCAGGTTTTCCAGAGTCTTGCTGAAATCTCTGTCTCTTAAAGGTCGGTGGACATTACTGGCTTACTTAACAGACCTTGGAATTATTGGGGTCAGATCATTTGTAAATATGTTGGGGAAGAATGGGCAAGAGCACAGATCTCTGAGGGAGTGAAATCCTTTGGATATTCTGCATGTGTCTGTCTTGAAGCATCACTTCCAGAGCAATAATAACACACCAAGGTAAGATCTTTGCCCTCTTGGCGAGGAGATTAATATAATAGTGAAAGCAAGAACTTGCTCCTGTTTGCTGTCTGGTCAATATTCAGTCCAGATAAAAACAAAACTAAAGTAAAACAAAACTTCTTTGAAAGTTCTGTTTCCTGTTGCTGTTGCTACCACACTTGTTTTAAAATGAGAGAAAATTAGGAAACTTAGTTTCCTAAAGGGGCAGTGCAAAGTAATGGTGTAATATGGGAAGGGCTCAGGTAGATTCACCTCCTTTAAACAACACAGTAATACAGGGTAGATATTTCTGCATAATGCAGTGCCGTTTAAAGATGATCTAGGGCAGGGTGCTGTGCTAACATGGCTATACTATTTCTGGTACCTAGGCTGTCACACATAGAGCCAGCTTGAGTATTTCTGCACAGCACTGCATTGTATCATGTTGACATATCCCCAAATGTTGAAGTCTTGCCTACAACATGTTCAGTGGTACAAGTTGTGAATTACTTGTTTCTAATTGTTCTGGTCTACCTCTGCAGATTCCCAGATGAGAAAAACATTTAAGACATGCTTGGTATAAAGTTGGATATAAAGCTTTAGTATTGATTTTGCAGTAAATATTTACTGACTTCCTATCTTCTGAACAACGGAAGAGGTATGTCACAGAACAGAGGAGGCACAGAGTGGAAAGACAGACTTTCCTTGCACTACCCTACTAAAATACATGAACTCTGTTCCTGAGGGGACAGGAAGGTGGAGAGGAGGCAGGGCAGTTCATGTCTTTGTTCACTGAATCCCTGAGCTATCTTCTAGGAACTATAATTTCATGAAACTAGCCCATCAAGAAGTGCCTGACAACCTTGATTCATTTCACACAGGCCTCTAAGGAGCAATTAGTTTGGTTAATACCTTAAGATCAGCTTTGATTTCTCATAAAGTTGAATATAGGATTCAGGAAGAAGAAACACTGTATTATATTGCCAGCCCTATGAGATATACAGAGTCCTGAGGTTCAGAACTTGCAATCTACTAATATTTTACCCTCTAACTTTGGGTTTTGTATTGCCACCTATTACCATAATATCTGATCATATTCTACCTCAAATTATTTGGCTACCTACCTATTTCATCAAGTCTGTGGTTCTTCTTGCATTTTAAGCTATGGAAAATGCAGAGGGTAACTAGTTTTGTTAAATGTCATTTTGGTTATGGTGGAACAGGTTTGCTAAATAGAAGGGGAAAAAGAGTACACGTTTTCTTGTTCTTTTGTAGCTGTGGTACATAGGATATCAGTGAAAGGGTTAACCCATTCACTGAAGTTGCTAGGTAACTGTTCTGAACTCAGGACCACTAACTGTTCACAACAATGGGAACTGTTCTGAACAATCTGATGACATCACACCTCTCTCTTACATTTCATTGGCTGAATGTATTGTCGGTTTTTATTCTCCTGGAAGAGATGCTGTGGGAAAAATTCTGAAATAAGTCAAACATTTTCCTTTGCTCTCATTTATGAGGGTCATTTCCACAAAAATATTTGGGTGCCTAACTCCAAGTGACAAACAAAACTCTTGGGTTAGAGGTGATATCTTTTATTAGACCAACAAAACACTAGCAAATACATTTCTTCCTTTGCAAGCTTTCAGGTCCAAACCCCTTCATCTGGCTGAGGAGAATTAAAAAATTGTAAGTGTTCTCCCAGGTAGAAAAGAAACTTCATTTTGCACACAGGAGGTAGAGTGTGGAAGTTTTTCCCCCTGAGTTCCTAACACCTAACTCCTGCTGAGGTGCTTGGCTTTCAACAAAATCATTGGAGGTTTAGCACATAAATAAAAGGTGGCTAGAAAACTACCTTTTTGGATCTGGGCCTTAGTCTTTAAGAAACCCCCCTCTGTTTGTGTTATTCATCTATCGCCCACTTTTTCAGACATCACTGCTTCAAAGTTAACTCTATGTTTAGACAGCCAAATCCAAGTTTCAGAATCTCTCTGGAAGACATGGCTCTCCAAAATTCCTGGTAAAGTCAAATCCTAAGTATAGATATAGATACCTAACATTAGGCACCCAAGTTTAAAAAAATTGGCCTATTATCCATGGCTCAACAGAAACCTCCCGTCTGTGACCTCGCATGGGGAACATGGTGAGTGCCACAGGCATTTAACAGATGGAAGAGGATATAAGGGCATTATCTCTCCTAGGAAATTGTTCTCATAACTAGACTCAAAATAATGTATTTCTTTGTTACTTTGAGTCATCTGATATTTCATTTGACCTGCTTTAAAAAAATGTTGAAAAGTCTTGAGTCCCATCTGTGTGTGGGAGAGGGGTGGGAGGAAGGCAAGTTTGTCAAGTCCCCTGTAGTTTGAGGCACGTTTGAGCACAGGGCTCTTCTTTTTTTTGCTGGAAACCACTGACTCCAAAGAGATGGACCTCAGCTCTTCTTGTTATTTTTGTTTGCTGTTTGCCTTTGGGGTTTGGAGGTTTCATAATGGGAAGGGGTTCTGGAGTTCATACTGCAGGTCTGAGTCTCAGAATCACACTCGTCAGTCCAGGGCTAGATTGCCCTCTGATTTTAACCAGATTTGCAGCAGTGTCACTCCACTGACTTCCATCAAGTTCTTCCTGATTTACATCAGAGTGAAAGGGGAATTGGGTTCACTCTGGAGCAGGTCATGCATGTGTGCGCATTCTTATATCCCTGGGGGTAATTAGGTAAGCAGCTGCTTGCTGGTGTTAATGAGGGCTCAGGATAGAGCCCTATACATCCCTACTTAAATGTGGCTCTGTCGCTAGAACCCAGCCAGGGCTATTCCTAATGATTTATTTCCTCATTTTTTTGTATCAAAATGGCTTCTCAGTGGATTTCCACTCATGTTCTTCTTCCCTATAGCGGTAGAATTCTGAACCTTCACAGTGTTGTCCTGTTTCCTGTCTTGTGGATATTGGAAACACATTTGGTCCTTGGTAATAATGTGTCAACCCCAACAAACCTGCAAAAAAAGGGGCAAAAGACAGAATATAACCTGCCAGGAGACATTATGAACTGTCATGCAGAGTTTTAATTGTATTCCTCCTAACTCAGGGAAATGCATAGTATGGCGAGATGTGGGGGGAGATGTGTGCGTCTCATAAAATATCTCTCTCTTTTGGCTTAGATTATAATAACAAAATGTCTGAGTCACGGCACAGTACATTGATATGAAGCAACTGCCTGCAGGAAAACCAAAGCCATGCATTTTTCTGCAAAATGAGGGCAAAGAAAAAGACGTTTATTTTCATTCTTTTGGCTAGCCTAATTTTCTTCTATTTCTCATTAACCTTTAGAAAATAAAGCTTGGTTTCCTGAGGGAAAATAGCACTTCTGTGCCTCAACCCCACCAGGGCTAGTCTTCAACAGCCAAATTTGGCTGAAGACATGCAATGTGGTTTCTTCGCCTACTCATATGAGTTTTGCTTCTAGCCTGAAATAGTCTTGGTTCAAGTGTCACCAAAGCTATTGTTGAGCCTAGGAATATTGGGCTGCATTTGGGGCTTAATCCTGTGTTGGAGCAAAGAGAGAATCCCATGGACTTTGGGTCACCACCTTTACCATTACTAATGAGCATAATATAAGGACCTGTGCAGAAATTAAGACTAATGTACCATGTCTGTTCCTAAAACACTGGTCTACCATTTCCCTTCTTAAAGCACAAATTGCCTAAAAGCAAAAGTTCTCAGCAGAGAGGTTGTCTTTGACACAAGGTCAGCAGGGTCTGTATTAGTTACTAGCTATGAAGGGAGGCTTTAAAAAATGGGTTGATTCATTTCAAAGTTAATAGCATAAGTTTTTTTTCTCTTTTTTCTGATCTTTTAATTAAGGGCCAGATCCATGGTTTGTAAATCAGTGAAGTCAACTGGAGCTATGTTGATTCACACATACTGGGCATGTCTACACAAGATATTTTACTGAGCAGTAGCATAGTTTACTGCGCAGTAAGTATGCATGTTTACATTTGTGCATGCTTACTGCACAGTAAATGAGGCTACTCATAAGCAACTTTGCTACCTGCAAATGCAAGTAGCAAATTTACTCACGAGTGTAAGGCATGTGTAGATGCTAACCAGGAGCAAATTTGTTCTCAGTCAACCCTGGCACTAGGAGGCTGGCCTGAAGCTAGCCTTAGGGCTCCAGGGCTGGAAGCGTCTCCCTACTCAGGGCTGGGCTGGCTCTATGGAAGCCCCAGCCTCAGGCCCTTAAAAACCTGCAGGCATTTTGAGCCCTAAAACACATGTGCAGGGAGCCTGAGGGCACTCTAAGCCCCTGTGTCCCCCCTGGGAAGGCTATAGACTAACTGTAATAGGCTGCCTGCACCCTGGTGCCACTGCATGCCTGCCAGGTCCATGCCATCCAGGCCTACAGGCTGTTCCAGGCTCCTGCCAGGCCTGTCAGCACCAAGGCCCAGCTGCAGGCAACTCTTGGCCACTGGGGCCAGCTCTAGCTGCCTGCAGCCCACCACCAGCAGGCTGCCCGGAGCCTCTGGGGCATCTCCAGAACTGCCTGGAGCCTGTGGGGCATTGCCTCACCATGCGGCTCCCAGTCCTGCACCATGCCCCTGTGCTAGGTACTGTAGGCAGCTGCCCAGACCTGGCAGCACAGGGACAGCTACATGGAGGCCCAGAGCGTCGGCATGGGAGTCCCAATGGCTTTTGTCATCACCCATGCCAATGCCTACCACCTGGGGCCCCAACAAGTCACAGGAGGAAACAGGTAACCTCATGGTGCAGTGGGGTGAGATACAGGGGGATAGGGGAGCGGCTGGAGGGAGGTGTCCACAGGTGGCTGTCCAGGTGGGCTACAAAGGGGATTGTAGGAGGATGTGGTCCACAAGCACTATTGCACCCAGTGCCCTGGCCCCTAGGGGTGGGTGTGCAACCTCGGCTGTTGCTGCTGCTGCAGGTGGTACTCCCACTGCCAGGTGTCCTCCACCCACCATGCCTCCTTTGCCCGGGCCTTATGGAGGAGCTCCCCTTGGGCCTCACAGATGTTATGCAACACATGGGCTGCGATGATGACCTGGGAGAAATTGTCCTCAGTGAACTCAAGGGAGGTGGTGAGGGTGTGCCAGTGCCAGCTGAAGGCACACTCCACCAAGGTGTGGGTCCAGCCCAGGTACCAGTTAAGTGGGCCTGGTAGGGGTTCAGCTGGCCCATATAGGGCTGTATGAGCCAGGGCAGGAATGGGTAGGCAGGGTCCCTGATGAGGAGAGGCAGGACCACCATGGTGCCCAGCAGCAGCTCCAGAACTCCTAGTATGAAGTGGCTGCTCTGGAATAGGGATAGTAGGGAAGAGTTTTGGAACACACAGGCATCATGAGCATCACCCGCCCAGCTCACACATGTTTGTGAAGGCACTGCAGTGTTCAACAACAGCCAGGAGCACAATGGAGTGAAAGCTCCTCTGACCATAGTAGGGGCAGTCACTGTGGGGTGGGCAGGTGATGGGGAAGTGGGTCCCATCCAGGGCCTTGATGCAATGGGGGAATCCCAGGGCATGGAACCATGCTACCACCACCAGGAGGTTGTGAGTGCAGAGCACCATGTGCCCCAGGACATCCTGGAGGGTGCTGTATACCTCCAGGACAATCCTCCTGGCAGTGGCCTTGCTCATTCCAAAGAGATGGCCCACATAGTGGAGACTGGTGGTCATGGGCAGCTTGAACAGCTTGTTGTTGGCATCCCTGCTAGGGTCTGGCCAGCTTGTCAGGGTCCAGGCGGCAGCTGCACACAGAAGGTGGCCCTGGGATGATGCGCTGCAGCTGGGCAGGTGGTCCCTATGTGTGGGGGAGCTGGGAAGGCTCAGATGGCTATGGGACAGGTGGCAGTTGGCACAGTGGGCCAGCAGGGCCAGTACGGTGACCAGCAGGAGCCTGGGGTGCTGGTCATCATTGCCAGGGTCAGGGGTGGAGCAGTAGTAGTGTGGGTAGAAGAAGGGGCCAAGGAGAGAGCTGCTGCATGTTGCCCCTGTGCTGTGCATGCTGCTCCTGACCAGAGAAGTGTCTGGCCAGGGAACAGAGAGTGGGGCTTTGTTTTCAAAATGGTTGCTGGCTGCTGGCCGTTGCAGCTGGCACCTCAGGCTCCCCCAAGTTGCAGCAGGGGCTTATTATAGGGCTGCAGGAAGTGGCACAAGTTTGCTGCTAAGAGCAGCAAATCTGCTGCCACATCTCTGCATGTTTAGATGCCTGCCCAGGAGTGTTTACTCGCAAGTAGTTTACTTGCAAGTAAACTGATCTTGGATAAAATTTATGTGTAGATGCATCCACTGAAGCTTTGGCTCTACACAAAGATGAAACAAGAGGGCTACTGGACACGGATAGCACATAATAGTTACATGAAGGGTAGCCCTGAGAACTAGATAGTTCCTCCATCTTTAGCTGTTTTCTTGGAGTACCAAAGTGTAAACTGAGAATAAACCAAAGGACATACAACTTGAGTGGAAAGCTACCATCCAATAGACTGATCCTAAGATGGAGGGGCAGAAGTGGGCTTTATACCCCAAGCCAGATGTTCAGTGAGAGTAGCTAGGCACATCTGGGCACAGCTGACTGACTTGGATTTGGAATAGTATATTTGCCTGTAGGCATTCTAAAGAGTTTAGGATAAGTGCCTCAAAATTCAGGTAGCTATATTTGTTTTTTAATATTTTAGCACCACATTTTGTATCTGTGCTGTCACTGATTTGACTGTGAGCTATGCCTGAGGAATGCATGGAAGGTGCTGTCTGAATCCAGATGCCACACTTTCTGCTCCAGAGCCACTCATTCATTGATGTTAGTCCATGCAGCTCCTTTGAAATAGAACACTTTACAGCAACTCATTTGCCTACATGTAAAGGAACTATACAAGATCTTAGACATAACTGAAGCCACACTTAAGGCTCACTTTGCACGTCGCTTTGTCTGAAATTGTGGGTTGCTCAGCCCCTTTTGGGCAGCAGGAGTTCACAGTTGGTGTTTTAGGGTGTATCTGCACAGCATAATGAAGGGCTGTACAGAAGGACTGGAACTAGCTGAGGTACTAGACACAGTAGAGCAGCTTTAGGGCAGTGCTTCACCCAGACTAATTTACCTAACTTCTGGGCATTGTGATACATAGACCTAGCCATAACAACATGTTTTCCTTTTGCTAGTAATGCTTGGTAAGGTTGTGAGAATTTTCTAATGAAACCTGATGTTGTGACAGCATGCTGGTCTGTTGCACCCAAATTATTTTGGAGAAATATTTGGCAAACTGGCAACTAATCTCAGGCATTTGTCTCCTGTTAGCTAATCTAGCAGGTTGCTGGGGAATCTAGTCATCCAGGCTCCAGCGCTTGAAGCAGCCCCAGTGTGTAGATAGTCCAGGGCTTAGAAGACCCAGGACTTCCACTGTCCTAGGCTCCCAGGAATTCGTACTGTGCAGAACTGTAACTGAGACTCAGCTTTTGACCTGAAAGCCATAAGGACCCTAGCTTAAGCCAGGCATCTCGGGATTCCCAGGCATCTTGATACAGAAATGGGAGGAACTTGAAAATACTGGACTGTGCCTCCAGGGTCTGCAGCTTCAGGGCACCATGTGGCCAGCTAATCCCTTCCCTTGATTTCTCCCCAACTTCCAGATACTTGGGCCAGCTAGCAATCTGGGATGTCTGATCTCTGCATCTTGGGGAGGTCTGGAAGCCCTGGGGCCTCCAATCACCAGGACAGTCTTCACAGTGGGGCTGCCCTGGATTTGTAGATGCTGGAATTCCTGGTTACTGTTGAATGAAATGGGCATGGATCTTGTCCTATTCACTGCTGCCAACAGCTGAAACCGAGTTTCTTCAGTGCTGTTCACTGATAGGCAGCAGTGGAAATGATAAGACTAGGTAGGTTTCAGTCAACACCTGTAGGGAGTATGTTTTGTTTTGGAAGCTGCAGGATAGATTTGCAACTTATAGACTAACTCAATCAGAGATATATAGCATAAGCTAGTGTGACCCCAATCTCAGTCAGATGCTGTAGTTGGAAACACCACCAGGTGTTGCGGTTTCTAGAACCACATTCTATAAATTTACATTTGGCGGGAAAGTGTTGAATTCAGGAATCTATTTCCAATCCATTTTTCATCCATGATAACAAAAACTTTATTGATTTTACACATTTGAGAACAGTACAACTGATGTTAGTCTTATGTGCCACTAGATGGCGGTCTTTATATATACTATCAATCTATAGGAAGGTATCTATGGATGATATTTCTGTATACAAGTCTTATTCTTCCCAAAGGGAGCACGGTGATCCTATAGCAAGGAAGATGAATGCAGGCATACTATTGCAATTAACATGATCTGTAATAACTGTAGACTGGAGTTATCAATCTAAGAGGAAGGTATTTCCTTTGGTTAGGGTTGAGTAGCCATGGATGGGACTGGTGACATTGTCCCACAGATCCACTCCTGTCCCATTAGAAAAGAAAATATGAGTTCAGTGTGTGATCAGACATGGTTTTACAGGCTCTGCTGACTAGATCCCTCCTCAGTAGGGTTTGGATATGCTCAGGGATAGGCCCACACTAAGACATAGGAGTAATGGATCCCCAAACGCGTGCTGTCAGAAGCCAATTTTAATGTCATTGATGTGAAGTGCAATGAAAATCTGTGCCTTCTAAATGCAAGCAAGACCACCCAATCTGAACCATATCTGAACTTGGAAAAGTTTGGGCCACTCTTTATAGAATATATTGTTCTGCCTTATGATTGTCAGTAATGTCCACCTGACCTGTCCGAATCAAGTCCATATGTGGATGTTCCAAACTACAGCGAGGGCAGTTGCTCTCATGATCTAAGACTTAAGAGACCTGGGTCCTAAGCCCTAACCTACCATGTCACTTTGAGGAAGTCATTTCCCATCCCTGAGTTTTTGTTTCCTTCCCACCTTTGGCCTCTGGGTATATCTACATAGCACATCCAGCATGCAGCCACATTTCTGAGCCAAACGTGTTCAATAGTTATATAGCCACATTCACTTTACTGCTGATTGGCACATTCATGGTGCTAGCATTTCTGGGGGAATATCCCAGTGTTCCCGGGGCCTTCCAGAGTCACTCTGACTTGTGGGATAGTATGGGCCCTCTATTTCTTACAGCAGAGGTTAACTTGAACCCTCCAGCCAGCTAATAGCACACAGTGTTGGCATCATTGGTTGCACACAACTAGAATCAGTTGTGTCAAAGCTGAGGTAGGATATGTCGGTTAAATTTTGCGTGAGAGTATATAAAGCAGCAGGTAGCTGCAGATACACAGGAGGCCAGTGGGAGTTGGTAGTAAGAAAAGCTGGAAGATGCAGATCTCTGGAGTTCTGGGATAGTGATGAAAGTCTATCCAAGCATGCTCTCAGCTAGCACATACTCAGGCTACTCCCACACTATGAACTGGAATGGATGAAGCATGTTCTAAAGTGTAACATATGCTTTACTCTACTCCTGAATAAGCTCAAGGGTGCAGGTTCAAGGCATGCAGCTGAGGTTTTATAAATGGTACTGATGCTTGTTCAAAAACACATGTTATAGCCCATACTAGCTTTGCTGTCTTGTCTTGTCTTCAGGCCAGGGATTGCCTTGTACTACACCACGCACAAAGGGGACCAAAGCTAAATAAGGTCCATTTGACATTACTCAAAACAATTAAAGACTAATGAGTTTTACTGCCCAACTGAACTGAACTGAACTGAAGAAAAGTTCCAAACCTTCCTCGTTTGAGGCGGGAGGAGTTGTGTGACTAACTGAAAGTTTAGCAACACTTGTTTCTTTAGTATTCACAGCTCTTGTTTACAATTGCATAGTTTTCCTGAGAGTGGGGCAGCTGTTGGAGCAATTTGAAGGGCACATCAACCTGCCCAATATATGATTCCTACTGGTGTGAAACTTAGCAGAAGAATGCTGGAGGGGTGACCCAAGGAACAGAATGGCCTGGTCCTTTCAAAGTACACAGTTTTAGAAGCTTTCCAAATTTAATTTCCCACGAGAGCCACATATGGACATCCATAAAGAGGGGCCTGTTTGTCTTTCTAGTAAGGATGGATCATCCAAAATCGTACCTTTCCCTCTCCCCTCCTCATGCTGAGATGAGTCAGTTCATTCCACTGAGTTTGCGGTCAGCATGACCTAGAAGGATCCAGTGTAGCAAGACCTATTCTGGAAGGTGAGAATTAAGTCTCAGCTGACCTCAGGCCCGGAGCATGCAGGGAGCTCAGGTTTAGTTAGGGGTTTTATTCCTCAGCGTGAGTAGAACCGAATCCCATCTAGCCTAGGTCTCAGGTTGTGTAAGTATGCAGAGACATGTTTAGGAGCATGGTTACGGTCCTTTGCTGACAGCATTTTGCCAATCCTGGCAAACCAAAGCATACGAGAAGCGTTCGGTTTAACCTAGGATTCTTTTTAAGCTGAATGGAAGCACAGCTTTCACGCTCCTTCGAAAGGCCCGTATGGATGGAACATAAGTTGCGTGGCGTCCGAAACTAGGTTTCAACCCAGCCCTGCACAGCCACGCTGCACGTTTGTGTGGACGCCAAGGCGACAGGTCTGCGGCTGCCGTTTCCAGACCTCGTGCCTTCCTTTCATCATTTCTGCAAGAGATAAACAGCGGAGCTTTGCCAATTCAATTAAAAACGCACATATACACATGACATAATGAGAGAAGAATGTGGTCCCCTGAAGCTCAGCTCTGTAATCTAATCTGTTGTTTGGTGACCCCCCAAAGATGATGCTCGAATCTTTTGTTGGAGGTCTTCTCTCTCCCTCTTTTCCTTCACTGTCTCTCCACACACCCCACTCTGTTTTTCTTTCCTTTTTGGCTTCCTCTAGCTGTATTGTTTTAAGTTGGTGGCTGGGCCCTCCGCCAGTTTAAATTTCATCTGCCTCTCTCCTCCTCCTCTTCCCCCCCTCTTTCCCCCTCCCGCCATCCCCAGAAGTGATACTGTTTACTTTCTCCACTCCTTTCTCAATGTCTTTGTACACACACTGCAAGGGATATAATCACCAGCTGTGGAGAGCTTTCTGAAACTTTAACTTAGTCCTCAATGCCCTGGGGCTGGAGAGCTTGAAATAAAAATACAATAAATAAATAAATAAATATTTCAATCCTGTCTTCAGAGGAATAGAAAAGAAAAATGCATTTTTTTTTCACAACTTGGTCTGGATCTCAAACAAGTGTGCCTTTTTCTCCCTCGTGGGCAGTTTTGGGGCTATTTTCTTGTTTTTGGTTGGTTTGGGCTTTTTTTCTCTTTCTTTTTTTTCTTTATTTACTTGAAGATGAGGAGGAAGAGTTCAGTGTGGAGGTGTCAGCATCTAAAGGGCACATTGTCTCCTTGGACAAAGCCTCAGAAACAACGAAGAGAAAAAAAAAGATTAGAGGATAAAAATGTTTGCCAGAATTTCTTCTTCTTCCACTCATGTACTGTAATTACTCAAATCCAAAATGAGATTCCCCCCCCCCCCCCCCCCCCCCCGGCAGAGGTGAAAGAGAGGTCAAACGGGGCCCATTGACCTTTGGCCTCTTACCTTTGTGAACTGAAGGGAAGTCTTTGAAGTAGGAAAATGCCACCAAAAAAGAAAAGAAAGCCAAACAAGCTGTTGGCTTTTCCCTCCCTCCATCTGAACCAGCAGCTGCTTAATGGAAGGTGACAGTGCTATGGCGAGCTAGATGGGGGACTCTAGGAATCGTTTCCCCACCCCTGCACCAGCATGCAGTTAATTGGCACTGTAAAAAGCCCACACACTCAGACAGACTGAGGGCTGGGGGCTAGGGGATGGAGGAAGCAGAAGGGGAAACAAGTTTTCATCCCTCCTGGGTGTCCCTCCATGAGGCATTGCATTTCTGTAGCAGGGGGTCTATGAGCACAAAGTGCCCTGTGAAGTTCAGATGAGGGGGTTTTTTTTAATGAGAAAGTCACTGTGCATTGATTGTAAGCAAGGTGCTGCAATTGGGGATGGGGAGGAGGAGGAATTTTAGGCTCATGGTTGCTAAAGGTGGAAAAGGCTTTAGATCACTGAGAGCTTTCATTTGCACAATGGAGAGAGGATGTGCAGCTATTACATAGGTCACTTCTGTCATACACATGACCCCTACTGGTAATTTGGGGTTAGACAGCTCTTTTTGGGGGTCCACCACCTACCCCTCCTCCTCTTTTCTTCTCATAACACACTCACAATCCTACAGGATGATGGCTTTTGAGTGCAATGAACTCTATTAGAAGAAGGATTTGGAAAAAAAAATCACACCCTCTTCCCTTGATTTTCTGCCTATTCTTAGAAATAACTCCCAAATAACTTTCTATCATGTTTGAAAGCATTATTTATTACATACATATTGGTGTAGCACCTAGAGGTGCTGACTAGAGCAGGGCTTCATTGTGTTTGGTGCTGTACAAACATCCAGGAAGGGTGCTGAGGGTGCTGTACACCCTCAACATCCCCACATTCGTATTCAACCAGTCTAAGGAACCAAGTGTGGACATTTGGAGGAGAAAAGACATATCCAGAAAGATACTTTCCTCCTTTGTTTTATGTAACTCTTGTCTGTTCTTCTTGTGTGACTAATTCTCATGGTTGTTTATAAAAGTTTAGCGTAAGAGTATTGTAGCTGGGATGGTCCTGACGAAGAATGTCTTGCTTTTGAAGTCTTGTCTTAGCTCTATCCCAGTCAAACAGTTGGTCCAATAAAAGGTATCACTCTAAGAAATCCTTGCCTCTTGCAAAAGTTTAGTGTGGAAGGCAGAGCACTTACTTTGGCAGACTGCTAGTAACTTTCTGTTTTGAAATCTAAAATTCTTTCCTTCTGGCACATTCTCTCCACTTTTATGCTAATCCTACTTTGATTATGCATAGTAAAGTCCTCTTGTGGGACATGCCACATCAAATACAATTGCCATAACAACTTTTGGGGAACATATCTGCTGTTAACTCATATGAAATACAGTAGCAAACACACTATGATTGGTGGTGATTATACTTTGTTACTCAAGGTGGGCAACACTTCACAATGCACAAAAGAAACAGACCCTACAACCTAATTCTGAGTACTAGTCCATTCAAAAGAGGCAGCCCTTCCCACCTAGCACAGAGAGCCGTGAAAAACTGCTTGGGAGTTCAGTGCTTTCTGCTGGCTGTTTCATATCTTTAATGCATTCTACATACTAAATCCTGGCTCCACAGAAATCCTTATCTCAAGTGACAGCATTCATACGCATCCAAAGTACAACTTAATTGACTTTTTCTCTTTATACTTTTATGATTGCCCATATAGGCCCTGTAGGTTCTAGCTAACTTTTCTCACCTTGTGTCTGTGTTGCATGATGACATGAAGCAATGGTTACCCTATTGTATGCAGCAGTTTCATTTCTGTAGCCCCCATACATATTTACACTTTCAGATCACTTCTTTTTTCCTGGTGATAGGCTATTAAGAATGCAATAATGGTTCTTTGTCAATGAATTGCCACTTAAAAATCACTGTGCTGCATGGCAGCACAAATCCAAAGCTGAACATTTTCTTGCAATTTGAAATCTAGACATAACCTCAATCTAGACATAACCTCCTCCTGGGGCTGCATTTACATATGGTGGCTTTCCTCAAATCCGTTGGATCTCTGTAACTATTCCACTTGTTAGTTTTTGCTCTTGGTGGCAGTGGTGGTTGACTGGTTTGTTTCCTGGTGAATCTATAACATCATGTTTTTACTATCTGATCAAGGTGAGCTTTCACTTGGTCACACAGTGATATTGGGACTTTATGTGGTGCATATATTTCCACTGTGAGGCCGGGTTCTAAATTAATATGCTTTATACCATCCTTAGTTCATCCTAGTTTTTATATACTGCTCATCAAAATCTTTAAGAATATCTTTTGTAGCTAGCTCAGTAGAAAATGTATGCATTCATTTATTTCATCACCAGCATTTGCCAAGCACTCAAGAGCACACAAGAGCTTCCTGTTTCTCTGTTTCAGACTCTATTGAGTGGTGTTTGGATTTGTACAAGTAAATTGATGTGGGTTAGGGGTTCATTTTGTGCCTGTTGAGTGATCAGTTTTAATATTGGCTGGTCGTAATTCATCTAATATACATTTACCCAAATGATGATCTTACAGGTGGTTCCTTTAAAAATTTCACTTTGTGTTTGTTCTTAGTATCACACACAGCTATCAAATACTGGTTTCTAAGTTTATTAAGATACTTGGCAAGGAACTCTTTCTCTATCTTGTCACCAGAATCAGAGCCTTCTTATCCATGGGTATTCTGAGAAATGTTTCTTCTGCATTTCTCTGCTATTTGTGCAGAGTAGCCTCCTTGTGCAGAACAGTTTCTTTTATTGCATTTGTGCTGCGGCATTCCCTTGTGACATGCACCTTTGTGTTGTATTACAATTGCTTCCCCAGCTATTGCAAGGAGATCTGCTCTCTGCTGACTCTTTACCAGCGGATTATGGCTCGGTGCCTGCATGTGCATTTTTAATTAAACATACTTTAGTTCTTTCAGTGCCTGCCGACGCTTTGATTTGAGGAGCACTGTTTTCATTAGTCCTGCAAACAGACAGCGTTCGTTGTAAAGTCAAATCTGTTACTTGCAGTAACTAAGCTTTGACCTGGTTTTACTTGGCTTTGACCTGGTTTTCAGTTATGCCATAAATTCCTGGCTCTCTGATTAGCCCATGCCTTACATGTTTAAATTCCTATGACTTAGATATTAAGGCCTACTGCACAGAACACCAAATGGAACTCATACCATCAAGGGGTCCCATTTTTGATGCTGCCACTGGGCTCGTCAGTGATTTTGAGCAAGCCTCTGTATCTTAGTTTCACCATCTGTACAAAGGGGATAATGAGTCTATGAGAACTATGGTTGCAAGCTGTGATGGAAGCTAGGTATT
Source organism: Crocodylus porosus (assembly GCF_001723895.1). Classification (NCBI taxonomy): domain Eukaryota; kingdom Metazoa; phylum Chordata; order Crocodylia; family Crocodylidae; genus Crocodylus; species Crocodylus porosus. Next base: position 4,692,430 of record NW_017728947.1, read on the forward strand.
AGTAATATTATTTATTAGCCCTTTCTAATAGATTGCTAAACAAAGCTAATTCTGTGTATGGAAAAATGCCTTTCCCAAGTGACATTCTTGCATGTGTCAAAGTCTTTGTGGATGACTTTGTTTGTGATCCCCCTTACGTGCCTTTGTTTGTAATCCCCCTTATGTGCCTGCTGCAGTACACTCTAAATCTTCAGTGTCTCAAGACCTAGCATATGCAGTGGGGTAGAACATTTCACCCTTTCTGATTTAGCTTTAGTTCCTCAGGCTTTCAAGGTAGTCTTGAAAGTGCCACCAGTGCCTCTCCTGGGTCTCACCAGGTTCCCTTCAAGGCACAGGCATTGGTGTATCATGTTCATTCCATTTTTGTTAGAATTTATTTTACTGCCAGGGCCATGCAATACAGCTATGACAAATGGGGACTATATAAAAACAATGGCATTTACACTTGCTCCCCCCCCTTGAATCGTGACATTCTTTAAGGTAACAAAACGTTAGCACCCCGTCACATAACAGCAGTCAGTTGCCACTAATTCCAGACTCTCTCCCTGTGATCTGTTTGGAGTTTTCAGAGGGCTGCTGGCAGGATCTCTCTCACCAAAGATTCCTCTGGGGCTTGACTGATGACCTTATGCCCAGCCCTGCCCTATCTGAATCTTCTCTGCTGTTGGTTTTGGTGTTTGCCAACTTCTCCGTACAATCCCTGTGCTTTGGGCTTATGGAAGTTGAGCTACTTCATCAAAAGTACAAGCCCACCCAGAATGACCTACATACTGTTTGGCGATGACAGATCTAGTGTGGAAATATGACTAAATGGCATTTGTGTCCTGAGATGCCTCTAATGGACATTTTTGGGGTACTTATCGCTGCCGAGTTTTAGCGCTTGCCTGCACTGCCTTTGTGCAGGCTCTGGGAGCCCTTCTGTGAAGCACATTCTCACCCACTCATTCCTGTTCCACACGTGAGATCTCAGAACTGCAACACCATAGCCAGCTTAGAGTGGCCCTAAGTACATAGCAGTAAGTTTTCCCAAGACAGAGAATCTCAAAGCTTCATTCAGGGCTTCTGCAAAGGAGCTACACTGCATCATTCTGGGATTTGAAGTGCACAGTGCAGAGGAAGTAGGCAAGGCATGCTTCATGGTGGCATTGCTGGGCTAGACGTGAAGGTAGTGTGGATAAGCCCTTAGTGCCTATGTCACAATATCATCAGACTCTAGTACCAAACTCTGTGAGCCCAGATTAGGAGACCTCTTCCTTATGGCCCATGAAGTTGGAGAGGGCCTCTACAACTCCAGGGTAATGAACATCTGTCTCTCTGTTTGTCTTTTATCAGTGCTTAATCTCTAAAGCATAGGCTGTCCCAGGCTGAACTCTCCATGTGGCATAATCTGAGTATAACTATCCTTATATCACAGTGGGTGCATTTACACATGCAAATGATCTGGGATCAGTTAAGTCTTGAGTAAATTACTTGAGAGTAAACTCTTCCAGATATGTGTCTGTATGTTCAGGGATGTGGGAACATATTTGCTGCTTCTAGCAGCAGATGGCTTCTGTTCCCTGAGGCCCTGCACCAGGCCCCTGCAGCAGCCAAGAGGAGCTCTAGGCTCCCCTAGCGGGGACTGGGACATTGTCCTGACCCAGGCTCTGGTGGTGGAGCCCACCCTGGCAGCAGGGAGCAATGTCTCCCTGCCCCAGCAGCAGGGAGCTCCATGACCTCAGGTCCTGGGAGACCCTTATCTCCCAGCTCCAGCTTCACAGTTGCAGGGTCAGTGCTGAGATGACCATGGGGCTGGTGCTGGGAGAGAAGGCTGGGAGATAATAATCTTCCAGTCCTGGCTTCATGACTGTGGGATGCAGGCTGGGAGATAAGGATCTCCCAGCCCTGGCCCTATGACTGTGCAGTGGAGGCTAGGAGCTCCCTACTGCCAGGGTAGGAGGACATTATCCCTGCCCAGGCTTCAGTGGCAAAGCCCACCCCAGCAGCAGGCAGCTCCTGGGGGCTGGGAGCAAACTCCTACCCACTGCTGCCTGGCTGAACAGGAACACATTTGCTCCTGATCAAACATCTACACATCTGCTACTGCTCAGTAAGTAATCTCAAGTAAATTTGCTATTTGCATTTGCAGGTAGCAAATTTACTCATGATTAGAGCAAATTACTGCACAGTAAACATCTGCATGTGTAGATGCGGACACTTACTATAGGATAATTAACTCTACTGGGCAGTAAAGCATCTTGTGTAGACACACCCAGTGTAGTTGCATCTAGAAGCTGAAGGACTTAAGAAAGGCCAGAATGGTTCAGACCCAGGACCATTTTGCCCGGTATCCGGCCCCTCTCTGTGGCACAGGCCAGATGCTAAGAGTATTTATGCGGGAACTGTCCTGACTGATCTTTCCCTTGCCCCTCTGCCCTTATAGCTTCCAGCATTTTCAGGGACCTAAGAAGTCCTCATTTAAAGTCTGCAACTTTAACTGTAATGTTTAATAACCACTGATGGTCCTTTACTTCATAAATTTCTTCAATCCTCTTTGGAACCTGAGTAAATGATCAGCCTCTGCAACATGTGGCAATGAGTTCCCCAAGCCAATTGGGGAACTCAGGTGCTTTGAACAGAAGGTTGGACTCTATGACTTCATGAGGTCCCTTCCAGCCCTATTTTCCTGTGATTATGCAGTGAGAAAAATAATTTCCCTTTGTTTTAAACCTGCCTTCTAATGATTTCCTTGTATGTCCCCTAGTTCTAGTATTGTGTAAAAGAGAAATTAGTAAATACTTATTTACTTTCTCCATGCTGTTTTATAGGTCCCTAGCATTTCTTCCCCTCATTCACCTTTCATTTTATAGACCCCCATATCTCTCCTCATCTTGTTCTCTAAGCTGAAAAGTCCTGACCTATTTAGTCTCTCCTCATATTGAATGTTCTCTGTATAGGTTCCTCTATACCGCTTCTGTGCCTGGATTACACTGACATCACAGACATTCTGCAACCCACAGGAAATTGGGTTAGTAAGAAACATATTCCTTCTTCCTTTTTCTTTTTTTCTTTTGGCCTTTTAAAGAAATGTAGTTAATGTGAAAACAGTTTGGTGGCAGACATTCTCTGTAGAGATTTATACCCACAGTAGAAGAGGTGGCTTGCCTTTTAGTGTGCAACACTGGAATTATTGTGTACCATTTAAAGGAGCAAGCCCATGAGGCAGTGAGAATGAATGCTTTTTTTTTTCACTTTGGTCTGCTGCATTGTTTTCTGTGTCCTCACAATTAAAGAAAGAGCCTGGGCAAAACCCTATCAGATCACTGTGTGGTCATTCTGTTCTTTTCTGAAGGTAAGTTCTTATTTTAGGGATTCTCTGAAAAGAGCTTTACTGTACACATAGATAGCATTGAGAGACGAAACTATGGCGCCAGTGCTGTATGGGTCTCCTGTGATATGCAGTTAATTCATCTATCAGGAACTGGGCTTTGACTCTTTTTTGAGGAGTGACCTCAAGCAGGGCCAGGGCTGGGACACATTGTTACAGGGACACACGCACATACACTCAATGAGCTATCAAGGATTATTCCTGGAGTGATTAGGAACAAGCTCTAACATGCCTTCATAATAATGCTGACTATTTAAAGCTTCTGAGGGCTGAAGGATCAGATGGCAAAGGGCATGGTGTATGAAAACAGGGTACTTTCTGATGCTGTGAATGTACTAAAAAGGGAGGTGGGGAAGGTGGTATACATGTGTTAGTGGAGGGAACTGACAACAAGGAGGGGAACATTATGGTAATACTTAGCATTTAGATAGTGCTTTACATGTTCAAAGTACTGCATGCATATTAACTGTGGATTTGTAAGCACTGGTGTGGGAGGAACTGGAGTTCATTGCACGGTCCCCAAGAGATATTTTCCTATAGGCTGGTCTGTCCAATGTGCTAAGCTAAAGAAGTAACAATTAGAAATGGGAAGGTCCACCTGCACAGTTATTCCTCTGGTGTACAAGACACTGGAAATAGAGGGTTTGATGCACTAAAATACTGCTGCAGTGGTATATATGTCATGCCAACATGCTTTCCTAGCACAAGAATGGGGCATCCCTTACTGAAAACCTGATGCCCACAGGGCCCAAATGCTACAGCTGTGGTAAGTAGAGAAGTAGGTAGATCCAACCTACTGTGTTATATCTTCTCTCATAATCTAATCAAGCACATGAGTGCAAATTAGAGTTGCCCTTAGACCAACAGTACCCAACCTTAGGGTTGTAACCCTATTTGGGGTTGCAATGATAAAAAATGGGGTAGCAAAGATGCTTGAAGGTGTTGATCAATTATGATGAATATGCTTCTTGTTTATGCATATGCAACTCTCATGCAGGGCAGTTATTCGTCCATGCATGACAGCTGCAGCTCCAAAGCAAGATGTTACAGGAAGCTGACGTAAAATCAGTATGTTGATACTGGCTGGCTGAAATACGTTTTACAGGTCAGAGAAATCAAACGTGAATGTTTTTCTCCAAAACGTTTCTGCTTTGAGTTCTACCAGTAAAACTAATGACCAGGATGAGAACAAGAAATGAAAGAAGTGCAAGATACGAAAGTGGAAATTTGATTCCTTGTTGCTCTTGCCGGCATCATTTTGGGGTTACATAAAAATTCCAGTGTTTAAAAGGGGTCATGCTAAGGAAAAGTTTGGGAAGCCCCACCTTAGACACTCCATATGTTTACATTACTCTTACTAATTTAAGTATGGTGCAGGAAGAATAAAAGAGTACCATTGTTAGCAGCTGTGAACTCCAGTGGCCATAATCATGGCGAGGCTGATATAGTCCACAGATAGAGGGTCACAGACAATGAGAACACCTTTCTCAGTGCCTGTATCAGGCTTTAAGTAACATGGCAAGACTTACGAAGAAGCCCAGTGAATAGGAATGACAGAAGAGTCATTATCAGGGGCTTGGGAACTGCTGGAATGAGTGGTGTAAGTACATAGGTCAGTAGATATGAGGGTTTCTTGCACTGTTTCTGTGGGCAGCCAGTCTAAAAGATTCTGTCCCATAAAAAAGAAGGTCGGCTGCAGTAAAACCAAGTGATATTACAGTCAGAAACAATCCAGTAATCGGCCCTGACTGCCCATATAAATCCCATCTTAAATACCCAGGTACATTCCCATGTTGCTTTCAATACTGTCTGCATTTGCAGCAAGTTCTTGTCTGTGCCTACAGGCCTGAATGGACACGATGACTTTGAAGGATTCCCTTGTTGGTTGTCTGTGCATCAGCCTTGTTTACCACTGGGTGAGTACGTTGCTGTAGTCAGCGTTACCAGCATTGAGTCAATGATGCTTAAGCATCAACTTCACTGGACCTGACACTGTATGTGGATGCCTGATTTTCAGTTCCTAAAGCAAGCCCTCTACTCCCAGCTTAATTGCAGCCTGAGATCTCACAGTAGCCAGAGGAAATGCTAAAAGAACATATTGAAAGTATACCTCAAGAAAATGGATGCTGACATCAAAAGCTGGGAGGAACTGGCTGCTAACCAGCTCCAATAGTGCTGTAACCTCAACCAAGTGGCAGCCTGCTTTGAGGTAAAGCATCTTGCCCTCGAAGCAGAGAAGAGAGAACAGGGAAAGGAAAAGGAGAGAAATCACGACCTACTCTCCTCTTCAGAAAGGCCTGCAATTTCTGTGGACAGCTCTGTGGCTCAAAGATTGGACTCTTAAGTCACCTCAAGCCCCATTAATGAGCTATGGTAGAAATCATCCTCAATTGCTGCTGCTGACATTAGTTGTGGTTTGGTTTTTTTTAGAGCTGGGCAAATAATTGCCTTTTCAGTTTACTCAGTGAACCTAAAAACAAGGAGAAAAGAGTCATTTTGGATTGATCCCAGTTATTTCCAGTTTCCCTGCTGAAACAGAAACCTGAAAGAAACTGAGATTGACAAAAGTATTTTAGTAGGTTTTAAGGAGGAAAATTATGTTTTTTAGAAAAATAAAAATTAAGCAAGTTTTGAAACAAAACACCAGTTCAAAATTAAAAACAAGCAAGACATAAAAGTCTCTATTTAATTTTTTGACCTTTTTGGACATTTCCCCACCTTTATTTGACTGAAATAATTCACACAAACCTAGCTAAATTCACAAATTGCTTCAGTTGATCCAAACAAATTGTTTGCAGTGAAAAAAATGTGTTTGCCCCCAGTTTTGGCCAGTTTAAATTCTTTCTGCCTCCTTCATGTGCTGCTTTTCATTTACTACAGAAGGCATGATTGTGCTCAGGAGAAGTCCTCATTCTTGTAACTTTTTTGGAAAAGATTTACTGAAGATCTGGTAGGAGATTGCTGAAATCAGAGTGGCTGCCTTCAGAGTCTGCCTTGCTCAGGAGAGGTGGCCTATCTCTTACTCAGTTCCTGAGACAGGCAGAGGGAGAGAGGTGTCAATTCTCTTCTAGAACCAGCTCCTATTTCTGACACTCTCCAGGAGGTGGAGGTGCCATGGCCATGGCTGGCTTGCTCTTCTCTGTTGCAATGCCTGCTTGACAGGTGATGCAAATCAAATCAAATAAAGACATCTCTGTTGGTGTGATAAGCTATGCAAGGACAGGGATTTCTGGTCTTTGCTAGTGGTAGTTATAATACACCATGGATGTGCTGATGATGTGGCTTCCCCATGTTTCAAGGTCATTCTTCCCCATTACCTGCCAAGGATTATTTATTTCTCCTTGGCTCTTCTCTGATTCAGCTTCAGGCTATTCCATGTCCTACTGCTGTTGCTGATGCGTCTTTTACTTGTCCCAGGGTTGTGTGCTTTTGTCTTTTTTTTAGCTGTGGAAAGGAAAATCATAGATTCATAGATTCATAGATGTTAGGGTCGGAAGAGACCTCAATAGATCATTAAGTCCGACCCCCTGCATAGACAGAAAAGAGTGCTGGATTCAGATGACCCCAGCCAGATGCCCATCCAACCTCCCATCCTTTTATGCTTCTTTAGAACGTAAGGGAATCTCTCTCTCTCGCACTCTTTGCTATTTCGTGGAGTGGAAGTAAAATCTCTCCTCATTTCAGTCCCTCTAATGTCACAACCATTCCTCTCTGGGCTTTGTGCTGCTCTTTTTTATTCTATTTCCAGCCTGTGAGCACAGCTTCTATACGTGGAGGGTCTGCCTGCATTCTTGTATGTTTTGCTGCGGTAAGGCAATTTGCTACTCTAAGCAGAAACTGGATATCTGAGGGGCACCTTTTTCCCCTTACCCTGTATGCTCTAGTGTCAATACCCATCCTGTGCAATCTGGAAACCTCACAAGAAATGCCTGTGTATCACAGGCAAACTTGGCCCAGGATGCAAATGTCAACCCAGAGAATCTAAAGTGACTCACTGTACACACATGTATCTTGAGAGCCTTTTCCATGTGCACAATTAACTCGTTGACAATCCATGTTATGTAACCACTGGTCATGAATCACTGAGATTACTGTTTGGAACAGGCCAAGGAAGGCTCAGGCTGTGAAACCAATTCATGTAATTATCTATAATGACACTAATATAGAACATATTAATAATGGGAACTGATGTGTTCTTTCCATTTGCGTCGCCCCGATTGGTCCAGCAGGCATCCTAATGTTTTGCTTATTCTGTTGGCAGACTTGTTTATTATCTGCTGCTTCTGTGAGGGAAGAGAATTGGAATCTGCCGTGAAAAGGAGATGCTAATGGATCTGGCAAGGGTGAGTCAGACTGTGGCCAGGGAGGTTTCCTAGCCTTTTTTTACTCTTCTCATTCTTCCTCAGCCTTCCCTGGATGCCACTCTCTCTCTCTGTCTCGCTCTTATTTTTATAAATGTAATAGAAACTTCAGAAATATATTTATCAACTATATATGAACTATGTAAATGTCTGTCACAATAAGTAATAAAAGGGAAAGGAAAAATCAAAAGAAGGGTGAGGTAGGAGAAGGGGGAGGGATAGAAGAAGAAAAGTATGCAAGGAGTAATATTTTAATCACCAAAATACTCCAAGAATTCTTTCTGAATTGCATTAAACATTTTAAAGCAGTTTAGCCTGCTAAGTGCGACTCTCCCCATACATGGCATCTGTGCCATCTCATTGTACCAGATTTCAGCCATTTTACCTTTGGAGATGTCCTACTCTTCTAATGCACTAATATAATATTGCATATGACTAATTAGGCCCCCTGTAATAGTGCAATATGGGAAAGATTCTGTTTAAATTCCTTCAGGATGTACCCAAGAACACACACATTTGCCAAAGGTATCCATGCTGTGTTCAAAACCCTGTTAACTGTAGGTATAATTTCTTTCCAAAAAGAGTTGATAAGAGGGCATAACCAAAACAGGTGATGCTTGCAGTGCATTGCATCTCCAACACGTATTTACTGGAAGCATATTTAATTTTTATGTTTAGAGGGAGCGAAGTATAGATGAAAGATGATTTTTGTTGTATAAGACAAAGTCCAGGATCAATTGTTGATGTTTGAATGCTGTGAACTGCTAATTTCCACTGGGATTCTGCCATATGGAATACCTAGGTTTTCATTCTGTTTCAATTGTAAATAGCATGTATTAGGTCTGTCTGTTATGTGACATTATATACTCATAGAGTGATGCCAAGGGATGCGGAAGAGAAACAGATTTCAAGGCAAAAAAGAATATATCTGGTATATTTGCTACACCCAAAGACTGAAGTCCAAACTGATTTTCTAATACTTGCAACCACATATATTACCATTTAGTTGGTTTTGGAAGGTTACCTTCATCCCATAACTCAGGAAAGAATTTAATATGATTTCCTACTAGAAGCTGTTTTACATGTACAATACTCTTATCCATCCACTTTTTCCATATCAGCTTGTGGGACCCATACTTCAAAAAGGGATTGCCCCAGATAGGGTGCTGACAGACATGGAGGTCCCCGCTCTAACTCGTGGAACTTTACATAAAGCACCATAAGTTAGAACACCCCCCCTCCCCAACTCAATAGATGTTTGCCTGTTGAGTTGGAGGGGCTTCAAGCCTGCCTGCAGGTGAGCAGCCAGTTGTGGAGCCGCTCCTTTCTCCAACCTTGCCCCCTTTTACTCCCACTCCAGGGCTGTTAGCAGCAGGGGAAGAGGAAAGCAGCAGCAGCAAGACACTGGCTGGGGTTTCCCTGGCCTGGGCTATGAGGTAGGAGACTCTGAAACCACCTGCCCCCATCACCCACCACTGCAGCTCAGATTGGGCAAACCCCAGCCAGCAGCTTGCTGCTTTTAGCTTCCCCCTCCCCTCTGCCCCCTTCCTTCCTGCTGACAGCCTAGGGGCTGGGGCTGGGCTGATGTAGCCCAGTCCTGATTGCATGACAAATTAAGCCTTGGGAACACAAGTCCCAAAGCTGCTCTACTTTAGAGCACCTTCTTCTGATACCTCATTTAAGGTGAGTTAATTTTTTACATGATAAGCCACTTTAAAAGTGCTGTGCAGCCATGTACGTATATCATGGCATGGCTATAGAGCACTTTCGGGGGGGCGATGCACAAAAAAAGGTAACTTTTGTCTACACCCACAGAGACCTTATGATGTAACAGAAGGTTTGCTAAGTTTGCTAGTCCGTGGGTCTCTATTTTCCTCATTCCTTCCTTTTAACTTTGTCTGTTTCCTCAGCTTCATTCCTCTTTTTTCTGCTCTTTGCCCCTTTTCCTAGGTCCTCCCCCTTACAATCCTTATTCATGCCTTGGCTTTTCTTTTCTCCCTGCATTTCCATTTATACATCTGTAATAGGGTCTTGCCCCTTTACTGAAGGGTGGAGGGGTCTGGAGCCTGCAGGCCATCCCTACTCCTCTGAACAGACAAAGGGAGCCTTAAGTAAAGTAGCTGTTGGCCCCAGGTACAGATAGCAATTGGTGGTCTTGGGGCAACTCATAAGGCTGAGGATCTGGCCTAGAAGGGCAATCAGATTATATGATCTGGAGGAGGCAGATCTCCTGGGCAGAATTCACCTGGGCAGCCTACAGAGGGAAGACTGTGCCACAGGAGGATGAAAGGGACCCTGCACCTGGAGCAGTGAAGACTAAGTACCTCTGACCTTTGTGTTAGTGTTACTGTGGGGTGAGATTAACCATGACAAGGAAACACTAAGCTTGGTGATCTTGGTGTTTTGAGTGCAGATGCTCATGCTTTTGATTTATGTTTAAATCGAGGATCACTGTGGATATTAGGGGTGGATTGGAGGCCACTGGGGTGTGGAAGAGGCACCCAGCTCACAGAGATTATGCAGCCCTGAACCCTGGGGTGTTGAGTACAGGCAGAAGTCCAGATACATTTAGGGAGAAGACTTTGGCTTGTCAGAGGACTGGATATCTGCAGGCATGGGGTGTGGGCACAGGGAGCAGGCACAGGGAGCATAATTCCAGGGGCTTGCCTAGGGGCCAAGTGGCTCAGAGCCAGTGAAGAGCTAGAGCAGAAACCCAAGAACCTCAGGTCATGGTGCAGTGGACTCCAGGCAGCAGGATCCAGCCAGATTAAAAGTGACCCAAGGCTTAGAAGGTCCTGAGTTCAGACAAGGACCAACCCCAAAACTTGCATCTGCTTCCTGGAGGTAGCCTCCCTATGAAAGTATAATATCAAGTTGTGGCAGGTGAGATAACTGTGAGGAGGAAGGACTCAGAAAGTCCAGAAGTGAGGGTGAAGTGGTCAGAGCCTGATGGTAAGCCAGGCTGGAAAACTTGTTAAGCTAGGGCTGAACATTTTTGAAGTATGGGCTGAAAGATGATAGCTTGCTCATGGTCCACCCTGCTACATGGAAGTCCAAAATTGGAACATCAACAACTAATGTCATCCCAATGGCAACTGGACGCCCAATGGCCTATTGGTCAATGGAGCAACAGCCATAGAAATTAAAAAAGCCCTTTTAAGGGCCTTTTTAATTGTCCTTCATTCAGAAGATTAGGCCTTGGGACATGGATCTGCCACCTGAATGTTGAGAGTCTTTCGAGAGTCAACTGTGACTTTGGGAAAGATGCTAAAGACAAATTTGATTGATGTCCTAGCACTTCAGGAAACCCATGTTAAGAGCAAGGAACAAGCCTGCCTCTATAAGATAGATGGCTATAAGCTTGCCACCAACATTTACAACCAAAAATATGGTCTTGCAATCTATATGAAGAATGAGATATCTGACTACACAAAACTGTTGTCCACTGAAAACCGAGGCATTGGCATGACAGCCATTAAGCTTGGTAAATGGAAAGTTGTTACCATTTAGAAGCCATCCAATTGACAAATGGCCCCATACAGCTGTACTGACTCCTGAACACTCAGCTGTATATGTCGGAGACTTCAACAGTCATAATATGGAATGGAGGTGCTACCTGGTTGTATACTCCATTCTCCAGTTGAAGGGAGATGTTGGCAGGACAGGTGCTCTGTGGTAGGAGAACTTCTGGCTACATGGAGTTTTCCCTCCCCCATAGACAGTCAGATCCACAGTTTACATCTTAAATGTATACACATTTATTACTATATGTAAGATTTACAGACAAATAATGTTAATAAACACATATACAATATATGATCACTTATACAATACTATATTCTATAAATAGCAACTAAAGGATTATCCCATCTCAAGAGCTTCACACTACACAGGAAATTAACTAACCTAGAACAAATAGAAAATGGATAAATAAAAGTAAACCATAAATATCAACAAGGGTGTCATAAGAATATACATATATAACAAAACATTTACGCTATCAAGAATATAGGTAATATTTACATAGCCCTATATTCCCCTCAGGATATAGGTAACTATCCCACTAAGAATTACATTTAATTTTCAATACTTGTCTTACAACTTTACATTCTATCAGATCCAAATCTACGTAAACATTAAAATATAAACATATAAAACATGCATACTCTATTGCTACTTAGCTTCGTTATATCAAATTAATGATTTTAATATACCTCTTCAGTTTAGACTTTATCAACTTGCACTCATAAAACATAAAATATAAACTATATAATACAGGATACCTATTCACAAAATATAAGACATAACTCCCTTTGAATATAGCTAATTTTTATTTAAAAAACCCCCAAGGCCCAGACTATTCTGGAGCCTTGGCTGCATTACCTTATCCTGGGGGGGGGCTGGAGGGGGGCTGGGGAGGGGGAAGAAACTCCCCCTGTGCCCTTTAGGATTTCCCCAGCCCAGCCAAAGTGCCCCTAAAGAACTATAAGCCCTGCCCTTCTAGGCTTCCCCTCGAAGGGTCAGATCCACTGACACAGGTGGACTCCTCCCTCCCCTGCTCACCCAGTGGAAATCCTCTTCCCTGGGAACTCATACTCCAGGGAGCAGGGTGGAGGGTCCTTGTCTCTCCCCCAGTGAGTGACCACTTCTGCTGAGGCTCCAACACTCTCTTTCTCCTTCTGAGCCTGCTGGCCCTGGTGGCCCTGTGCACTGTGGTGTGCACTGCTGGCTTAACTCCTTTGCCCAGGGTTGCAGCCCCAAGGTGCCTTGCTGGGTTCCAGGGTCTCGGTCCATGCCAGGGCTCTCTGTGCAAGGCTTGGGATTCAGATGCCTGGCCTTGTGCCAGGGGAGTGCAGGCATCAGCCACCCTACACAGCTTCCAGGGCCTGGGTCCACTTCCAGACTCTCTGTGCAGCATCACCTGCACTGAGCTTTCCTGGCTTTGTGCCAGGAGTTGAAGGCCCAAGCTGCCTCTTATGGCTCTGGGGCCTCAGTTCCACTTGAAATGCACTGTGCACCATCTGTACACTGACCCCTGGCCTCATATCAGGGATTGAGGACCCAAGCCACCTCATCTGGAAGCCTGATCTGCTTCTGGACCCTCTGTGTAGCACCACCTGCACTGGGCCCCTGGCATCATACTAGGGGTTGTGGACCCAAGCTGCCCCATTCACTGACCCCATACACTGACCCACGCACTGTATCTCTGGCTGCACACCGGGCTGCAGACCCGAGCTGCCTCATACAGCCTCTAGGGTCTCACCCCATACACTAAGCTGTTCACCACTGTGGTGTTTCTCAGTGGTGCTGCTGTGAGCTGCACTGCTCACCACTCCTCATACAGCAACGAGAAGGGGTCTTCAGGCTCTTGTGGGGCCACCACATTCGCCCTGCTGGGCAGCTTTTCCCAACTGTTCTTTAGACCATCTTCCCTCTTCTCTGTCCCTCGCAGGAGTGTCCATGTGTCGGGAACACTGTTCTTTTATAGCTTCCGGAGTCTCCACCCCTGGATGGATTGCAAAAAGGACCAGTCAGGGTGAGGGGCAGCAGGGTCCTCACCCAGGTCCAGGCTCTTTGCCTCACCCTGTGCAGGGATGGGGCAGCCTCTCCTCCATCACCTCCTGATTGGTGGGAAAGTCCCACCAATGGCTTGAAGCCCTTTTGAGCCACCAAGCTGGGCTGCTACCAGGATGTCTGCTACACTGGTATGAAGCCAATGATGAAATCGGGACAGCCTTGACAGACTGGATGTCAGCAGAGGATGTACAGCTTGTGCACAATGCTGACCATTGTACTTTATGGTCTGCGAGGTGGAGACAGGGCTATAATTTGGACCTCACCTTCATTTAGACCAACAGGGGTGCTGCCCCTTTCCTTGTATCTAGAAATGTGCTTTTGGACTTCCTACACAGCCTACCTTAGCCAGTCATCAGCCATGTTGCAATCAAAATCCTTGTTATGCAGTCAAAACAGGTGGCAAGGTAGAAGCATGGCAGGGCAGACTGGTCCAGGTTTCCAGCTGAGGTTGAAAAAACCATTCACCAAATCCTCCCAATGCCAAGGGAGTATGACCGCTTTGCATCTCTTCTCATCACAGCTGCAAAAAACAACATCCTGCATGGATACAGGGAGTCCTACGTTCCTTGTTAGAACTCTGTGTGAAAGCCTCTTCCAACAGTACCAATAGTTGGGGGATCCTGCACTGGCAACAGCCTTGCTTGTGTCCCTGGACACCACCAGACACCAGAAATGGATGGGGTGTGTGAAATACTGGGGTTTCACGCATTCAAGCTGCCAAGCCTGGGACCTTCTGAGGAAACTCAGAGCAACTAACCCTTCAGAAGTTGTGCACCCACAGGTTAAACTGGATGCTGTCACCACAAAGCTGGTCGTGAACACAAAGGGACCACTTAACAAGTATTACAAGCAGGACATCAGGCAGCAACTGAAGGAGTTAGTGGCCAACTGGCTTCGAACTCTCGGACAGTCTCTACTGAGAAACTTAGAGATGGTCTGACAGCAACAAAAGGAGGGAAGGCTGCAGGGAAAGATGGAATCCCTCCAGATTTCCTCCACCATCTCAGACTGATGGCTCAAAAGTGGCTTTTGTGCCAATATTCAAATGCGATGGAGAGCAGCCAAATCCCTCAAATCTGGCGTGAAGCAATGTTTATTGCTCTGCTGAAACCAGGGAGACCAGCCAGTGATACCAGGAGCTTCAGGCTGATATCATTGCTTTGTACAACTTACAAACTATGGGCGCAGCTTATCTTCTGAAGGAGTAGCTCAATCACCAAGGTGTCCGTACCCTGACAACAAGCTGGTTTTAAGCCACACTGAAGCTGCTGTGACCAAGTGCTTGTCCTCAACATAAACATTGAAGCTGGCTTCCAGCACAACTTTAAGACTGGCACTGCATTCATTGACCTTTCTGCAGCATATGATACTGTTTAGAAGTATGGACTGTTGCAATAACTGTCCTGCCTTCTCCCATGCACCAGACTGCTTCACCTTTTGTAGACATTTCTGGGCAACTAATGGATTCATGTCTACCTCTGAGACAAAGCAAACAGACCAAGAACTCTAAATAATGACCTTCTTAAGGGAAGTGTTCTTGCCCCAAATCTCTTCAACATTTATATAAGAGATAAGAAATTTGCATATGCTGATGACCAGTCACTAACCACTCAGGCAAGGACCTTCAAACAGATTAAAGACATACTGACATTAGACCTGTCAAAAATGGCAGAATATTTCTGCAAGCGGGGGTTGTGACCAAATGCAACTAAGTTCATCTTCTCAGCATTTCACCTCAACAAACCCCAAGCATTTGCTTATCTCAATGTTACTTTTTGTACAGAAAAATTACAACATGATCCAATTCCATCCTACCTAAGTGTGACACTCAGCTATACCTTAACTTTTCATAATCATCTTTGAAAAATAGCTGCAAAGATTAAGAGACAAGTGAACATAGTGCAAAAAATTACTTGAATGAGCTGGGGTGCCACTGCTGGATAGTCTACACCTCTGCTATGGCACTGATCTTCTCAATGGCTGAGTACAGTGCACCTGTCTTGGCTGCTAGCACTCATACCAAATGCATGAATATCCAGTTCAATTCTGCAATGCATGCTATCACCTTGAAATCTATACCAGTTCAACCGTTACTGGTGCTGGCCAATATTGCTTCTCCAGACATTTGCCGTGATGAAGCTACATACAGAGAGGTCGCCTGCATGAATGACAATCCAGGCCTCCCCATCCATAGAGATTTAAAGAACCTCAGAGCTCACCACTTGGTCTCCCAGAAACCTTTGTGGACATATGTACAAACCCTTATAGGACATGACAGTGCAGGAGCTTGGAGGAAAGCATGAAATGAAGCCGCCATTCAGAATAAACGTCTAATTTCCAACCCAACAATAAAGGCTCCTGATTTTGACCTTCTGCAGAAAACATGGAAGGCTCTAAATCAGATCCGAACTGGGCATAGTTGCTGTGGTCACTTGGTTGATGTACAGTTGGCACTTTAGAAGTTCTGCAAAATCTGACTGCGGCAGTCCTGATCAAACTATCGACCAGACCACATAATCGCACTTTGCCCTCTATACAAATTTAATGACTATACAAATTTGATGGTGACATTGCAGATATACATTCCCTTTCCTCAAGAGCATTAGACTGATTAACTAACCTTAAACTGGACTTCTAATTGTTGCTCCAAGTCAGCCATATGAAAAAAGAAGACGGAACATTTTTGTTACAACATCCATTCTCTTTTTTCCTGCACAGAGACTAGACTTTCTGGATAAATTTCTTCCTTTGGCAGCCAAACTCCTTTGCCCTTTTCCTGTTAATGCTTAGGTATCATGTTATGAAACAGTGTTAATTTATTAGCCTTTTTTTCTGTCAACGAACAGTATATTCTTCGTACATGTTGCTGCTTTTGGGAAGGTTTTTTATTTTTTTTATTAGTGTTACCTCCTGCCAGTGTTCTGCTTCAGAGGGCTGTCCAATCTTACTATGAATGCTTTGGTATGAGCAAAGAGAATCTGTATTTCTGGAAGAGTCATTTCTGAGGTATGTGCATCAGGCCAGATCCTGCTCCTGTTGAATCCAATGAAAAAATCCTCATTGACTTCATTAAGAGCAAGGCTGGGCCTTAGATTTGCATCCATGCTGAATTAATCCACCTGTCCACTCAGGGGAGAAAAATCATGGCTCTGGTGTTAGCAAGTTAGTTTAGATTTGTTTGTGCCTTCCTTGCAGGATGCTACTTAGTAGACAGAACGACAAAGTCTTCTTGCCTGCCGTGCTGAAAAGAGGTATAGTAGCTGCAGAGATTTCTCAGTTTCCTCCTGGAGAAATGAATGAAATCTTTCATCTTTCATGAATCATGCAATTGGCATGAAAATCATGGGATCTTAAAAAAAACACTTTCATGTATTATCATTGGTGTTCTTATAATTTGTTTTCTGGTTTGTCATCTGTTAGGAAACAACTTGTATCATGTCCTCAAGCTTTTCTCCAAAATGGCACAGGCTATAACATTTTTGAGAGTATAACAGGATGCTCCAAGACTTATCTGTTCCCCCCATAAGGAGTTCACCTGTGTGAGTTAACTTCCAAGCTGCTCCTCACATTTTGTCAGATGTCGGTTGCTTGAGGAGGCTGGGCTGGGGTCATCTGAGAAGAAACACTTGGTGGGGAACCATGATGCCAGCTCCCTGGAGTCACATGTTCCTACAATGGAGCTCTATTGGTTCAGAGAGTCTCTGGGGGGAAAAAAGAAAACATGGGGCTAGGCTCTCATATTCCCTGGAGAGAGGAACACATAGCTTCAATTAGAAGAGGGTTGCAAAGACCATGTGGACAGCAGAGGAAAGTGTCAGGGAGCGCAGAGCTGAAGTGCACTGCAAAAGGCTGATGGAGACAAACCCAGTGCAGCCAGGCAGCAATAGGAAGACTGGATGCCTAGAGGCCACATGGACTACTGCATCAGTGTATGTGGTGAGCCAGGAGCCATCATATTTTCCTTTTGCTTTGTTTATAATTAAGATATATTAAGTATAAGGTGGCTTGGATCAGCTGCTCCCAAACACAGAGCAGAGTGGTGTACATCAGCACCTGAGTAGCTTTTTCTCTGTCAGAGTTTATGAATTGATAAACTCAGAATTATTTGATTCATGCCAGAATGCACTCCTTATTATGTACATTCATAAATTAATGGACTTGGATTAATAATTGATTTCCTTGGAACATGCTGCTTTTCGCTAGAAATTCATGAATTAGGGGAACATTGAGTATGAATTGGCTGGGTGTTGAACTGTGGGAGACAATACTCAGCAGAAGATTAATGGACCTTATTGAATAGCCTTGATTTATCAGGTGGGAGCGTGAGACAGTGGAGTCTCTGTTATAAATAAGATGACGTTTTTTTTCAGCTGAACTTAATTGATGAGAGCATAAATTGTGGGCCTCAGTGGGTGAATTTGGTGGTCCTTTATGAGACTAATGTATTGATTTAATTTGATTTTTTAAGGACCAAAGGGACATTAGACATGGAACTAACTGATCTAAAACAGGATGAATGAATTGGTAACTGTACTTTACATGACACTATCAGCCATTGGCAGGCAAGGTTCTTTGGGTAGATATAATAAAAGATGTCACATCTACTCAAAGAACCTTGCCTGCCTATGTTTTTAGACCAACAAGGGCTACAACCAAAAACCCAACTATCAGTCATTGGCATCTTGAGAGGAAAGGGACAGGGTGTAGGAGAGGAGGAGCCCTGTGAAACAACCAAACAACCACTTTGGCTGATGTTATCCTACCATTCTCTCTATTATATTCACCCTTCTTTTTTCTATATTTAAAATAAATTGTGGCAAGTGAGACTGGAGGAGAGGGCGGACCTTGGCAACGGAGAAGAGGATATGATCAAGCAGCACCCTCTCAGAGAGAGGAACTCAGAGGGTGTTCTTATGGAGGGGAGCAGAGTGGGGAGGGAGCCCAGAACTATACCAAAGCAATCACTTGCTTTTTTTGCTAAATAAATTACTGATAAATAATGATAAAATAAAATAAATTGTTTTTCTAAATAAATAATTACTTCCCCAGATATGATCATGCAGCCATTTAGAAATAGTTGGTGTTAAAAAAAAGCTAGAGGGGCTTCAGAGATACAGGCTTAGAGAAGTTCTGCAAAGAGTAACGTGTGAAGAAAGACTATGAAGCAAATAACGTAAGATGCAGTTGAAAGGCTTGGTTGGGGTTAAGTGGGAACAGTCGTTGGGTGCTTAATCATGGTGTACTTGGCTTAGAACTAAGAGGAGAGGGTGGTATTAGCTTCCACTATCCTTCCCTGAAGAGGGCTAAGTAATGGCCCTAGAAGGAAAAGGGCCTGATTAGGGCAGAGCCTGAAGCTGGGCATGCAACTCTCTAAACTTCAGGACACTCCCTCTCACTGAGAGACAGTGGCCGTGTCTACAGGAGACACTAACTGTGCAGTCATTACTGCACAGTCATTTAGTACTTGTATAAACAAGTATATGAGTGTGGCTTCAGTGAATCATGCGATTGGCACGAAAATTATGGGATCTTAAAAAAAACAAACTTTTGTATACCATCATTGGTGTTCTTATAATTTGTTTTCTGGTTTGTGAACTGTTAAGGAATAACTCTTATCATGAACTTAAGCTTTTCTCCAAAATGGTACAGGTTATAACATTTTTAAGAGTATAACAGGATGCTCCAACACTTACCTGTTCCCTCCACAAGGAGTTCACCTGTGTGGTTTAATTTCCAAGCTCTTCCTCATGTCTTGGCAAGTGTGGGTTAGGTGAGGAGGCTGGTTTGGGGTCAGTTGAGAAGAAACATTTGGTGGGGAACTATGATGCCAAACCCCTGGAGTAGCATGTTCCCACAGTGGGGCTTTATTGGTTCAGAGTGCCTCTGGGAAAAAAAGAAAACGTGGGGCTGGGCTCTCACATTCCCTGGAAAGTAGAATATGCAGCTCCAATTAGGAGAGGGCTGCAAAGACCACATGGGGAATAGAGGAAAGCATCAGGGAGCACAGAGCTGAAGTGCACTGCAAAAGGCTGATGGAGACAAACCTGGTGCAGCTGGGCAGAATTAGGAAGACTGGATGCATGGAGGCCATATGGAGCAGTGCATTGGTGAGTGTGGTGGCCATAGTACAAGCTTATACAAGTACTAACTGACTTCGCAGTAATTCGAGTTACTGCACAGTAGCACTGACGATTGTCTTTTTTTGTGATGCTATGCAAAGTAGCTTAATACTACTGTGCAGTAGCGTCATGTCATGGTTTTTGCCACACAATGCTACTGCGCAGTCAGCATCTTGTGTAGATGCAGCCAGTGAGTTTCTGTGTTATACAAGCAAAAGAGGTCCCAAGTAAGAAAAAGATAGTGATACCAGATCTGGCCAAAAGGGAATGTCATGGGGTACTTTTGGAACTCTCGGACATCAGGCCTATAAATACTTCATGAAAAAGTGTGTACTATGTAAGGCTACATACATTTCTAAATTATATCTAGGGTGTATGACTGTATGATACATGTCATATGTCAGAAAAACTCCAGATAAGGTAAGTGTGAGCCAAGGAAGACAGGATTTGAACTCCCTATACCCAAATGTTTTGGCTAAGAATGTTTCACAAAAAATTCTGGGAAAAAACCTTTTCTTCCACCCAAACTTTAAAATGTTTCACAAATAAATAAATTATACAAGGAAAATAAAAGAAGTGGAAACTTTTTTTTTGTTTCCAAAACAAAAATATTAAAATTTTGATTGGTTGATTTTTTTAAAAAACGTTTTTGTTCTTTCAGTTTTTGTTTTTAATTTTCATCATACTCCACTCCTACTTTCCGTTTTTATCCATTCACCAGAAGAAAGGAAGGACTTGGGAGGAAGGAGAGAAAGAAAGGAAAAAGAAAAAAAAGAACACTAGCTGAAAAAAATGGAACAAAAACCCTGTTTTTTTTTTAAGAAATTGAAACAAAATGAACATTTACATGGAACCATTTATTTCTGAAGAACAATTTCTGATCCTTTAAAAAAAATTGCCAAGCTCTTTTTTCCTCTGAACACTTCTATGCCTTTGGAAAGGAGAAAGGGTTGGGTGAGGGTACTTTTTATTTTGTGGCTCTTGGTCTAAATTTTGATTCAGTGCTTTCTAAAGAAAAATCTAAGTAGATATGCATACGCACAGGGCAAACCAGACATGCTCTCTTTCCCTTGCTTCTCTACAATATATCTGAATAATTGGAAGAGTGACTAAGACTTGATTGTACATGGCAGCAGCTCATCTCTTAGGGTTATTCTAGCTTCCATCTCCACCACAAGTAATTAGCTGTTGGGAAGAATGTAGCTTAACTTTCCAGGAATCTTCTTTTCTCTTTTCTTGGGAAGGAATGTTAAGTAATGCCCTTCTCCTCCAGCTGCATACCATATCACAGGGGTCCTGATGACTTAGGTCAGTGACTCAAGAGCAAATCCAAAGGCATTCAAGTGACATCAAAGAAAGAAGTTTGTTTTATGATTAGAAAACTCTTGAATAACAGGGCTTCCATGACAGGTTGGCTAATTCAGAGGTCTCCCCCTATTATATTACTTTGATTCCATGACAGAAGACTCAATTTCTTTGATAAGGCTTGGTCTAATAAAGTTAATGCCTGCATCATAGATTGCTATGCAGAAGACCCAAGTTCAGGACCTAAGCTTGTCTTTCTAGGTTGAAAATGCAAAGAGGAGGTGTGCAAGACCAGTCTACAGGTTCATACATAATATAGCTCTTCTAGCCAGGTTTTCTACTCATATAGCCTCCATATTATTGCTTCCCAGGCAATACCTTTTTTCACCTCTCCCTAAAGAGTGGAAAGCAAATGGTCTTAACAGTACCCACCTTCCACTATCATTGAAGTTGTGTGTTTTCAGATGCTGACAATAACAAAAATGAAAATTGCTTTTCAGATTTTCAATGCAAAACACATTATTGATGAAAATGGATTCCTTTTCATGACAATTTCTATTTACTCACAAAGCTGCTTCCATAAAAAAAAGTTTTAGTAGTATTTAGTGGTATTTTCAGCCCGTTCAAATAATTTTATTAACATCTCTTGGGAATATTTCTTCCTATTAACATCTCTTGGGAATATTTTTTCCTTATCATGGTACCTGAAAAATATAGAAACACTTTGGGGATGAATGCACATGAAAAATGTCTGAATTTAAACATTGTTTCACCTAGTTCTGCCCACCACTAAATGCTGACAGGATGGTAAAATCACCAAGTTGATAATGAGGAACACAGACAGCTCAGCTCACTGAATGGATGTGGATGAAGTTCAGTATTACGCTTATGGAAAAGTCCCCTAGAATAGGAGAGAAGGGATTTTTTTGTAGCTGGTTTGAACTATGTTGTGGCATTTAATGAAGTTTTAAATGCCTGATGTAGAGTTCTACAGGGTGATTCAAAGACAAAAAAAAAATTCCTTCAGAAAGGATCTCATTCACTATTAAAATGGAGTCATTTTTATTGACCCTTGTTGGTTTGTCCCCTATTACATTTTATTGTAGGACTTTTTCCATAATGGGAGAGCCCAACTAGGAGCCTTGGAGCCATGGTTTTGGAGGCAGTGCTTTGTTCCAGTGTTGAGAAATCCGTTTCCAGATGTGGGCCAGGCTGGCCTTTTCTCTTGGCTAGGAATGAGAGAGGAAAATTAAAATGATGAATGAAATAATGAAAATAATAAAATAATAACAGCCAGAAATCTCCTTTGTTCACAATGAATGACTCGGGTGAGGGCGGCAGCAGGAGGGCGTGCTGTGAGTCTGTTTGATGTCAACGAGAACCAGCATTACGACAGAGATATACATACAAACCCTTGTTACAGGAAGGATGCACAAATGTATTTTCAGTCGTGGGGGACACTTGAAGTAAATTTACTGAGGAACTGCTTATAAAAAAGCAAGTTAGGTCTAGATTTCCTTCCACAGTCTAACCCCCTTGCACTGCTCTGACAACACAACAGACCTCCCCAGCTGAGGATTCTCCCACCAGGCAGTAGACCACACGTAGTATAGCCATGCCAACTTTCCACAGCACAAGACATGAAAAGAGGGTTTTAGCCAGCTGACCTCACCTGCATGCTAGATATTGAGCAAGAAATCTGAGCTGCGGTGGACATTTCTGAAGAGCAAGTCTGGATGCACTGCACAGCAGGGAGGATGAAAATAGTAGGATTAAGGTGCACTAATGTGGTGCATGCTGTGGAGCTGTCTAGACTAACTCCAGTTCTGCCAGGGTCATCATTTCCTATCCTCTCCAAGCATTGAATTCAGTTCAATAGAGAAAAGACAACATATTGGTCTGTCACTGGGTAAACATGAGCTAATCTTTGGTCAGGGCACTCAAGGAATGAATTCTGAGGTAGTGAACTGGGAGTAAGATGGATGGCATGAAAGGGGTGAATTGTGTTGCATACATTTCCTGCATGCAGCCAGACATCCATATAGGATTTTGACCCTTAAATAGAAGAAGAAACAGGCATCTTAAAAAAAGACTTGTTGTTTTCCACTGAACAGTCAGTCTGTTCCTTAGGACAAAGGTGGAAGTATGAATAGGGGGGAAATTCAGCCCAGCTTACTCGAAGTTTTTCTCTTCTCTCCCAAATTTCTGTTTTCAAGCTGTGGACACATCTGGAAGTAACAGCAAACACGTGTATGGTGGTTTTGGAGGAGGGGAAATGGGATTCACATGCTTGAGAGGGTGGATTGCCTATTCTGACAGCGTGGACCAGAGATACTGAGATGGAGAGACAAACTGGAGGTAGAGCTAAGTGCTTTCCCAATTGAAGGAGCTGGAATGCTACTCTTGACTATAATTTACGCATCTGAAAGTACTAGCACATGACTCACCATGGTGGTTATAATGAGATTTTAACCCCCTGCTTAGATGACAGACAAGAGGTATGGCTTAAACTGGGTGGGTGATAGACACCCCAAATAATTCTGTCTCTTTATAGCAGTGAATTGTGGGAAAGATATCCATTCTAGCATAGGAGTCACAGTCTGTTACCCAATCTGGACACTTAAGACCATAGTGTCAACAAAAATCATCTCCGTACATCTTCAAGCACTGTAAATAAGGTGGGAAAGATAGCTGGGCCAGAGAGGTTGGGATATATCAGTTAGTGCTGATCTAGGTGCAAACCTTTGTGGCTGTTGACTTCCAAAGCCAGAGAAAGCAGTAAGGAATGGACCAGATTGCCCATCTAGCTTTTACATACAGTTTGCACCACTGCCATTTATTATAGTATCTGAGCACTTTTGAAGCAGAATAGTGATAACAATGGGCATTTATACATGTGCTTCAGGAGTGGGAGAAAGAGGGGTGCTTTAATTAGAGGGGCTCTTGGAGCTGCTCTAATTAAAGCACCCAGACAGTCTCATGTATCAGCATTCCCATCCTTAAAAATGGCAGCAGGGGCACTTTAAAGCTTGGTACATGAGATGCTGGAATCTGCTAGAGCACAGTAATTACCACACTGCAGCAGACTCAATTGTCTCTTTCTCCCACTCCTGAAGCACATGTATAAATGCCCATTGTTATCACTATTCTGCTTCAAAAGTGCTCAGATACTATAATAAATGGCAGTGGTGCAAACTGTATGTAAAAGCTAGATGGGCAATCTGGTCCATTCCTTACTGCTTTCCCTGGCTTTGGAAGTCAATTAATTGAGTCTGCTCTGACACACTGTAATTACAGTGTGTTGGAGCAGCCTCATTGCTTGTTTGTAGGCGCCTGCTTAGTGCACTTCACAGAGTCTCTGGCATGTCTCCCAATTTGAGGTAAGTGTTGGTAGAGGATAGGCTTTGGGGTTTTGATTTCTTTATATTTTGTTTCTTCTGTGAGGTTTTTTTTTTAAGATTGATTTGTTTCAAGATACTTTTTTGGAGGTTGGCTGAGGTTTCTTTTGGCTGAGGAGTTACCCATCTTGTGAGCATTGTACTCAGAGCTAAAATAAGATTGTCAAAGAGGAACACTTCCATGCATTTCCTAATGGTTGCCAGAGCAGAGAGGACACTGCAATAAGGTGATAAGTAAAAACAAGGAGAAGATTGTTGTCATGGAGCCAAGGGCTTATCTGCAGTCCATACTCAGTTCAGGACCACCATTAGAAAGCATGCCTTACCCACTCTTTCCTGCTCCATGCATGCCATTGTAGCCCAGCCCTCTTAGGATCTCTGTCTTGGGCATGATCTTAGTGTGTGTTCAGGTTCCTGGCTTAAGGGTTTTGTTATTATTTTTTAATTCAGTGTGAAGATCTGAAGCTAAGAACCCAGCTCCAGTATACTGTGTATATACCGTATTAGCCACAGCTTTAAATAGATCATTCCCCCCACCCTTTTTTTTTAAACAGTGTCCAATTCAGCAAAATGATCCTTGTCAGGAGACAGGCCAAATCTCTATCATCTCTCAGGAGCTTGGCACCAACTATCAGGCTTGACAAGCTATTTTAAGCTAAATATTAGCTCCCTTGAGGAGCAGACTCGATTAACTGAGTCTGTTTCAAAGCGGTGGATCTCTGGCATGTCTGAGAAAGAAATGGTACACGTATAAATGCCCTTATAAGACTGGGGGCAATGAATTACAAGCGTAATAAGGACCACACACGTGATTTGGAATTAGAAGTAGAGAAAATCCCAGTAGGACACAGTCTGGGATTTTTCCAAAGAACCTAATGGAACTAGACCTTGAAATACAGTGGGTGCTGGGTTCTTAGCTTCCTCTGTCTGTCTTGAAAATCCAAGCTCTAAGTTTTAGCAGAGTAACTCTTGGGGAAGGGTATTTTATCTTGTCAGCAAAACCATGCTGGGAAATCAATATATATGGAAGATCCCAGAAATAAAAAGATAAATTGAAATTAAGATATAAGTAGCTGTACAAAGATGAACTGCATGATCATTCCAAGGAGCAAAAACTAAAGAGTAACTGCATACAAATGAGCAAAAGAAAATGTGAACTCTCAGGTAAACATTTTCTGAGAATGAGATATACTGAAAACTAAGTACCCAGAGGAAGTGGAGGAAGTGTCATCACCTTGAGACACTTAAAAAAAAAGGGCTGAACCGCTAATATACTTTAGAGGGTAATCAAGGTTCTTTGCAAAAATCTGATAACTTTTAGGAGACCAACTAAAATAGTTGGAAAAATTCTTCTTTGCAAGCTTTCGGGTACAAATACCCTTTGTCAGGCTGAGGAAGCACCTGCAGTTGGTGTGCACTTTTCAGAAAAGAAGCCAGAGGCCAGTATGCATGCAAGAAAGCCAGTTAGTGAAAATGCAAATTGAGGTAGTCAATGGGTGAGAGACAGGTGGAGAGAAAGGGAAATATAGACCTGGTGATAAAAATATAGCTGGTAAATAGTACGGGTGTGTGAAGCGGGCCCTATTCAATTCAGATTCAGCTTGAATCAGGGACAGTGATTCGATTAATTGGTTCGACTCACTGTCCCTGATTCTATTTGGCTGAATCTGAATCTGAAAATTTGATGCTGATTCAGAGAATTAGCAATTTGGACATAGACACAGCTTTAAATGTTTTTTCTACATACCTTGAGGTACCAGCACGGTTTATGAATACTGTGATGCTGAGGCCAGTGGAGCATGCCACGGTGCCCTCCGTGTTCTTGGTGGTGAACCTGGAAGTGGACCAGAAGTATTGGCCCAGGCCCAGGAGGCACCAGCTGCTGAGCCAGAGGGTGTGGGGGGCCGCCCAGTGTGATCCCCAGTGGATCTGGAAGTGGACCAGAAGTGGTTCTGGTCCACTTCCGGGTCTGCTGCTGAGCATGCTGAGGCGCCTCCTGTGGGACACTCCATGCACCCCAGCATCACAGCGTTCACAAGCCACCTGGTACCTAGAGGTATATAGAAAAAACATTTGAAGCTGTGTCTGTGTCTGAATTGCCAAATCTTTCCAAGTCTCTTCAATCGATTTGAAGGGTTCTGATTCAATTCAGAGAGATTAAAGGGTCCTCCAATTTGATTTGGAGTCAGAGATTCATTTGGCCACCAAATTGGGCTGAATCTCCACCAAATCAAATCAGGGACCAAAGCTTTGTACAGCCCTAGTAAATAGCAGAGAGGAGGCTGCTTGAGGTGTCATATGTTAGGCACATCATAATATGTCATGAATCCAATGTCTATATTTAATCCATGATTTTTTGTATCCAGTAGATTGATGAAGTGATGTTTGTAGGCTTGTCTGTGAAAGGTGTATGGAAAATTCTCTTTGAGGATTAGAACTGAGAGGTTGGAGAGAGAGTGGTTTTCTTGTGAGAAATGTGCCCCCACAGGTAACTGGGTATTCTTGTCTTTGATAGAGTTTTGGTGTGCATTCATTCTGATGTGCTGTTGTTGTTTGGTTTCTCCTCCATATTTTCCATGAGGGCATTTGGTGCACTGGATGAGATATATAACATTTCTGGAGGTGCAGGTATAAGATCCAGGAATGTTGATTGTTTTGTTGTGGGCTATAGTTATTATGGGAGTGGTGGAGGTATGTCTTGGTGGAAAATATGTAGGAGAAATCAAACCTGTGGGGGCTCATTTCTCACAAGAAAACCACTCTTTCTCCAATCTCTCAGTTCTAATCCCCAAAGGAAACGTACAAAACACCTTTCACAAATGAGCCTATGAACATCACTTCATCAACCTACTGGATACAAAAAATCCTGAACCAAATATAGACATTGGATTTATGACACATTATAACCTGCCTAACATCTGACACCCCTGGCAACCTCTCTACTATTTGCCAGCTATATTCTTTTCACCAGGTCTCTATTCCCCTTTCCCTCTCCCCTACCCACCACCTGTCTCTCACCCATTGACTACCTCAATTTGCATTTTCACTGACCAGCTTTCTCACATGCATACTGGCCTCTGGCTTCTTTTCTATTTCATCCAGGAAAAGGACAGATCAACTGCAGATGCTTCCTCAGTCTGACAAAGGGTATTTGTACCCAAAAGCTTGCAAAGAAGAAATTTTCCAGCTATTTTAGTTGGTCTACTAAAAGATATCAGATTTACCCAAAGAACCTTGTCTGCCTCCGTACTTAGACTAACAAAAATACAACCTATACCCCTTTAGAGGGTAATTAAGGAGACGAGCTCTAAGGTCTAATTTGTCTTAATTATCTGTGATTTCTGTGGTTATAGTTGATTGCAAAATGGAACAATGGAAAAGGACAAACATGAAAAGCCCTGGGAGCCATCCATGCAGAGGAGGAATTATAACTTGCACCTGATGCTCATGCTTAAAACAGAATCCAGGAAAGGACCGGGAAACTTCAGGTCTGTAAGTCTGTCATCTCATTTGAAAAGACTGTAGTTGGACTGTCTAGGGCAGTGGTTTTCAACCTCTGGTCTGTAGACCCCTGGAGGTTCACAGACTATATTGAAGGGGTTCAGGAAAGATGAGTGTGATCAATCAAAAGTATGTGAATATCCACACTTAAAATTCAAAGGGGTCCACACCTCCATTTTAATTTTGTTAGGGATATGCAAATAGAAAAAGATTGAAAACCACTCGTGTAGGGATTAAATGGGACTGTATTGCAGATGACAAACACCATTCTGGCAGGTGAATGGATCTAGATATTGAAGATGATGTGGTCTGCTTCCACCTACCTATATTAATGCAGGGTTGGATACACAAAAGGGTATTGAATCAGAATAATGTATTGCTGTCGTTCCTTAGTATAGAATAGCACGATTTTGAAACTACAGCAAGTCAAAGTAGTGCAAGTCCTGCCTTGCAACTGGGCAACATGTTTGCATTCAGGGATTCCATTGGTGTACCTGCACAAATACAAAGCACCCTAATGACGATAGGTGCTGTTACCTGAACCAAGGATCAGGGTGGAAGCTTTATAAGAAACAGACCAATGTTCCTTTAAAACAAACTAATGATTGGGCTTTTGCATAAGCAGCTATGGAACCTACTTGCTTTCCTCTTGAGTATGACTTTGTGAGCTCAGTAAGGATGTCAGGTGTCTAAGGCCGCTGACAGATGTGAACCCCCCCCCCCAAACACCCAGCACTTTACCAGAAGAGGAAGTGCATCACTTTGACCCAGCTCCATAGCATCTGTATAGATCAGGTGCTTCAGCGGGGCATTTTGGCACGTTTATCTACAGCTGATTGAATCAACTATTAGATAAAATGGCAAAAAAGCACCTCTGAAGCATGCAATCTATACAGATTTTGGATGAGCTAGGTCAAACTGATGCTGGGCAAGCACTGCCCTTGATGCAGGGTGTGCCAAGCTGAAATAAACCATGGTGGGTTTTTTTCCATGTCTGTAAGCAGCCCAAGATTTTAGAAATCCATGTGGCAACTTATTTCACTTAGACATTTAGAAAACTTAATTGAAAGACTTAATGGAACAGCAACAGTGGCAGCAGTATAAACATACTTTCTGAAACTTGGAAATAGAGAAGCCTCAGGATGTATGTTTTTATTCATTTACATAATAATTTAATAAATGAACAACATGCAACAATATTTTATTTAATACTCAGGTGCTAAGGTTTGCATTGTAGTTTTAAACATGTTTTTATTAAACAAAATTATGGAAGATGATCAGCATAGACATCCAGTGGGCTATAAGCATAACTAGCTAGAAGTTTAGATGCACAGTGTAGGAAATCTAAGATGAAAAATGCAATCATGTTTGAATTAAAAGCCACTCTAAGTTATATCATGCAGCTCCACTGGGGCAAGATGAGTGCAAATGAGAATACAGCAAGATTCATCCCTTTACAATTGTATACATAGACAAATTTGACCACAAACCCTTATATTTCTGATTCAGAACCAGATATAACTTGACCTTTCTGATGCCTGGTGCCTTATATATCATTTACCCCTGGTTTGGGGTATAAGTGAAGGGTTGTGTGTACTGTAATAAACATCATACACATTGATTATCAAGCCCCTTGATAAATATATGTACAGGCATACCTTGGAGATATTGCGGGTTCGGTTCCAGACCACCGCAATAAAGCGAGTCACATGAATTTTTTGGTTTCCCAGTGCATATAAAAGTTATGTTTACACT
>NW_017728947.1:4722655-4766574 GCF_001723895.1 Crocodylus porosus
GCGGTTCGTGGCGCCCCAAAAATTACAATAGTAACATCAAAGATCACAGATCACCACAACAAATATAATAATAATGAAAAACTTTGAAATATTGCGAGAATTACCAAAATGTGACACAGAGACACAAAGTGAGCAAATGCTGTTGGAAAAATGGCGCCGATAGACTTGCTTGATGCAGGGTTGCCACAAACCTTCAATTTGTAAAAAACGCAATATCTGTGAAGCGCAATAAAGCAAAGCGCAATAAAACGAGGTATGCCTGTATATGAAACTGGACCTGGTACCTAACAGTATGCTGTATTTTCTGGCCCTGCCCACCTTCCATTTTTCTGCCTCATTGTCATTCTCTCCATTCCCCTCCATCTCCTTTTTTTTCTCACAGTCTTGACTCTTCTTGGATGAGGTTCTGTCTGTCTTGGACCTTGCTGCAGTGAATTTTTCTCCCTGTTGACTGTATCCACATTTTGAATACAGTGGAGCAAGCAGATTGCAAACCAGCTCTGAGTTGTCAGTGAGGTGTGCTGGCTGATTTTGCTTCTTCTACATGTTAAACCCCCTGAGCTTGGCATCCCCAACTCCAGTCTTTTCTTCTGTAGCTGAATGTGAAAGCAGGACAAAGCTATGTGAGTTACTTCTTTCAGGGCTACAGTTGGCAATGAGAGAAGATTCCTGGTATTATTGCCTAAAGGTTCCTGTGAGTTTTACACATTCAGATAATTTTTCATGTATTTGACAGTGGCAAAGTATTTTTCCCTCTCTTGTTAAACCATGTTATTGGTCATTGCACACGCTGTATGGTCAAAGCAGCGGGGGAGTGGAATTTAAATTTATTTTCCTTCTCATCCTTCCAGGCTCAGGATGTTCTTTATCACATGTACTCCTAAGCAAGGGAATGTGAGGCAGAGGCCTTGCTTGTGCTAGGCAAGGAGAGAAGTGGTGGTGATTTTCCTGGGGTCTTCACCATTCAGGGCCACTGTATCTGCTCTGTTAGGTCTGACCTGTTGCTGTAGGTCAGCCCTGCCCTCCTGACCTTGGGATGCAGAATCCGCAAGGGAGGTCTGTTCTCCTGCATATGGCCTACTAAGCCTTTAATGCTCGCACACTCTCTTACTGCCTTCCACTCTGAATGGAAAGGGCATGCTCTCCCACCCCGTCTCCTCACATTGCCTTCTGCTTTATCCTGTCTGTGAACTCTTGACCTTGATTGCTCTCTCTCCTTATACAGCTCCCCTCCCTTTGCCAGCTCCAAGACGGTCTTGTGTTTCTTGGAATCCGGCAGCTCGAGACTTCTTGTTGATTGGTATAAACAATCTTAAAGGTCACATTTTTTCCCCCCTGCAGAGGGACAGGGGGGAAAAAAATAAAAGGTTTCTCTCAAATTAACAACCACAACGATGTAAACATGGAAGCCAAAGGGAGCTGCTCGCTAGTGAGTCAACCTGTGCCAAAGAAGCCCCTCTGGGCTTTCTTAGGAAAGAAAATGTGGGCACAAGATGTGGCATGCTTTTGTGGCTCCCTAGGTTGAGGGTGCCAAGGGACTATGATAATCACTCCCTGCTTGAATGTTGACATCTGATTTGAGCAATGCTGTGTGCGCCAGGGCTGTCATTGGTCTTTCTACTAAGCTGGAGGAGAATGCAGAAACATTAACAATCTTGGCTGTCAGCAGAGGGGGAGGAGGCCTGGAGGGTGTAAAGCAGTAGAGATCTGTCAGAAATGTATTCAGCTAGCCTGTGGGTCTGATCCAACTCCCACTGCAATCAATGGAAAGGCTCCCTTTGACTTCACATGGAAGCCTAACCCAGTTTTCTTTGAGGAAAGGCTTTATGGAAAGGGAGTGTAATGAAAGCTAAAGTGTGCTGTCACCTGCTTAGGGCTCATATATGCCCCTTGGCTGAGTCTCTGGCCATCTGTACAGTGTAAAGTTTTACCAGCTAGCAAGTAGATTAGGAACAAGAAAATGTTCACAAACCCTGTCCAGCAGCTGCTTTGGCAGAATCTCCAAGGTAGGCACATCTTACACCAGCTTCGCTGGTAAAGCTCAAGTTGTGTTTGCTACACCAGACAAATTGTTTTTCCCTACCTAAGCCTCATCTCTGCTAGGTAGAGTTGTCAGACTAGTTATGTCAGTAGAGCCTTTATACTGAAGACTAGAACTCAGGCCGAGTGCTCTGACTGTCTTCTCACAAATGACTACTTGGCTAGGAACACACATTAAGTGAGCAGAAACTGGTTTATACCTGTAACAGGACATAAGTTCAGTGCACATAAACCAGTTGGAAAGTGGCTAAAACTGTTTTAAGATAAACCTGGTTGAATGTAGTATCAGACTTAACTGATTTGGGTCAAACTGGTTTATGCAATGTCTGTCCCAGACCTCTTCCTGGTTTAAGTTAAATCAGAGTTCCTCAGCATCCCAGATGCTTTGCAGCCCTGGGCTGGGCTATCCTGGGCTGTCTGCTTTAGAGAACAGGGCTGGTCAGAGCTCCAGTGAAGACTGCGAGTTCTGCCTGGCCTCCCCCTCTCACTTTTTGCTGCTTAAGTAGGGATTCCCCCTTCCCTCCCTCTCACCTCCCACAGCACGGACCCCAGCCCCATGGACCTTAGGCATGTGGTATGCTAGCCAATGATGAGAGGTGTCTGTGTGTGTCTCCTATTTCAGTGGGACAGGCAGACAGAGCAGTGCTGGTTTAGAGCTTTTTGGAGCTAATCAACAGGTCAACTGGTAATGCCCCTCCATTCCTTCCTTGGAAAAAGCTGTTTAAGAAGAGCTTGAACTAATGAGAGAGGTTTTTGTTTTGTTGATGGGCTGATAAACACTGTGTTATCAGCCCCCTGCTGGCTCCCTCACCTGTCAGGTTTGCAGACAGTATGAAGAAGCAGGAAGAAGGAGATTGAAAAGCTCAGTATTATGAACAAATGGCTGCACTGCACACCCCCACTTTGTCTCAGAGTTCTAGCCAGGGGCTGGGGTCTAGCAACACTCCCATCCTTTAAGCTGTGAGTGGTGAAAAACCTGGGATGGTGCAGGCCAGGGTGGGTTTACTCCCCATCCTAATCAGAGCATCCTGCTGGGGCCTGGCCACCCTCCCTCCACCCCCTCAGCTCAGCATTATGGAAAGGAAGGGAGGGCTGCTTTAGCATCCTCTCCCCACCTTCTCACTCCCCTCCCCCCCCAGCTTCTAGCCTGAACCACTGCAGGCACGTGCCTGCTTTTCTTTAGTCCAGAGGGAATGTCTGTACACTTGCAAACCGGTTCAACCTTGGCAGGAGTGACCAGGAATAATGGTCACAAGCTGGCAGGGGGTAGATTTAGGTTAGATATCAGGAGGCACTACTTCACGGTCAGGGAGGCTAGGATCTGGAACCAACTTCCAAGAGAAGTGGTGCTGGCTTCTACCCTGGGGGTCTTTAAGAGGAGGCTAGATGTACACATTGCTGGGGTCGTTTGACCTCAGTATTCTTTCCTGCCATAGCAAGGGGTTGGACTAGATGATCTACTCAGGTTCCTTCCGACCATAGAAACTATGAAACTATGAATTCAGGCTCAGGCTTTTTGAATGTCTGTCCCTAGCCCTTGTGACTGCTTCTCTTGCAGTGTGACCCTGAAGGGGTCTCAGCAGCTTGCATGTTGTTTGGAACAAAGTACTGGGTGAATAGTATGTTTGACAAGGCAGTCTGTTACCATCGTCAAGTCAACAGCAAGTGGCTTGAGCAAATCTAGCAAGAGGCAAGCAAACAGGGAACAGAAGGAGGCTTGTGGTTTGCCCCAACAGCTGTTGTCTTCTTGTGACCGGTGAGTCACAGACTGAGAATTCTGGCTTGGACTCATAGGCTTTTCCTTCCAGCTCAAGGGTGGGATCAGCCAGCCCCTAACAAAAATGGGGAGAAGCACATAATCATGCAGATAATGTAGGATGGCTATTTTTGGAGCGAGGGAGGCATCAAAGTGGATGTTGGTGCTTGGGTGAATGTGAATGAAAGCTTGAAGGGATGCTGCCATTCTAACCCTGTAACAAGAGCTGCATCCTACAACAAGCCTGTATCTCTGGAGTGAGCAACAGCCAAACTCTGCACCCAAACTATCCTGAATTTGAGGCATCTGGAGTGGAGCCTGTATCTGGACTGACTTTCTGCAGCTAAATTGTATCTCTAATGAAGACACTCACCCAGGAAGCAGCTTTGCCCATTTTCCATCACCGAGTACGGCCAGAAGTCTGCCTTTCTCTGTTAGAAACCCTTAGTGATTAGAAAATTGTTTCAGACGCAACTAACCTGGAATTCCAGCATCCTGGTTTTGTGTGTCTGTGTGTCTGTATTTCCAGGTCCCAGGCCAGACTGAAAACAGAATGCCCAGAATTGTGAAAAGTTATTGTGATTTGTATTACAGTAGAGTAATGGGCCCAAAGTGAGATCAGGGCCCTGTGGTAAGTTTTGTATATACCACAATAAGAGACCATCTGTGTCATCAAGAGCTTACATCAATAGCCAAAGGGAAAGAGGGGAGATGGAGGCATAAAAAGAAACTGAAGTTACCAGACCAAAGTTCACACTGAAGGTCAGAGGCAGTAGTAACAAGAGAACTCTGGTCTCCTGAGCCTCAGTTCTGTGCCATAGCTATTGGGTGACATAGCCTCTCAGTTGGTTTTTATGAGAATAACTGGAAAAAAAAATTCCAGTCTCAAGAGGCTTGGCTAATTTTTCATTAAAGCTCAGATTGGTTTCTTAAATTACTGTTTGAAGGCTTATGTGCCGAAATGGTTTTCTTTGTATGTAAGCCAAGCCATCACAGTTTTTAGATCGTTCCTTTGGTCACCTCCTTATGAAAAAAAATATATATATATTCATAAGGAATCAAGCTTTTATGAGCAAAAATCAGTCCCGAAGATGGAAAAAGGGTGGGTGTGTGATGCCCTCCCATGCTTATTTAGGCAGGGTATGTACTCAGAGTTTTGGTTTGCTTAACTACCATGTTAACAGGCAACTAACATCCCTCCTTTTTCAAAAGCTGAGTGGCTGAAGAATGACATCACTGCAGCTGAAGTCATTTGCAGATACAGCACCTTTGCTTAAATTCCTAGCATACTCCAGTTCCTACCAGAAAATCGAAAGCTATGATTAGCTTGCAGTGATTGTTAGTACTGGGTATACCTCAAAATTGCAAAACTTAAAACTGGATGGAAGTCCTCTTTGTTACAAACTTAGGTCAGGGTTGACAAAGGCTTTTGGGGTGTTCCTTAAGTAAACACCAGCAAAGGGCTGTCAGTATCTTTTAACTGCCTAGTTCTGGATGCAGATTCTTCCATATTCCTCTTGCCTACAATAATAGACATGCTGGGATTCACAACAGTAAGAACAAGAACTGCATTTTTTAAAAATGCCAAAGTGACTTAGAAGATTGAATCCTATTTTGTAATCTGAGTTAGGTACTTAGGTGCTTAACAGCATCTTATGCAGTCTATAGGCTTTTGAAAATGTGCCCTTATGTGCCCGTCTTCCTTTGGAAAATGTGACTTAGGCTCTAAAGTCAGTCGCATACTTTTGAAGATTTTACCCATGTCAACCTCAGCCAAGATTTCAAAAGGGACTGGTTCTCTAAGATGGCCTGCTCAACATTTCCTGAAAAACAGGCCTTCTCTTCTTCAGCTGCCTAACACTGAGATACCAAATGTTATTAGTTACTAATAAAAATGTTGATGTTAATGGAAAGAAGACCAAGGGACTTCTAAGGAAAACCTTTTTGAGTTCAGCATCTGTGTTTTTCGGTCTTCTTTTATTTCTTCCATATTAATTGAATAAATCTGGTCAGAATTTTTTTCCCAAGGAAGATACTGACTTTTTGTTTCAAAACTTATTTGTTTTTCAAAGAAAAATGATCCCAAAACATCTTTTATTTTCCCATTTTTGCTTTTTCTAACCAAAAAAAAAATTTAGAAGTTTGAGTAAAGCAGGCATTTTATGTAAATATTTTCATTTTGTCAAAGGATCCAGGTTTCTGGAAATGATTCCAATGGAAATTTTCAGTCACTCTGAAATAGGACCTGATTTTTGTCTTGCTTAAGTAGCATTTCCATTGTTTTATCTTCAGTCAAATTGCTCCAGATGGACAACAGTTTGCCATCAGAATCAGGCCTATTTTCTTCAAAGTACTGGCTCCCAGCTTTTCTGCCTGAGTGTGGTGGGAAGCAGTTTGGAGAAGCCTGCTATTTGTGCAATAGATGTCACGCAAAGGGGGAAACCTAGATCCACAGGATACAGAAGCAAGGCAGCCCACTTCCCCATTTCTCTGATTCTCGTTTTCATATGCCGTTCCTGACAGGACTTGGGTCAGACTCCAAATTCCATCCTGTCCCTCTGCTTCCTGCCCTTTCACCCATGACCAGAAGGCTAATCCACCATTCCTAGGGCCTCGCGGAACTGTTTGCTACATTATACTTTCAAAAATAAAAAAATATCATTAACGGAGGTTGGTCTTTTGACTTGTTTTTGTTCATTGATGACTCAGGCTGGGAATTTCAAAGGCTCCTATTAAGCTGTGATCCCAACTTGTATGAGGTTTTGGTGCTTAACTCTCTTATGTTATATTGAAAATCCCAGTTTAAATCCTTAGTGAGATTTTAGTGTTGTCAAAGTTGTTGCTGGGAAGGAGAGAAATGGTTCAAAGCCAGCTGAATTTAGAATAGCATATACTTCCCAGAAAGGGAGGATGATTTTGACTTGAGGGGTTTTGATTTGGTCTTTTAAAGCTGAAACGTTTGAACCTGTTACTGGGCATGTCTACACAAGACATTAGAAGCGCAGCAGACTAATCCTACTCCACATTAGTGTGTAACGGTAAAAACCATGCTAATGGACTAATGAGGAGCAGAATTAGTCTACCGCACATTAGTGTCAT
Organism: Crocodylus porosus; assembly: GCF_001723895.1. Classification (NCBI taxonomy): domain Eukaryota; kingdom Metazoa; phylum Chordata; order Crocodylia; family Crocodylidae; genus Crocodylus; species Crocodylus porosus. The sequence goes on from NW_017728947.1 coordinate 4,729,551, forward strand.
GTAAAAAACATGCACTGACACTATTGAGTAGTAGTGCCAATTATGGCATGTGAAGGTAGTACTTGTTATTGCAGGTACAAATTACAGCACATTAATGCATGTGTAGACATGCTCACTTAATAGAAAGTTCCCTTCAGGAAGTAATAGGTCAAAATGCATGGGCCAGCTGGGCCAGGGCCCAAGGCACCCTGCCTCAGCACAGATGCACAACGCAGCAGGCCATGGTTGCCTGGCATTATTTGCTGGGTGCCGTTGCAGCCAGACTGAGCCACAATGGGGCAAGGGGCCACCCTCAGAGCTTGGTCTGTGCTGCACATGCCCAGTGGGCAGTGGTTCCTCACCCCTGGCGCTTGCTGTAGCACGGACATGCGAGTGGGGGCGGCTGCAGCTCCTGCCCAGGGCCTGGGGGGAAGTGCATCCCACTTCTGCCACTGCTCCCACTGTGCTGGCCATGGACAGAGCCTGTGCCTGCGGGGCAGGGTGCAGGGTGGGGGCTCAGGCAGGCTGGGGGTGGGGAGGGCTGGGCTGTGGGCTGAGGGATCTGGGCCCAGGGCCCCAATGAATCTTAATCCTCCCCTGCAAAGTATCCCACAGTGCTCTGCTGTATGGATGTTTGTATCTTGCTTTGAAACTTTTGATCTTGGCCACCATTGGGGATTGGTCATTGGATTAAATAGACTGCTCATTCAATCCAATACAATGATACCTAAATTTTTAAATTCCCCAAAGCATGCTTGGATATGGGGCTTGGTTTGGGCATGATAGCAAAAGTGAGTTTGTGTGATATTTCTGTCTAGTTTGAAGCACGCTACAGCATATATACACTAGCCTTACTAAGCCACAGGGCTCTTGGGGAAAGCTAGACAAGAAAGAGTGTTCAGCTGATTAAACATTTAGCTCAGTAACATTGGGAGCATGTCTGTGGTCTGTATTGCAGAGAAAACTCTGGGTTTGTTAGCTGTGTTTGTTTCAAGTAAAATAAAGAGAAATCCACTTGACTCCTGTGAGGAACTGAGTCCTATGCATGGAAGGAAGCTGACTGAACTCTCAGCCACAGGTTGAGAGGATAAGGAAGCTGCCTCTCTCAGCTGTTGATTCCTGGTATTCTCTAAGGATTTTAGGCAATTGCATGTGGATTAGCAATGATTTGTGAGTGGAGTTTTAATCTGGTAGGTATGAATGCAATTACTTAGGACAGCAAATGAACATCTCTGTCTACCAGGTCCCCGGATTTTTCAGGGTACCCTCTCTATGTCCTATACAGAACCCAAGCCTAGGTTCCTTTTCTTGTTTTAGATTGCGTGTTGTGTCCACGAGTGGGAGGTACTGAATATTCACTGCTCAGTAGAGATGGAAGGAAGTGGCTAAAATGGTATGTCAGAGTATAGAAATACCACATGCAAGGAGCACCTCTGCGATATGAGGGTGCATTTTTAGTTTGAACTGAGAATGCTGCAACCGCATCAGGCATCTAGATACAGCATGCGTATCTTTTGCCAGTGTGTTCACCATTGCAGGTTGCCAGTCTCTTCAGTTTTGGCTTGTTTATGAGAGTGCTTCTTGTCTGCTTACACATGCAAGTGCGTAGAGAGGATATCAGAGTCTGGTGTTCAATATAAGGGCATTTTTCCTGAGTTACCTGAGTTTTAGGCTAGGAACCTAAGATATTGCATTTTTCCCTAAGCAAGTTGTGCTTGTGTTTGTCCAAGAACAGAAATATCCCAGGATTGGTGGGATCACTCTTTCAGTCAGGGTTTAGCAGGCGGCTGAATGCACAGCCATTTTTCTGCCATTAATTCAAAGATGCAATCCCAGGAGAAGCATTCAGATGCACTTTGTGATGTCTTGGGATAAACTGTTAGTACTTCTGTTCCCGTAACCCTTTGGGGGATTTATCTCAGGACAGTGAACATGGATGTCTGAACAATTGAACTTTGTCCTGGGATAAAATGGCTTATCCCAGGACAAATACAACATCTGTTTGCAGCCTCAGAGAAGCAACAAAACTGGCTGTGCATTGCAAAGCCCTTCCTTTGTACAGTTCTTTACATCTGTTGCAAGCACTATTAATCTATTCCTTTAGCCATCCATTTTCAGAGCATCGGGGCTGATTGCCAATACCCTCAGAGGAACTCCTGCTCTTCTAGGCACAGCATAAGATTATTTTTCTGTCAGTGCAAAATCTTCCTATTATCTCAAAAGGTACACAATTACATGTCACATAGGTTGGTGACAGTTATTCCCTGGGGACTTTATGCTACATTATGGATGATCAGTTGGCTACATTGCTACACCCATTCACTAGAGGGTGGCCCTCTAAGAAGGAGAGAATTTTGGGAAGGGGCAGTTAGATAAGAAACTAAACTCTTGGGGATTTACATAATCTAGATACAATTTTTGAAGTTTGGGGAATAGTTTCTTTATCTCTGTTTCAGGTCATGAAAAGATCCCCACCATAGTGGCTGTCATACATTCTTCATGGAAGTCCAGTAAATTTTCCTGATGCTGCTGTCCTCTTCTTCACACCAATAGGAAACCCCAACCAAAACAGCTAGAGAAACCTTCTCATCGTGGATACCACTTGTCATGTTTGTAGCATCATTACAATAACAGGTTTTGTTCCTCACACCTTCTTTGAAGGTTGTGATGACAGCTAACCCAAAGCTTGTTAAACATTATAATTCATATAGTTCATAGGTGTGGGGAGCCTTTTAATTTTGATCTTTTAATGTGCAACTTCTAAAATAACATGGTTTTATTTATATATATGTATGTGACTAGACTTTGAATAGATAGGGAGATGAAACCCCTATGATTTCTCAAGTCTCTAGGCAAGGAGGTCAGTTTTGCTATTCTATTGCTGACCAGTTTACTTAGTAATGTACAGCTCTATCAAGAAATGACTAAGGAAAATTTATAGTTCTCATAGAAATGTTCAGTCATCCACACTGTACATCCTGTGTACTTTACATCTAAAAGCATAAATACTTCTAGATTATGTCATAATGTAGAGATTTAGGGACTGATCCAATTCCCTTTAAAATCAATGGAAAGACTCCCACTGTCTTCAATAGAAGATGGATCATGATCTTGAAAAGGAACCTGGGAAATGCTAAGACAAAATACATGCGTTACGGCTAAGTTGATGTTATTGTGAGAATTGGAACTTCTTCACTGAGCACTTCAGCTTCTTGTTACCACAAGTATAACAAAGCAGCTGGGTGCCTGGGGCAGCAGGGTGCATGAAGGCAGCCATGGTTTCTGGCTGCCACTGTTTCACCAGTAAGACTGTGTGGCTGCAGTGTCAACTGATGTTTTTCTGTCAGTACTGGGGGTGGCTGCCCTGGTCATCCCACCCTAATCATGCTACTGGTTGTAATCTCAATGTTACTGCATTGCTAAATCAAAAAATATTCAGGGTTCTCTCAGCTCAAGTCACTCCAGAGCTAGAGCAGTATCATTCAGCGAAATCACAAACTCCTTGAATGGAAGTGACTTTACTTGCAACGTTCATGAGTTGTGCTGCCTCCACTGACTTCTTAGCTCTACAGTTTGCTCCTGAGATGGCGATACGCTCTGCAAAGGGAGTTCTTCCTCCTCCTGAGGTTATAAACTCTAAAGAAGCATAGAGACTTGTAGAGAAAAGGCCAGTTGTTATAAATTGGCTCCATTGATTCCAATGAAGGTGTAACTCAGAGCCAGCTCCATTAACGCTGGGTAACAATCTAGCATAACATCTTTTTCAGCATTGATGTCTCTATAGAGAGCATTTTCTAGATAAAAATCTTTCTCCAGAAAATCTCTATTTGAAAAACAGCTGTGATTTTTAAAGCCATTGAGGAAATCTAGAGGTCTAATTTACATATATTTTAATGTGAATTGGATTTCTGAATCACTGAATTTTTGAGAGCTCTCAGTCCACTAGGCTTATTTAAGGGGTTCCTTAAGCCTAAAAAGGTTGAGAACAACTTCTTTAGAGTAACAGGTAGGAACCATAGAAGAAGTTAAACTTCATGTGGAGGATACCAAAAGCCGTATTCTCAAGCATTCATTTAGGGTGAGATTTTTAAAAGAGCTTAACTTTGCACCTAGGTATGGGCCAGATTTTCCAACATGCTTATCACTCAGGAGCTCTCACTGTGAAGTTAAAAGCCAGATGGTTGACAAAGCCCGGGATCCCACATGCAGTAAGGGTGTCAAGCCCTTTGGAAGATCTGGCACTGAATCTTGGTGATTTGGTATCTTGTAAGGCTTTGTACCCATGGTCAAGTGACAAATTGTAGCATAAGTCAAGAGTACATGAAGTAAAGGAAAAGAGCATCAATGAATGGAAGATACTGTATCTCTTCCCTACCCCACCACCAATATTCTTTGCCTTCTCTCCTTTCTGTAAGAGGCTAAGGGCCTACCTGTACAGTACAATGAAATGTTGGTAGTTTGTCATCTTTGTAGTTTGAGGAAAATATACAGGGAACAATGACTGGAAGAGGCGTGTGAAATAACTTATGAATTATAAGAGCTAAGGTTTAGAATTTCCTTTAGTGTCATTGTGCTCTCTTGTACTTTGGCTCCATCCTTTGCAGGGTGGATGCAGATTCTAGCTACTGAGTTCTATAGGCAGTAATAACTTCTGTTCTTTCCAAGATGTTCCCAAGGGGGACTGAACAGAGAGGGAGAGTGTACTTACAGTGTAACTTCTTGCTGATGCTAAATTCTCATGGAAAGACATGATTATACCTCAGACTTCTCAGGAAAGAAATGCCTTGCAAATATTTCCTGTAGCCGCACCATGGGTGTATACATCTGAGCCAAAAAATGTGGAGCTGCATCAATTAAAAAGACCTTGAAAAATAGTTGCAGGGCACCTTAGACAACTAGCTTTCTATTGCTGGTTTCCCATTAAATTCAGTAGTCACAAGGGCAATAAAATGAAAATTGCTGCCCCTTAACAAAACCAAAAACAGCTGTTTATGATCAATCCTGCTCAAAGCCTTGAACATTGTAAAAAATAAAGTTGCAGTGACCTGAATTACTGTAGAGACTTTACAGGGCTAAAAGGTGTATGTATGTTTTCAATTGTACAATACCTAGGGAAAAACCAAGGGGATCCTATAGCTACTCTTTACAACACAACAATACGACTTCTGTCATAAGGTGGCGTTACCATGTGCAGGCCTGATGTGAATGCAGTGGTACCTTGCTACTGTGCCTTGGGTTGTTTGGGTTTTTTAATAATACATTTTAATAATCTTCCACCCTGAATGGTATCTGTCAATCTAGGAGGTCTTTTTATTGGAATGCTACTGCTCTCTCTGTTTAGGCCCTGATTGATCCTTGTGACTCCTCCGCTCTCATAAAATTAACAGGTGCTTGAGAACGTGGTGCTAGTTATTCAGTGGGTGTCATTCAACCTGGACTGAGGCACTTTTTAACTACTACCTCAGCTGCCTGCTGTGGGCTGTTATGCTGATGGTAGTACCCACCTCTCAAAAATGCGATAAAATTAATGGCTTCATCTCACCCAATTATCAGAAGTGCAGGGGGAGTTTTTGAATATTGGAGATGTTCTGGTCGCCAATATTGGAGATGTTCTGATCTCTAGTGAAAGGCTAGTTCAAAACTATTCTTCATTTTTGCTTTGTTTTAAAAATGTCAAGCTCTTTTCTTGGTGAGGCATGATTTACTTGTTATGTCAAGGCTTTAATACAGGTGCAAGGGATTGTAAAAACTTTGCTTTATTCAGAGGGCCGGGTCAGGGTTGCAAATGAAAATACCTATGTCTTGTATCGGATACTGATCCAGCTACATTTCAGTGATAGACAAAACTGCTCTGTTTATAGGAAGCTTAGGAAAAACATTGGAGTTCTCCAACTGAAAGGTGCTATATAAACACCCCACAGTGTCCCTATACATACTGAGTATGCAGTTTAGAGGTTCTTTATAGCTTTATTTGCCTTGCAACCCTTATCCTCTGGCCTGAACAACAGTAACATGAAACAAAGAAATGTTCCGTTCTCCTACCCCTTTTTGCATTGTTTCTTTTGCTCTCTTTTTTCTCTTCTTGGCAAATATCTAAGCAGGAGATTTCCTGCCTGATGGTGTGCCAAGTAGAATTCCAGCTCCTTTACTCTGCCCCTTTGTAAAAAAAAAATCTGACCCCCATTTCCATAACCAAGGAAGGGACAGGTTGCCATTGTTTGAGTTTCATAGCATGACTGTTTTTCTTAGATGCACACCCAAAAAAGAGAAATGATGCTGTTATTCAGCATTGGAATAACTGCAGTGATCCTATCAAAAGCAACAGGAATGCCAGCAAACGGGATCTTTGGAGAGAAACCCGTGGCTTTGGCCAACACCTTTGCCCTTTATGATTTCCCTTTTTCATGTTGTTGGAGGTCTTGTCTAAACTCTGTAATAGTCTCAACAGTTATCCCTGGCCAGCAATTGAGGTATCAGCACTAGTTTTGAGTCTGCTAATCATAGACAAGGACATGCAGGGATTTGTACTAAATGAGCTAATTGAGGTTTACCTCTGCTTCTAATTGGGGTTAATTAGCTTAGTTGGTGCAAAACTTGGCTTGCCTTTGTCTATTGTTATCATTATATGTATTAGCCTGTACAGGCCTCAACCAAGAGGCTATTTATGCCAAGCTCTATTATGAAAGCTCTATTATGTCAACTGCAGTGACATAGCCAGGGGGATAGCAATAGGGGCAACTGCCCCAGTGCCTACTGGGAAGGGAAACATGCATTCACATTTGTGGTTGTGGTGGCAACTAGAAGTTGCCGTACTCTCTTTGCCCTGGGCACCCAGCCATGCCTCTATGCTGCTGGCCAGCTGCTGTACAAACACAAAGTGAGAGTCTCTGCCAACAAGGGTCTAATCTAAATGGACAGCACAAAGTGTAGGAAACAAAGGAGGATTATCCACCCTACTCTACAGATGAGAAGCTGAAGTACAAAGAGATTCAACAACTTACTGAGGGTCCTATGAGAAGTCAGTGGCAGAACTCCTTTGTCCAAGGCCAGTGTCATAACCACAAGATCATCCTTTCAATGACTGTTGAGATGCCAGGAATGGTGGAGTTATTTTAATTACTGACCATCAGTGGCTGAGCAGGGATATTTCCAAGTATAGATGAGGCTACAGATTAGATGCTTACTCCAGTAGGGATGAAAACAAAACTACATAAAGAAAGAAAATGAGAAAAGCAGAAGCAGCCCAGAAGGTACCTATGTTGAGGCTTTTGTGTTGACAAGCTAACCTTAAAAGTTAAGAGCTTCAGTCTGGTCAGAAAAGTGCCCACATCTTTGATTGTAACACTGTACCATATCTGAAACGATACCATATTTAGGCCTCAGTTTCCTCATACATAGAACAAGGATAGCAAATCTTATTTCTTTCACCGGGATCTTACAGCTTTTAAGAGACCAATCTTGTAACCTCGATTTATCCAAATGATTCTTAATCTATGGAATATTCGCATTGATTTCTGGGGAAAGTGCACTAGTTATGAGGACTGCTTATGTTAGTAAGGGTTGCCAGATTTACTTCTGTATGGAAGGGATTTTAGGATTCTTGGTGTTCAATGCATGCACTTTTATGATGTTGATAAAACATGTTAGTCAAATATATCCAAATAATGGTATGGTTGTTGATCCACATACAGCAATGGTCAGCAAGGTTTTACAGTGGCAGGCTGGATCAACCTAGCTTAGTTCAAGGCAGGCCAGTGCTTCTGAATCAGCCACTGGAACTTCTCCTGGCCACCCAGGTCGCATGGCCAGGCAGCAGGAAGAAGCAGCAGTTGCAGCAGCAATGGCTGGATTGGAAGCTCTACAGGCCAGATCCATTGGTGGTGTGGGCTGGATCCAGCCCATGGACCATATGTTGCCGACCCTTAACACATAGGGTAATAGTCTATTAACATTAGCAGCTCATGGAATTACTCCTTTAGCCCATGTGGCCAAGAACTGTGGTTTTAATAGGGAGGTCATGGGTTTTATCCCTGCTGAGGTTCCTGGGTAATAAACCTCTTTGATCCAGAATGGAAACTGGAAGCCTCCTAAGGACAGTCTTTAGTCAAGCTGGAAATATCAGAAGTAGAAAAAAAAATCCTTTTTGCATGTCTGCTTCCAGCTGAGACTGAGGAAGTACCAAGAATGTGTTTAAAATAAAAAGAATTAGTCAAACTTCTTTGAACCATAGTAAAGGTTTGGTTTCAGTTAGGGCTTTGACTGAGGGTCCGGATCTGATCTTATTTCATCTGAACTGTTTTTCCCACTTTGCCCATTCGTAATTTGTATAATAAACTACAACAATAGAACTGTAATAATAGGGCTTTATACTGCTGTGCAATGTGCATCACATGAGATGCATTAAACTTGGTCATATGTGAACAGTGGCCACTTTAGATCTATTATTTATTTATGTACAGTCACTCAGGTGGACATAGCTAGGAGGTGTGTTGAAAAATATCAGTAGCTTTAGTTAATGCTACTTGCATAGTAACTGGGGTAGCATCAGATGGGTGCAGTAGTGAGTACAAGAGTTGAAGCAGCTTTAACTTGATTCGAAATGCTAGTTATTTTAATTTGAAGCCTTTCTAGAGTATTTAAAGTAAATTAGTTCTGATTCAGGAAAGCACTTAAGCAGTGGCTTAATATTAAGCATGTGATAAATTGTATTGACATCAGTGTGGTTCAGGGCTACCAGGAGAACTTTATGAATAACTCATGGACCTGGAGGGGAATCTTAAATGTACGAGCCCTGGATGAGGGAGAAGACAGAGAGGCCAGCTCAAAGCAATGGAGCGGAGAGAAATCTGATCAATCAGAATTGGGGGAAAACATCGCATTTTTAATTTTTATTGTTGTTTTTTGCTGTGAAATTTTCATAAAACCAAGGGTGGAGATTTGGCTGCTGTATCTTTATTAGAAGAGGCCTTCTTAAAAAAATTAAACAACAAAAACAAAACAAAGGGGAAAAGCTTCTTAAAGTCAGACACAGGAGAATGTGAAAATTAAGTTGATACGGCCAGATTCTTAGTTGGAGCAAATTAGCATTATACCATTAACTTCAATAGAATGACTGTAACTTCCTCTAACTGAGGAGCTGGCTTCTGAGCATTACTCTAAAGTGAGTAGTCATTGTTTGGGTTTTATCCTAACCCAGCGGTTTAACTCTCACTAGCTTGGTGAGAGCCAAGGATGTGAAAAGTCTTTGGAATGATGAAAATATATATTTTTATTATAAATTTCCCAAAACACCTCAAAACTATCTTGAGAATTTCCCCCTGGGTATGGAACTCAAAATCTCCAATTAAGGCACTACCACAGTACCTCATTTTAGATGGTTACAAGCTCTTTTTAGTTCCTTCCCAACCCACATTCCAGCTGCAAACTCACATCTTTGTATACCCCATGTGAAAAAAGTACTCTAAATAGTATGTACTGCTGGATCTATCTTTCATGTTATACAGTCAAAGCAAAGATGAAAAGTTAGTTGAGGTCAGGATCTCAGGATGCTAACTTCCTGAGCAATGAGGTTTTGTATGTGTGTGTTTCTGAAAACCTTCGGATACTCTCCAAAGAATTCCAGACTGAAAGTAGTATATAATGCTCCATCAAACATGTTTTACAGTCTCTATATTACAGCCTATTAAATCTACCCCCAGTGGCCATTTCTGAGAGATGTTGAGCAATCCTTTTCTGTATGTTTTTCTCAGCACAAGGCAGAGTCAACGTGGAAAGTGCAGACTGCTGTTTTCTTGTCACGGATAGCTAGGAACTTTTGGAAAAGGCTGCTTCACTCGTGGCTACTCAGAACAAGTAAAAGATCTCCTCCCACCAAACACAAAAAAACAGTCTGTTTTGGGGTGAAGCATTCAGTGAGGTAGCTAATTTGGCAGAAAGTGCTGAAAGTTCAATCAGAAGACTGAACAGAGAAATCAGAATAGACTGACATCTTTTATATTCTTTCCCCATAATGCACGAGGGTAGGACAAAGAGTAGTGGATGGCAGAAAAGAGATTTTTGGTTTATCTCAGGTTAGAAATAAAACTTTTGGCTTCATCTTAGATTCTCTTAATGCCCTGCTCTGAGGTTCGGTATGAACTCTTCTGATTCACTAGTAAGCATTGCATCAGACATGGAAATAGATACTTCACTCACCACCTTGTACATAGACAGGTCAAGACATTCAGAGCCTGACTCTCATAACTACTTTAAAGTAGTGTGTTTGCATTGACTTTCAACTTTTGGGACTGTTTTTGTAACTTAATAACTTTTCATGGATACAGTGTCGAAGCCTGGGATTTTCCAAGCTGCCTAAGAAAGTAGGGTACTCAAATCTTGTTGAGTTGTTTTAAAGTGGTGCATCTACATGAGACATTTACTGTGGAGTTGCCTGTTAGCTCCTGAGTAAAGACTCAGTGTCTACACATGCAGCACTATTAAGCCTCAGTAAATTAGCAAACACCGCCATAGATGCTACTGAGGTTTCTAGTTTGTTATCACTTTATTTGGTGTTTTTGTCATGAGTTTTCATTGTGATCACAGGATCATAGAAAATGAGAGTTGGAAGAGACATCAGGAAATCATCTACTCTACCCCCTGCTCAAAGCAGGACCAGCCCCCAACTACATCATCCCAGCCAAGGCTTTGTCTAGCTGGGTCTTAAACCCCTCCAGGGATGGATATTCCAAAGCCTCCATAGGTAACCTGTTCCAGTGCTTTACTACCCCCTTAGTGAGAAAGTTTTTGTCATATCGAATCTAACCTTCCCTTGCTGAAACTTGAGACCATTGTCCCTTGTCTTATCATCTACCACCACTGAGAAAACTGGCAGATGAGATGATGGACACTCAGTCCAGTGTCCACATTACAATGGCCATGTTTAATTTTCATTAATTTATATCAGTCTGAGCACAGAGACAAAGGGATAACTAGGCCAATGAAATTCAACTCTATTCTTACTACGTAAAGATGGTTCCTACGAGTCAGTGTTCATGTGACATCCCCCATTAGACAAACTGAACGATTGGAAAAAACACTCCTCACAAGCCTTCGGGCACAAGCACCCCTCCGTAGGCACAGGGAGAGCCTGCTGGTGTGTTTCTATCCAGTAGGGTCTAATAGAAGCTTAAGCCAATATGTAAAATGCAGGTCTGTGAAAATGCAAATGCTTGGCAGGGCACAACACTGACAGACTCTCTCCACACCCAAAGCAGTGCACCCATGCCTAAAAGCCTGCAAAGAACAACCCTTCTAACTACTCCGTTGCTCCACTGAAAGACATCACATTTACCCAAATGACTTTGCCTGTGTCCTTAGAACAACACAGCTACAACCAACACCTCCAGAATGCTGTGGAGGAAATCCACTGGGAAGTGCCCTTCTGTGCTGACTACAATGATCAGTAGATGTCTACAGCCCCAGGGTCAATAGTCTGGTGACCTTCACCACTCTGAACCCATGTGAAAAAGAACAGCAGTAATATACACAGCCCAGAGATACCATCAGAATCCGATGTCTAGCCAGGTTTTGAAAACCTCCAAGGATGGAGCTTCCACCACCTCTCTGGGTCACCTGTTTCAGTGTTTCACTACCCTCCTAGTGAGAAAATTCTTCCCGATATCTAACCTAAACTTCCCTTGCTGCAACTTGAGACCATTGCTCCTTGCCACCTCTGAGAATAGTTTAGCTCCATCCTCTTTTGAGCCCCACTTCAGGTAGTTGAAGGCTGCTATTAAGTCCCCTCTCAGTCTTCTCTTTTCTAGACTAAATGAACCCAGATCCCTCCATCTTTTCTCATAAGTCATGTCCTTCAGCCCCCTCACAATTTTTGTCACCATCTGCTGGACTCACTCTAATTTGTCCTCATCCTTTCTGTAGTGAGGGGCCCAAAACTGAACACAGTACTCCAGATGTGGCTTCACCAGTGCTGAATGGAGTGGAATAATCACTTCCCTTGACCTACTGGCAACACACCTACCAATGCCTAGTAGGCTGTTAGCCTTCTTGGCAACAAGGGCACACTGCTGGCTTATGTTCAGGTTATTGTCTACTGTCACCCCCAGGACCTTTTCTGCAGAGCTGCTGCCCAGCCAGTCAGCCCCCAGCCTGCCCTGGTGCAGGAGATTATTCTGTCCTAAGTGCGGGACTTTGCACTTGTCCTTGTTAAACCTCATGAGATTTCTTTTGACCCAATCCTCCAATTTGTCTAGGTCACTCTGAATCCAAGCCCTACCCTCCAGCATATTTACTACTCCCCACAGCTTGGTGTCATTTGCAAACTTGCTGAGGGTGCGCTCTATGCCATCTTCCAGGTTGTTGATGAAGACATTGAATAAAACCAGCCCCAGGACCAACCCCTGAGGCACTCCATTTGATGCTGGCCACCAACTAGGCATCAAGCCATTGGTTACTACTCCCTGAGCCTGATGCTTCAGCCAGTTTCCTATCTACCTTACAGCCCATTCATCCAGCCTGTACTTGTTTAGCTTGCCTGGGAGAATGTTGTGGGAAACGGCATCAAAAGCCGTGATAAAATCAAGGTACACCACATCTACCAGTATCTCTCCACATCCACAAAGCTAGTCACTTCATCATAGAAAGCAGTCAGGTTGGTCAGGCATGACGTGCCCCAGGTGAATCCATGCTAACTGTTCCTAATCAGCTTTTTCTCTTACAAGTTCTTAGAAATGGATTACTTGAGGATCTGATCCAGGATTTTTCCAGGGACTGAGGTGAGTCTGACTGGTCTGTAGTTCCCTGGATCCTCCTTTTTCCCCTTCTTCAAATATGGGCAACATGTTTGCCCTTTTCCAAGCATCTGGTACCTCTCTTGATCACCATGAGTTTTCAAAGATTATGGCCAATGGCACTGCAATCACATCCCTCAGCACCCTCAGGTGCATCCCATCTGGCCCTTTGGACTTGTACACGCCCAGCTTTCCTAAGTAATCGCTAACCTGTTCTTTCACCATTGAGGGCTCCTGACCTCCTCCCCAAACTGTGCTGCCAGGTGCAGTAGTCTGGGAGCTGACTTTCCCTGTGAAGACTGAGGTGAAGAAGGCATTGAGGACTTCAGCCTTTTCTGCATCCTCTGTCACAAGGTTGCTTCCCCCATTCAGTAAGGGACCTGCATTTTCCCAGATCCTCCTCTTGCTACCGACATACCTATGGAAATCCTTCTTTATCCTTCACATCCCTTGCTAGCTGAAACTCCAACTGCACTTTGGCCTTCCTTATTTCATCCCTGCATGCCCAAGCAATGTTTTTATATTCTTCCCTAGATATTCCACTTCCACTTCTTAAAAGCTTCCTTTTTGTGATTTAGTTTACTGAAGAGTTCCCTGCTAAGCCAATCTGGTCTTCTGCCATACTTGCTAGTCTTCTTGCACATTGGGATGGTTCATTCCTGCACTCTCAGTAAGGCTTCTTTAAAGCACAGTGATTGCTGGAAATATGTAGTGGGAGAGAAAAATACAAATTCAAAGGTGCCTAAGTTATTTCAGACCGGTGATTCTCAACCTTTTTAGAGTCAGGGCACCCTTCAAACTTTTGTGAATTTGGCAGCATCTCCAGTTGAGAACCATTGTTGTATTGCCTCAGTTTATCTCAGTGGTTTTCTATAGGGTTACCATACATCCAGGTTTTCCAGACATGTCCTCTTTTTGGGTCCTCCCATCTCCACCCAGGTGGGTTTTAAAAATATCAGCAAATGTCCAGGATTTTCCTCTGCCTCTGCTTTCCTGGTACGTCCCGGCTTCCCTAGCAAGGAGCTGCTTGGGGGGGGGGGGGGCTAGGGCACCTGGAGGCAGGGGCATCACATGCTCTACATACAGGCCTGGCTGCTGAGGCAGGTAAGTCTGTGTGCGTGTGTGTGCACGCGCATGTGTGCCTGTGTGTACAAATGTGCATGCCTGCCAGTGGTGGGGCTGCAGCAGGGCAGGGAGGAAGGGGAGTAGGGGGGAAGGAGATGGGGGTATTCTTTGGGAGCAGCAGGGAGCTGCATGGACATCAGAGTTGGGGGAGCAGGGGGATGCTGGACATCAGAGCTGGGGGAGCAGGTTGGACATGAGGGACACTGGCAGGGCCAGGAGGGCAGGGAGCTGTGGGTCGGGAGTGAGTGGTATCAGCAAGGACGTGAGGGGGGGACTTCAGGTTGGGAGTGAGTGGAACCAGTGTGGTCTGGGGGGTGGGGGACTGTGGGTCAGAAGTGAGGGGCAACAGCAGGGCTGGGGGGGCTGTGGCTTGGGAATGAAGGGCAGGGACAGGGTATGGGCATATCCTTACCACCCCATCATACACCCCTTCCCCCTCCCACAAGTGTCCTCTTTTTTGAAACTGGAAATACGGCAACCCTAGTTCTCAGCCAGGGTGCTGCCATGCACTCCTGCCTTTCTTAGGGTTGTCTGATAAACCTAGAGCAAGCAGGAGCAAGAGGCATAACTAAGGAGTTTTGTGCCCTGGACAAAACTCCCTTGTGCCTCTGGTGGGCCTGTGGGGAAGGACGATGGTCTTATCTGCCCTGGGTGTCCCTGCACTTGAGTCTTCCAGCCATGTGGTTCCACGAGCTGCTTCAGCCCAGGTTGACCCTTCTGGAAGTGACGCAGCTAGAGTTCATGCTCTTGTCATCGGCTTTCCCAGTGACCCCTCATGCTCTGCCTGGAAACAGAGGGGCAGCAAGACAGTCCTACCTGCCTGATCCACCTCTCTTTATTGGAGGAGTCTGTGGGGTCAGACCAGGAGTGGCTGAAGGAAGAGCATGGGCTCCAGCCACATCTGATCACACTCCACTGAAGGCATCTGTTTCTAGCCTAACAGAACAGAATGGGGACTGAAGGAGACCATCTCACAGATGTAATGGAAATGGGGAAGAAGAGTAGGAGCTGCCTGTGCTGTTTTCTTCTGACAAACTACTAAACAAAAACTAATTAGCGACTAGATAGTTATAGAATGTGGCATTCTTGTGACCTCTTCATGATTCTGCTACGAAGGACTGCTGTATTCCTTTCCCCCTCTTGCAAAGCCAAATACTAAAAATAAAAATACTGCTCAATGGGAGAGCATTAATGAAATAATGGGCATGTTTGCTTCTGCTAGTGTTACCTCCATGGAGAGGAGAGAGGATTCCTTGTTGCATATATTGTGAGTCAGGACAGGTGCAAAAGGAAGCCTATCTCTTCTGCCTGAGGGTGGCTATGGCAGAAGAAAACACGCTCATTGTTTCATTAATGCTCACTCAACTTGTAACCAAATGGGAATCCTTCCCCTCCCCACACTTCACCCAGGGAAAGGGGAAGGTATTACCTGTTAAACCAAAGGAAAATGGACCAATTATAGAGTGACCAGGGACCCCAAGGTGTGGCCTCCACCTGACTTAGAGGGCATTATAGCCATCCAAGATGGAGAGGCTGGAAGTCCTATCATCTGCCCTGTATGAAGAAAGAAAGGAAGGGTGTTTTTTATTTTGAATTTGACTCGGCACAGAGACCCTAGACCTATGGACTGGGCTTGTCATCCAGCTGTGCAAGTAGTAACATTTTCTTAATTGGGTGCATTAGAATTCTAGATCCCTCCCTGCCTCCAACTGCGCCCTCCCCCTCCATAAAATCTAGCAGATTTGAAAGCTTATTTAGCACTCCCCCCACCCCTTAGTTGGTAACACTGGCCCAGGAGGCATCATTTGTGGACAGCATTCTGGGAAGGACTTTCCAGGTTTACTGGGAAATTGCCTAGTCTTAGTGTTACTGAGGAATTGTCATGCCCAGTCCCAATGTTACTAGGAATAGAGAGGGAATTAGTAGGTGTTTAGAGCTCTTGTTGAAAATAAGGTCATAATTGCAACAGGCAGGTGGGAGCACAGTGCCTCTTTCAGACAGTACCAGGAAGATGGTAGTAAAATCTAGTTGCTGCAATGCATTTCCCAAAGCACAGGAAAGCCCTGGCCTTCAGCCCTTCACTCCTATCTTTCCTTCTGGGGAACTCAGCTCCCCAAAACCGTAATAAAACTCTGCCATGCCCAGGACACTCCTATCTGTCCAGCCATGCCTTCTAATCATGGTTGATGGGGAGACCGCCTGCAGCAGTGCTAATTTCCTGTCTAGGGAAACTTGTCAAAAAGAAAAGGATCTGAACCAAGATCTTAGTACTTTGGCCCAGATGGTTGAAGAAGCTGGATTTAATATATCTGCTGGGGCTTCTGGTGCAACACTCAGGGGGATTCACTGTTCTGCCTATATATTGAAGCTCATCATTGAAGATTCACTGAAGGAACATACAATCTCTAAAATAATTCATAAAGCTTGATATGTATGCACAAAATTGAGAAGCCCAACAATATTGGTAATCATTAAGAAATTAAAGGCAAAACCCTCAATCATAGATTGTCCTACCAGATAGCATACAATTTATGATATGCTTGAGCAACTCCTGGAGTTCAGACAACCTTTGGGTAAATGTGATATCTTTTATAAGACCAACTGAAGTTCAAGGATTTCTGTCAGGACATGGCCACCTCAAACCATGAGCTTTATCTGACAGAAGTGGAATGGAATGCCATTGAAGACATAACAATTGCACTGAAGCCTGCTGTAGTAACAACAAAGATCTTTGGTATGAACAACTAACAGTGGGTGAACTTTTATGGTGCTTGGTTAAAATGCCAACTGGAAACAGCAAAAACCTCACCCCCTTCAGCTCAGCACTTACTGGTTTCCATGAAAAAATGAGGGGAAAAAAACTGCTTGAAACTCTCTTGTCTATGTTTCTTGATCCCAGATATCAAGTAATTCTGTCAAGAAGAGACAGATAAGGCAACACTTTGTTTAACCTATACATGAAGAAAAATGGCAATGCTTCATTCAGAAGAAGCTGAAGTCAATAATATTATAGAATCAAAGGCGCACATATCTGAAAGTCACAGATCAGGTAATATCTCTTCTTCAAGCTTATGAACTCTCCAGAGAGAAAAAGAGATCTGAGAAAAGAAAGCCTCCAAAAAGATAGGGCCATTTCTCGAGTCATTTGCAGATGAGCCATGTCTCCATAAGAAGGAACACATATTAAAACCCTGGGAACACCGAAACAATTCTGTCTGAACTCTTTCTACTGGCAAACATTGCAATGGCAGTTCCAGCCGCACAAGTGAGTGTTGAAAGAACATTTTCAGGCCTCAGATTTATTCTGTCAGCACAGAGTTCCATTATAACAGAGCAGATATTTGTTCAAACAAATAGTTCATGAAAAAGTAATTGTTTTGACAACACAAAAACCCACCAAAGTCATAAAGTTGAGGTCAAGTGCAGTCAAGTTAAAAAAGACCATTACTTATACAAACTTTAAATAAATATTACAAATTTAAAATGTTTCCTTTTTTAAAGCCTATTTCTTATTCTGAAATTAGTAAATTACTTCTATGCTATGCATGAAAGATATCTGATTTGAACTGATTTGGACCTGTAACTGAACCACCGGGGTTTTTTTTGGTGGCTGGAACCAAAACTGAAGGCAAGCTGATTGAATGCATTTGAACTTAAACCAAACGCAAATAAATACAGGTTTGCTTCCCTGTATTCAGGATCAAAGACAGGGCAATTTAGCTCTTTTTTATCACTACAGGATTATATCCATGTAGTACTTAAAATGTGATGGATTGTAACAGCTGATGCACAAACCTGTGTAGCAGCTCCTCCTCCCCTTTTAAAGCCCCTAAAAAGTATATTTGCTGATTATTAGCTATTTCACCTAAAAAAGTAAGGCCCTGATTCCACCCACTCTCCACATTGAATGCTATCTTGTTGCAAAAGTAGTTCTTGTTAAATCAAAGAATAAAGTAGCATGAAGCACAAGTATGAGTACCAGGAAATGGATTAATCTCCTTTGAGAAACAGCTGGGCATAGTACTATATACTTTTATTTTCCTGAAATTTTAAACACATTTTCTTTGGCTCTATTCACCACCTTTTTGTGGAGATTCTTACTAAGGTGTCTGCTGAATATTCACCAAAAGAACTCATTTTGAACATATATTCAGAACAATTGTAACTTCTTCCCCCTCTCAGAGGACAGCCAAGCAACCCCTTTCTTCAAGAAATGTCTTCTCTATCTTCTAGACTGGAAACTGGATTTCAAAAGTTATGCTTATCCAGTTGGGACTGCAAATTATACCATGTGATCTAAAGGACCAGTCAAAGTAGCTTAAAATTTCAAAGGTTGAATTCTTGGAGGAAGGTTCATCCAGTGTCAGAACATAAGATGGAGACACGAGCTTAGTTCTTTGGTCTACCATTGACTTCTTGACATGATCTTGGGCAAGTCACTTTAAACACTCTGGGCACGTCTACATGAGATGCTTACTGTGCATTAGCCTAATAACACTGTGCAGTAGGGGTGTGTGAAACGGGCCCTATTCAATTCAGATTTGGATTTGGCCTGAATCAGGGACAGTGATTCAATGAGCTGATTCGGATCAGTGTCCTGATTCGATTCGGTCAAATATGAATATGAAGATTCGATGCTGATTCAGAGAATCAGTAATTTGGCCATAGACACAGCTTTAAATGTTTTTTCTACAGACCTCAAGGTAGCAGGCACAGATCGTGAATGCTGCGATGCTGGGGCGGATGGAGCGTCCCACAGGAGTACAGGGAGGCCCCCCATGTGCTTGGCAGCAAACCCAGAAATGAACCAGAAGTACTTCTGGTCCACTTCCAGGTCCACTGGGAAGTTTGCATGGGGAGGCCCCCCCCACACCCTGCATCTCGTTGATCAGCCACAGGGAGACCCTGGGTGCCCCACCCAACCCAGGGGGCACCAGTCGTTGAACTGGGAGGGGCGGGGGGGATGCCCCTGCACGCTCCCCCATCGATCCAGATGCGGACCAGAAGTACTTCTGGTCACTTCTGGGTCTGCTGCAGAGCATGCTGGGGACCTCTCCACGCTCCCATGGGATGCTCCATACACCCCAGCATCGCAGCATTCATGAGTTGCCTGGTACCTTGAGGTACGTAGAAAAAACATTTTTAGCTGTGTCTATGTCCAAATTGTTGAATCTTTTTGAATCTCTCTGAATCAATTAGGAGAGATTAAAGGGTCTCCTAATTCAATTCAGATTTGGAGATTTAGCCACAGAATTGGGCTGAATTTCTGCCGAATTGAATCAGTGACTGAAGCTGTGCAGTAGTGTGGTGTTTAAAAACACTGCTAATAAGCCTACTGCATAGTGTTATTAGGTTAATGTGCAGTAAGCATTACAAAATAACCGTGCACCAGTGCTATTGCGTAGTAACTCTGGTTGCTTCACATTTTGTTAGTACTTTATTAAGCAAGTACTAAACTAAATGCACAGCATCTAGGGTGCATTGATGAACATGTAGACGTGCCCTCTGTGTCTCAATTTCCTGTCTGTGAAATAAATATTACAGCACTGCTATGATAACTACCACAGAAGTACCTAAGCTAAGACTGGTAATACCAGATGTTAACTTCATGCAAACTACGTATAAAGTAAATGGATTTTAACCTACTTGGTACCAGATTCTGTACCTTTGATTACTACCTTCATAGAATCTATGAATCTTACCTTTTGATGAGTCATTGTTCTTTTCAATTGTATTATTCATGGAAGAAGATAAATAATAATAATAAGAAGAAGAGTAACAGTAGTAAGGTCTGGCCCCTGATGAATAAATTGAAATGCTAATTGTGTTCAAAACAATCCAAGCCTTCTCCCAGGCAACTCACCAACAGGAAAAAAAAAAGCAGAATTGATGTTAGAAAAGGTCCATTATGAATTATTTGCCTACTTCCCTTTTGAAGACAGATGATATGAAACAAAATTTTCCTTTAGACCTCAGTTTTTCTTTGGATCATGGCTTTGATGGGAGGTAGAGCCACATTAAGAACCAAACACCAATTTTCTGGATGCAGCTTTCCTCAAAAGAAAAGTAGTTAGAATATTTGTTAAAATGAAAAAAATTCCAGTTTTTTTTCCTCTCATTGCTCAAAAAGTCTAATTTGTTAACTTCCTCTTTTGCCTTACATAGAGAACAAGGCCAGCAAATTTTCTTTCAGTTTTGGAAAGGTATTAGCATGCAGGAAGTTACTACTTACTAGGCTTAATTACCCTGAGTGGTAGCAGGAATATGTTATTATAGGAGAATGGAACTAATTCAGATCTATTCAGTAAAAGCACACACAGTAAAGGCACACAGACTTTATTTTGTTTTCTCAGTTGTATTTGGTACACTAGGATGGAAATCACTATGTTGGCTTACTTTACTGTATTTACTCAAATCTAAGAAGAACAACCACCCCCCTCCCCCATGGCAAAAAAATCCATGGTTTAGATCTGAGTATGGTTGCAGGGGGCTGGGCAGGGAGGCATCTGCTGTAGCTGTGGCTCTGGCTCTGGCTCTGGCTCTGGCTCTGCCCTGACCAGAGGTTAGGTCAGAGGCACAGCTGCAGCCTGCCCCAGCCACTGCCTCTCTGCCCCTCCCACCTCCATCTGTCTTCCTTATTTCTCTGGCTCTATCAAGGCTCCAACCTTGTTCCAGCTTGGGGCACAGAGTATGTGCTTGCTCTGGCCCCAGCCTGGCCCAATAACTGCTGATGTAATGGTGTCCAGGTAGTGGGGCAGGTGCTAGGGTCAGCAGGAATGGGGAAGTCAGGCAGAAGTGGGAACATGTAGTGGGGGCAACAGGCATTAGGAGACAAGGTTTGGGATAGTGAAGGACAAAGATCAAACTGCTTCAGTCCCCACTGCCTGGTCCTCTACCAAGGCCCCCCTACTGCCTCCCCTATCACATGGTCCCCTGTCACAGCATTTTCCACTGCTGTGGTTGGGGGGGTGGGGCACAAATTTAACATGACTCTCCAATAGTTATATTCTATACATGGAAAATCATAACAAATTTATGAATTTTCCTTGGGTTGCCAACTGGCTGGAGGGCCACACCCAGAGAGTGGTAGTGGATGGGTCATTTTCAACCTGGAGGGACGTGGGCAGTGGGGTCTCGCAGGGCTCGGTCCTCAGGCGTGCACTGTTCAACATCTTCATCAGTGACTTGGATGAGGGGGTAAAAAGCACCCTGTTCAAATTTGCTGATGACACTAAGATGTGGGGGGATGTGGGCATTCTAGAAGGGAGGAATAGGCTGCAATAGGACCTAGACAGGTTACAGGGGTGGGCGGATGAGAATAGGATGGGATTCAACACCGACAAGTGCAAAGTGATGCACCTGGGGAAGAACAACCAGCACCATACCTACAGGTTGAGGAACTCCATTCTTATCAGTACAGAGATGGAAAAGGATCTTGGAGTCATCAACTCCTGGATGAACGTGGGCTGGCAATGTGGATGCAGTCAGGAAGGCCAAATGCACCTTGTCCTGCATCCACAGATGCATCTCGAGCAGATCCAAGGAGGTGACCCTCCCCCTCTATGCGGCACTGGTCAGGCGGCAGCTGGAGTACTGTATTAGAAACTATGAAACTATGAAATTATAATTTTGGGGGAGTCATCTTAAATTCAGAGTCATCTTAGATTCAGGTAAATACAATACTCTCTAAGTATTCAGTAGGAAGAAAGATAATTTTGCATGGTACTATGTTTCAATAACATAGTACTTCATGTAATGACTTTCATCTCAAAGGATCGCAAACCACTTTAAAGCCAGGTGCCTCATTCTGCAGTGCCTTATTAGGTTAGTATCCATTAATTACTTTCATCTCAAAGGAACTCAAAAGCACTTTACAAAACAGATGCCCTGTTCTGCAGTGCCAGACTCAGGTTAATACCAATTTATCAGGCTAAATATCCACTAAAAATTAATAGAGCTTTTTTGGCCTCAGTAAAGACAAATTGCATAGGAAAGCATATATATGATCAGATTGCTTATACAGACACACGCACACACACACACACACACTCCTCTGAAATTTGGCATCAAGTGGAAAAATGCAACTCTTCAAGTGCCTTGTCCAGATATCACTGAGGTCAATGAGTGTCTTTCTGTTGATTTCAGGGACCTTGCATCACATTTCATGGAGCTGGAAACATCCTGTTCATTAACTGTTGTAACATTCACCAATTTTGTGAGGGAAAGTCAATAAGAAGTAAAATAAAATGTTCATAGCTGTAGGCAGGCAACAAACGTCCCCAGCAGACTGGCTGGGAGCATGAAAACAAACTCATTTGATGCCATGGCCAGTCTCTTGTGCTAAAATAAAAGGCACTAGCTTAACCAGCAGTGCAAACCTTTTCTGTCTGGGAGTGATATATATACCATACGCCATAGATATATGTTGTTGATCTCTTGATCTCTTCTTTGGCTATAGATATCTGCCACTAATTTTGGATCCTGTTCTGCTCCAAGCAGAACTGGATGAGACAGAAGGCGTGAATGGACAGCCAAGACAGAGCACAGCCAAGGGACTGGCTTGGCTCTAGAAACAGAAACGCAAGCTGAGCCGTTGGAGCCGGCTGTACACAGATGAGGAGGAAAATGCACAAAGTGATAAATAACTTTGCTCAGACCGCCAGGAAGGGCTGCCAGAACATTCGTGCTTGGCTGTGCTCTTCTTTGGCTCTCCCTCCCCCTCTCGAGTAGACAAAGAGCCAGGCCGAAGCCGTGTGTGCCTCTTGAGAATTACTTGAGTTGTTAGTGGCAGAGTCCATTTGCTGGACAGCTCGGCAATCTTTCCAATCAGATGCTTAGTCAAAAAAGGCCACTTTTTCCAATAGCATGGTCCTCCTCATTCTTCCTGTCCAGACAGACAGCATAGAATCATACCAGGCAAATGGGGATTCTGCTGATAGAAACAGGAGTCTTCCTGGTAACTTCAGTTGATTTTTGGAGCCAGCATTGGTTTAAACCTTCACTCCTGTTGGTCTGAGCCTTTCCTACCACTTGTGCCTTTACTGTTAGTACATGATATTAACCCTGGGGTCACACAATATCCCATTCCTAATAACGGTGCGTGTTAACTTGCACAGATGGTCCTGGCAACTTTAGAAGAGCTTGTCATCTGACTGACAACTCAGTGCTGCGCATCATGGGATCACAGTTTGGCCTTGAACTTTAGTTGGAAATGTTACACGGGGATATACAGAACTGAAGTGAGTTTTTAGCCTGTGGACAATGTTGCAGAAATGAAAGTAAACTTTTTCACTGAAAGAAATACTTGGGGCACTTTTAGGCATGCTCTGATGTGTTCTGATTAGAATACATTGGAGCAGACTCAGTTAATTGAGTCTCCAGCAGATTAATCGAGTCTGATGCAGCATCTCATGTATTCAGCGTCCCACACTTCAATATGGTGGTGAGAGTACATTGAATGAACTTTAGTTAAAGCACCCCCACTGCCATTTTGAAATGCGGGACACTGAATACACACGGCACTGTGGGCATTTTAATTAGAGTGGCTCCCAAGAGTCACTGTAATTAAAACTCCCTCCATCACCTCGGAGCATGTATATAGGCTTCCCTTGTCTCTGGATTTCAGTTGACATATTGTGAGAAATGTGATTATTGTGGTATTTCCAATGTCTCATCTGCCTTTCTGGTCTGTGATGCACAATGAGCAGATGTCTTTGTTTAGTTGCCCACAATTTAACCTAGATTTTTTTTCCCTGAGAAGCTATAATGCACTCAGACCATATGAATGATTTCATTTGTTGTTTTCTAGCATGCATTATCTTGCATTTTTCTGTGTTGAAAAGTATTTGTCATCAAGTTATCCAGTTGGTACCTAGTTTTATGAGGACCATTATATGTTCTTCATAATTATTCTTAGCTAATCTATATAATTTTGCATTGCAAGAATATTGTCACCTCAATTCCAAGCAGTTAATAAATATTGAGGATGCTGGACTCATCACCAGTTACTGGTAGAACTGGTCAGAAAGTGTTTGTAAAGATAGTTTTCCATTGCAAAATCCCATTTAAACAAAATGGTCTGTTCTGTGGCTTAGGGTGCTGAGTTACCAGCTGAAAGGTTGTGAGTTGAGGTCTGAGTTTGGGCATTTAATCTTCAGTCCAAAAGAGTGGCCCTTACACGCTTCAGTACTATTTTTTGGTTGGGATGAGATAGCTGGGGATGGTCCTGCTTTGAGCAGGGGGTTGGACTAGATGACCTTCTGAGGTCCTTTCCAACCGGAATTCTCTACAATTCTATGAAAATGCTTTTAATAACTTATAGATTTTAAATAAACTTCTGATGAAAAAAAAATATTTTGAAGTGAAAAGTTGCTCATTTTGGAAAAGGAGAGTTTCATTTCAAAATGACTTTTTCTTTCAAATTTTTGTTAAATGTTGTCATTTTTCTAATACTTTTATTATTTCTATATTATTTAATGGCACATTAAATGCACATAACATATCAGGCCCCTGTGTTAGTCATTGTGGAAGTGGAATTTGTGGAGGTTATATGTCTAGGATCTTGAAAACAGCTCCTCCTCTAATTAGTAAATGAACTAATTGCATTCTTTTCTTGTTCAAAAGTGTCAAATGCTTTACTATATCACAAAACAGATGCTTTGAAATATCTTTTTTTCTGTTTTAACATCTATTTTTGAGACTACTCAGTAATGAGTAGCAGCTGCCCTTAGTCATTATGAAAATAAATAACTTCAACCATTATATTATGATACAATTGGATATAATGACATGCCATATGATATGCTATTACTAGTGACGTGTTGTTAAATAATATAATAATCATAATCATCATAACCAGGGGTGGCAGCACTATATCACCTCCCTTTGCTGGAGGACTGCTTGTGCTGTAAGGTCTGAGCCTACCAGCTAGTTGCTGTGGGGTCTGGCCAGAGCCCCTGCTTTCAAGCAGCTCTAGAGCCCAGGGGGTGAGTGTCACTGCTGTCACCCTTCCCCTCCCTCCTTTCCCCAGTCACCACTGAATTCAGCAGCAGAGGAAAAGAAGGAAAGAGTGGTGGTGGTACTCAGGCCCTGGGCTCTGACCATGTGTAAAAGTAGTGGGTAAGCAGCAACACCACTCATCTCCTCTTTTCCCTTGATGATGAATCATCAGGGGTGGGAAGGCAGGGGGAGGGCTCTGAGCTGCATAAAACAGAGGCTTTGGCCAGGCCTTAACACTCAGGCCTTGTGCTGCTGAGCTCACAGCACATGCAGAGTTCTCAAAGGGCACACTGGCATCCAGAAGCACGGTAACGGCAGTGCAGGCACACCCTCTTTGGTTGGGTGGCATATGCCCAGGAGCTCTTTTAATTGTACGTATGCCACCCATTTTGATGGGGGTGCCTGCAGCCCTCTTGCCTTGATCCTGGATCCACCCATAATAATAATCACATAAACATGAAGAAGTGTAACATTTCCAACAAATCTGTCCCAATCTAAATCAGTCCTAAACAAAATTTTCTGATGTCCTTTTCTGGCTTTCCATTTTGTGGGGAAATATTTTCAAACTATTTGTTTTCATTCCAAATTGGAACATACATTAAATTTGTTTTTGAAAATTCAGCAAAATAATAACAACTCCAAGTTTCACTGGTACCAATTTCCAGCACATCTCTTCTGCCACTGAAGACTACCCAATTATTTTCACTTTCCATCTCAGTTCTGAGAGGGACTCGCTCCTTACCATGTGATTCACCAATTTCATTAAACTGTTGTGATGGACTTCGTCAAATGCTTTTTCTAACCCATGTCAGGCAATAGATCCAATCAAGTGCATAACCTGGTTGAGACAGAAGGCGATATTAATAAGATAATAAGCATCAACCCCCACTTATCACAGGAAGAGGCTAGTAAGCACTAGTTACCCAAGAAGTTCCTCCAAATGAGATGAGGACTAAAGGCTTAGGCTGACATCCTGACCCTACTGAAGTCAACAGGAAATTTCCCGCTAGCTCCAACCAGAGCAGAATTTCTCCCTTAGGCTGCACAGCTTGTGCTTGTTTATGCTGTAAGCTCTTTGGAGCTAGGGCCATGACTACTTCTGTATTAGTAAAGTTGTTGGAGCTTGATCAATAACCAATAACTCCAATATTTATATTTAGTTTATCTCTTTCATTTACTTTTAACAGGTGAGGGAGAAGTGATTCACTTTTACAAAAGCTTTAGCATCCTATTATTGCTGTCTCATTTCAATGTATATTTTGGCACCATATAAACACAACAACACGTTCTTAAAAACATGTCACTTCCAAAAGAGAAAGATGATCTTATCCCATGAGTGCAGTTTCAACTCCTATTACCATAGCAGAATTTCTCTCATAGAAAAGAACTATATAGGGTCTAATTTTCAGAGATGCTAAGAACTAATAACTCAAAGTGTCTCTGGTAGGACTGTGAAATGCTCACACCTTTTATGACCGTGCACTAGCATGATAACAGAATCAAGAGCGGGAAGAAGCTTAGATTTATCAAGGATAGGTTACATTAGGCAAACCTGCTTGCTTTTCTTGACAGAATTGCAAAGTTAGGTTTCAGTTCTGCTGCTATTTGTTTGTGGGACTGGGACATTAACACTAAATAGGTTCTATAATATTTATCTTGAGGAGAACTTTAGATTCAGTGTCTCTAAAAATCTTCCTTGTAAAATAATTTCAGTTTGGCTTGGTGATTGTAATTGAAAACTGCCTAAAATGCTACAGTCAACGTGGCAACAGTTTGTGTCAAGCAAGCTGGAGTTTCCCAGTGGGTCTTAGGTGTGGCCTGATTTAACATATTCTTTAATGATATGGAAGAGATAATATGCAGTATGTTGAAGGAAAGTGCAAATGACTGAGTGGAGAGGTGGTGAAAAATCAGAGAAAAAAGAGAAATAGTGCAGTGGAGCCCACTAGCTCCAAAGGGCTTTGGACCAGACCCTTGGCAGCTGGAAATACATATAGAGGGGGAAATAATTTGAAATGCATAAGGAGTGGGATGAAGAAAACAGGAAAATGGAAAATTATTTAATCATGAAAAATCAGGTACAGCAGGTAAAAAGCTGATGGGGCACAGCCAGTAAAACATAACAATGTGATACAGAAAGGCAATGGACCATTAAAAGTATCACAAAGGAGGTGGGTAGCCTAATTTTATATAAGAAGGGAAACTGCACCTGGACCACTGTGTTCAGTTCATGTCATGGGATAAATACTTGAAGTGAAGGAAAGATTAAATTAGTTACCCTGAAAAAAAATTACTGCATTTGCTTCTGACAAATCAGTCAGGATGCAAAAAACTGTAGTCACCTCAGAAATAGCTAATTAGATCAATAGAGAAAATAGATCACCAAGGACCCACCACATTCTAAAATTACTTAATATTATACTACTAAAATGTCTAAAAATCATATATTTTACATTACATAATTTTTTACTTTTTAAAAAAAAATTTAGAACAAAAAACTCAAAGAAGCTAACCTGAAAAATCTGTCAAGTTATACATGTCTCTAAATCAGGAATCTAATTATTAGATTATAATTATAAAATTATTTTGTTCTCTCGGTTTTTTCATATTTTTGGAACAGATAGGGCATTCTGGCCTGTTGTCTCTTTGGTAAGGAGGAGAAAGGAAGGTAAGGGAATGTCACTGCTCTCTGCTTTGGCTGGGTAGAAATTGGCCGTCAGAAGACTGGATTAAAGAAAAGCCAACAATATCAAGGATCAGATCCACAGATGGTGTAAATCAGTGTAGTTCCAGTGACTTTAATGGAATTAAGTCGATTGACTCCAGATGAGGGTTTGTCTCACCAGACATCTTCTCTGACAAACACTATTTAGAATTTTTTTTAAGGTTGAGCTCTTGATACAAATAGGCTCAACAGACAAATGAGAAATCCCCCCTTCCCCAGTTTTCAATTATTATAAAGAGTTGGCCAAACGTGACAGCTGGAGAGGATCGTGGCATTAGCGGGCCTCATTATTTTGCCAAAAAGGAAATTAAATTCATGTTTGAATGATCAAAAAAACTGTTATTATGAAATGTATTGGCAAATTTGCGTTCGAGATCCAGGGTGCTCCAACTGAGTGGGAGTCAGGAGTCTGGGACTCTGTTCCTAGCTCTGCCACTGGTATTTTTGTGTTACTTTGGGCAAGCCACTTTGCAATCTGGTGCCACTGTTTCCCTTCCATCCATTATTTGCGATGGTGATGTAGGCTCTTCAAGTGAAGTATTTATTGTTGTTATGTAGATGTACAGTGCCTAGTATTACAGGGCTTTTAAGGGTCTCTAGGTTCTTCTGTAATGCAAATAGTATCAATGAAGTTCTCAGGTACCATAAAGCCAGACAGCTAAATCAAACTGAGTAGCCTTATGCCCTTTCCCCTGCTCTTCCTCTCTGCAGACAATATTTTTCCTCAATTTTCAGTGCTTACTGTAACAGGGAGTCTAGGGCTCCTCTTACTTAAATGAGATGCTGCTGCAGGCTAAGCTTGCTGGCAGCTAAAAAAGGGCTACCTATAGTGAAAGATGCAGGCAGTATCAGCCAGGACAGGAGTTGCTCCTGGAGGGGGCGGCTAACTTGGGGAGCTAACTGCAGAGCTGTAAGCTGCACTGGAGGCAGTCTTCCAAGCAAGCCAGGAGCAGATCTCCAGGCAGTCCAGAAAGAACTGCAGGCAGCTAAGTTAAGCCCAGAGGAGGACAGCAGACAAGCCTTCAAGCCTAAATGGAAACCCCTGAGGGTGGCTGCAGAGCCACCTGACAGGAAGGATGGGACCTTAGAGCAGAGGTGGGCAAAATACAGCCCATGGGCCACATCCAGCCTGCTAGGCGATTTCATTTGGTCTGTGGGGCCCCTCCATAAGCCAAAAGAATTATCATGGGCTTTAGCCCTTGGAAAGCTGGCCTCCATATAGGAGGTGCGGCAGTGGTTATTAAGCAACCAACCCCCACCCCAACCTGGCCTGACCCAGCCCCAGCTCCAAGGTAGGGGGTGCTAAAGACAAGAGGCTTCTCCCTGGCAGAAGCTGCCTAGCCACCCTGTGGCTGTTTCCTAGCCATCCCTCTCTGCAAGAGTGGAAATTCAGGTAAGGACCCACCAGGCTGGGGCCCAGGAGCTCCTGTTGGGGGAAAGAGGGCTGAGAGTGTGGGGAGCCAATGCTATAGAGCCCAGCCGGGCTGGCCTCACATACTGCCACTATATGTGGCCAGGGACTTGGGTGGGAGCATGGGAGCTGTGCATTATGGGGCTAGGTAGGGCTGGCCCTGTATGCTGCTACGACATGCGGCTGGGTGCCCCCATGTGCAAGCAGAGATGAGACTTGGGTGGGAGCGTGGGAGCTGCATGCTGCGGGGCAGGATGGGGTTGGCCTTGCTTGCTGCCATCAAATGCAGCTCCAGGGACTCTGAAGACCCGCCCTCCACATACACCCCACAAACATATCCATATACTCCCCCACACCCTACCATACCCCCACAAACACCCAATACCTGCCCAGAGCCCCCACACACTCTCCCACACTCCCCACACATACCTCACATGCACATATACCCACACATACACCCACCTCCCACCCTTCTCCATACGCCCCCCCAAACCATATCCACCTCCCCACCCCCCCACACTCCACTACACACACACACCCATTGCCCCAACCACACACCCCACATATACTCTCTTACCCCCCTGTACACAATATATAAGAGTGAGAATGTATTTTGAGCGATCATGCAATCTCCTCTATATACACTATACAAGCGCACATAAATCAGGACAAAAATATTTTTTGAAATAAAATTAATGTATGTTATAGTAGACGTTTCATTTTTTTTTTAGTAAACAATTTGTTGTTTTTTTTCCCTGGGCCCAAGATGGCAAACCTGCTCCCTCTGCAAAATGAGTACTTCCAGGACAAGGGGAGGGACTTCAGGTGGCAAAGAGGGGCTTCCAGTCCCAAGACCAGGCTGTAGAGCACCTGTCAAAGGGTGGGGATACCCTTGTGGCCCTCGGCAGTTTACCAAAACTCATTAAGTGGCCCTTCAACCAAAATAATTGACCACCCCTGCCTTAGAGGCATTTAAGACTAATGTCTGAGTAGTTTGGCCCTGTAGGCAGCAGGGAGAGGAGCTCCTGAGCAGGATGCCTGCAGAGGAGGATTGGCTGGTACCCAGGCTGCCCTCAGGAGGCAAGTAGGGACTTAAGGGGGACTTAAAACCTGAAAGAGAAGTTGCAGACCCAGCATGATGAGAATTTTAGTTATACCACTCGTGTGCTTATATTTTTGTACAGAATCAGACTGGAGTTTGGAGTGTGGCTATTGGGGTTTATCTGGAGGCCACAGAGGGGTGCCTGGTGGCAATCAGTAGCAGGCAGCCTAGCCCAGGGTCAGGGTCCCAGAGGGCTGAGGCTGATGGACTGTATTAGGCCAAGGCTGTGAAAGGTAAGTCCAGGGTCAGGTAGCCAAGCCTGGGGTCAGGGACCCCAAGAGCAGAGGCCTAAAGGCCGAAAGGGGTGATAGTCTGAAAGGGGAGGAAGGACAAGCTGCCCCCGGTCCTTTCTCCCCCGGGGCCTCTCCACCAATCAGTGCGGAGGAGCAGGATGACTACACTAGTCAGTGCTGAGAGGCAGAGCTGCTGCAAAATGCCTGTGAAATGGACTCTTCAAGCCAAGAGAACGTTGCAAAAATGGCTTTGTTTTGCCACAAGTTAAGTAGGTCCCTATATATAGAGGACTGGGAGTGTGGGCAGGATTAACGCGGCCCTCGGGGACATCACAGCTGCCCCAGGGCCCATCCTATCACACGTTACCTATACAGAGAATTTGTACTTGTTTAACTTAAATTAGCTTTGTGTGTTGACACTTGTTTATTGATTTTTAAACAGGTGATACTGGTTTAGCTCATGTCTTTAAGCTGAGAGTCAGAACCTGATTAATAAAACTACACTTAAACCAACTTAAACTAACACCAGTGATTCACAATCAGGGTGCCTGGGGTGCCTTGCAAAACTTTCAAGGGTGCCATGGGATGCCAGTGTTAGCATTTTCAGGTGTGCAAATATGATTCATAAGATGAACCCAGAGATTTCAAATAGGAATCTGTAGTATTAAAAGCATTCTGTCCTGTTGTGGTCTTTCTGAGTTCTTTGCAACAGAAGAACTGCTTTGTTATTTTTCTGTTGTAAAAAGAGTGAAAACTAAGAGCTGGCATTTTCTAAGAGATGCTTCAAGTATCTTGAGGGGTGCCTCAAATCTATTAAGGAGTGCCTCGAGTCTAAAATATTGTGAGCCACCATTATACACAGACTTGTGCTTGTTGATTGAGATCAATTTGAAATAACACCCTTAGCTATCATAGTACAACCTGGAGTGTAGAGCAGGCCTAACATGAAGTGAAACAGCTAGCCCATTTAACTGTTCTGGTGAAGAAATCTCAGCCATTGCAGCAAGGAAATATTTACCAGGAAGAAATATTTTGTTTGTTTGTTTGTTTTGGACTCTGACATAACTAATTTCTTTTGAACCTCTGGCCAAACATATTTTTTTAACATTGAAATGAGACAGCTGTCCAATCACTGCAATTTTAACTGATTTTTAGGTATTACAGCCAATTGTGCACAGGATCATATTTTCAAAAGTCATAAGCAGGAATCCTGGTTTTAAAAAAATCCCCAATTTTTGGATTAAAAAAGTAACCCAAAATCCACATTTTCCCATAATTAAAATGAAACACCGTTATGTATTGATCTATAAATTAGTGGTGTTTCATTTTGATCATGGAAAATGTGGATTTTAGATTACTTTTTTAATATGAAAATTGGGGATTTTTTAATCACAGAAAACCAGGATCCATGCTTATCAATAGAGTTTGTTGAAAAGTTTTCATGTAAGTTTTTTTTTTTTTAAGTCAGAAAATTGGATTTCATTTTTTTTGGTGAACATTGTTTAGTTTTCTTGGAAAATGTTGGTGGTTGGTTTGGTTGAAAGGACACAAACCGAAATATGTTTCAAAATGGTGCTGTGATGACTCTTCAGGGCTGTAGTTTGAGTGCTTTATGATCCCATTTTTCTCCACAGACCAAGCTCTCTGGCCAGATTGCAGTGTTCATGCTGCATGATAGCCAGGACTTTATGCTTATCTCCTTCCCACGCCAAAAAAAAAAGAGAGAATAGTCAGAATTTTGTGGGGGGTACCCAGTCAGCTTCAGGTGCCTGAGCTTCTCCTTGGTACCTGAAAGGAGTTTAATTTTGCAGAAGTACTTGGCCAGCACTGCCTGAAAATTAGGCCACTTTCAATTGCCTCAGAGTGGACACCGAACAATGAATGTACCAAGGGCACTAGCCTCTGTATGGAAAGTGTATATTCTATGACACTTGGGACAAGTGTAACAAGAGTTCTCCATAAAATCAATACATGCATGTATGTGTTGAGGAATATAGATCAACAGTAATCAGTATCACACAGTGATATACTAAAATGTGTATCAGGAGCACAGGGGTGGGCAATTTTTTCAGGCGGAGGGCCACTTACTGATAAATATTAATTTTCTAAACTTTTTAGGGGCCCCGTGGGCTGGATAGAATGGCCTGGCAGGCCACATCTGGCCCGCAGGCTGCATTTTGCCCACCCCTGCAGTAGCGTAACAATGGGCGAGTGAATGGGGCACGAGTCCTGAACACTGACTAAGGTGGGGTGGTGCTGGACTGAAGGTAAAGAGTGCACCTCAACCTTCATCTCCTCTCCTTTCTTCTCCTCCATCCTCTACAGCTTCCCTGAAGCAACTGTAGTAGTGAGGTGGGCAGAAAAGTAGAAACGGTACGTGGTGCCTAAGGAACAGCTAGAGGGGAGATAGTATCTCTTGTTTTTGCTGCTGAAAACCAGTGGCTGATTGACATGCATGTTGGCAGCAAAATATAAGGAGGTGACATCTTTCCCAGCAACAGTGAACTGGTTATTGCTTCTGCACCGTTAGAGCTGGAGCTGGAATAGGGAAGATGCAGGGGATACAGTACTTCCCAGGGCACAGTATGGACCAGTTACATCTCTGATGTGTACCATTGTCCATAAATGTAGAATCCCAGAATCATAGGGTTGCAAGGGACCTTAAAGATTATCTAATCCAATGTTACGAACAGTTGTAAGATGCACTGTTTGTCAACTACCCCAAGAGAGGCAACCTAGTTTCTTGATTTTCATTGACAGATTCCACAACTTCCCTATGCAGCTTATTTTGTTGTCATACTGTTGTTACAGTTAGGAAGTTGCATTCATTCAAAAAAAGTTATTCTATTATTAAGGATTCAAAAAACTTAATAACTTGAGCTCTGAAGAAAAAATGTAGGTGTTGGAAAAACTGAGTCTGAATTGCAAATTTTTCATTAGGGTCTTCTCTGGGGTTTGAGAGTGTTCTGATCTGGAGATTCTGGTTGGTCCATTTTTGTAAAGTTTAGACACATCTGTATATAGACATAGCCCAAAGTCTGTGGTTTCTGAAGGATACCGTACTGGTTCACAGGTTTTACTAGGCAGAAACGCCCAACGTAAAGGTATTGGTAAGGACACAGGTTGCCAGTTTTGACTATTTTGTGACCCCAGGTTAAAAAAAAAGGAAAATGTTTCAGGAACCCATTCCCATCCAGAGATAGCAACAGGGGAGCTGTTTGTAATACCACAGGCCCTTTTATGATGCCACAACCTCCTGCTGAGAGAAGCTAAAAGCCAAAGCCCACTGTTTTGTCTTGGCGGTGACCACACAAGAGCAAACCAGAACGCTAAGGATGGTCTCTCGGTGGCAGTGAAGTACATACTCAGAGCCTCCTAAGAGGAAAAAAGATTGCTTGGACCTAGAATTGTTTTGTTTTATTTTACAGGAACTCTAGTTGCAGCAAAGTAGAAGCTTGCCCTCCCTTCCCCTCCTTTCCCCACCCCCCTTTTAATTTCTTTAATGCACACAAATAAAGATCCTTTATGTGGACAAAAGTGGAAGGTGCCTCCCGTAAGCATGTTTCAAAAATTCCAAAAATAGTCCCAAAGTTTCAACCAAAAGTGAACATAGCCAGGATTTCTGTGGAAAATGTCTGTAGATACAGGGGAGGAATGGAGCAGGGCAGGGAGGGTAGGGAATTCAATAAACTGCTGCCCAGACCCTCTCCCTTTTCCCTCACCCTGCCCTTCCCTACTGTACACCTCCAACACCCTGTCGCAGCAGGAGCCTGGCCCGGTCCAAAAGGCATGACTCGGTTGTTGGCTGACTGGCTGTTCTCCCCTGGGATACAGCAAACCCTCCTCAGTGGTCTTCCCTGTCCTTCGTCTGACAGTTCTTGGCAACCCTGGCGCAACATGTTGTTAACAGCGGTTTCTCTTAATTAATAGGGAACATGTGTGTGTGTTTCAGAAACTTTTTCTTTTCTTTTTGTGGAAATACCAAAAAACTGTTTATATGCACTACAAAAAAGAGTTTTACTATCTTCCTATCCCAAAGGTTTCTTTTACCTCAGATCAACCCACTTAGGAACAGGCACTTCCCTAATCCCCAAGTCTTTTCCCAAATGCTTTCACACATCTGCACCCCTCTGCCCTGCATTCCTGCCATACCATTCACTCATCCTAATGAAAAGTAGCAGCTTTCAAAACTCCGCCAAGTTTTTTTTAATGATAAATTGGGGGGTTTTTTTAAAAAAAGAGTTTGTTGGCTTTTTTCATATCTTCGTGTTTTCTTCACTTCAAATTTTGCAAAAGGAAGAAGCTTTTTTTCTTTCCCTAACATTTTCCTTTCATTAATAATTATAGTACCACATGCTGACATAGAGCCTGCCATCAAAGCATTCTGCTGAGCAGTTGTTAGACCCAGATAGCTTCCCCTGAGATATTCCTCTACTATAGGGCTAGTCTGTCACAGTCAATGAGCTGTACAATTGGCTCTGCACCACCCTGTGAGTGCAATAGGGGTGGTTTAGGAATGAGAAGGGGCAAAGACACAAAACTGGGACTTAAACTGATGCTCATTTGAAGCAATGTACAATGTCCACTGCAGTCAAGGGAAATCGCAAAGCCCCATGGAATAACTAGAATCCAGGAGGTCCAAGCCATGCCCCCAGCAGCCTGCTGGTGGCTCAACCCCGTTCCCCTTTCTTAGGGATCAACTAGGGCTTGTGAGATTGCTCTCTGAGCATGGGAAGCTGAGTAGGACCCTGATCAATCTGATCTCCTAATAATGATGTCAATTCTTCTAGCTTGTCTCATTTTACAGACATTTACTACAAGGCACGGCGTGGCTTTATCCCACAGGTGGGAGCTCTGGGTGGAGGAAAATTTGACACAATTTCCCTCAAATTGTTTCATAACAGGTTAGGGTTTGTCCCTAAACAGAAAACATGGTGGATTCAGTCTGGGACCCACAGAAAGTCAGAGACATCTGAACTATCTGCCCACTTATTTGGCTTATTGCATAATATCTGAGAACCTGCCTGTCTCCTCCAGTAGTGCTGACCTACATCGCAAAGGCTTCTTCTGGTGCTGAGTAAGTCTGCAATCCCTTGCCCCCAGTAAACTGGAGTTCTACAGCTCAGAAGGGGACTGTGGAGCTGTTAAGGGGGTATACTCATGATTTTGGGGGTTCTCTACTCGATACTCAGGTAACAAGTCTCTCCCACTCCCAGCCTGCTACTCAGACTAGTGGCTCTGTGGGGTATGACATTACAGAGACTGCTGGCCACTCCACCACAGGGAGGGAAAGTTCTTAAAACCTGGCACTGCAAATGCCTGTTCCAATAAAAAGGGTGGCTTGTTTCAGCTAGCTGGCTTGCAACCCCCAAACTCCCATAGTAAGTGACTCCCATAGTAAGTTTTTAAGGAGAGGCAAAATAAATACAAGGAGAAGGGGAGTAGTGATGAGTAATGATCACTATGCAATTCTGGCTAAGGGCAAAGTTTTAACATTTCGGCTGGCCAATACAAGATTTTCTGGTGGTTTGGGTGTTTTGCATTAACAAAATCTCTGAAATTCCAGAAGTCGCACATTTTCCTACATTTGCCCTAGAGATGGGGTAGGGGGGAGCCTTTTTTGAAGCGTGAAACATTGTCCTTTTATTTCTTGTGGAGAACAGCAGAATATTTGAGACCAAAGTATCCAGTGTTTCACTTTTCATCAAACCAATGAAAACGTAATTTTTTCCATATTTACCAGAGCTGCAAATATGTTTACATAACCAATGCTAAAAGTAGAATGCATGGGCAAGATCCACAGTTGGTGCAATCCATGGGTGTATCACCCTAGGCTATAGTTTTTATCTGGCAATCAGGTAATCCAGATGACTTCAGTAGAACTTTGCCCATTTATACCTATGAGGAGCTGACTCATTTTGTGTTATACCTCAAGGAAATTAATAGAACAGTCTTGATCTTCCCTAACTGTGCGCATATCCTTCTCCAAACCAAGTTGGCAAGATAATTAAAATGACACACTTTTATTTTGGATATCTTGAGGTGATCTCGCATGATATTTTCCTCTTGTGACATTGCACCATTCATTGCACATCGGTATACAGGCATGTTTTACAAAGTGAAACCCATGGCTCTGCACCATGATATTCTGTAGGTTTACTTTGTCCTGCTTCACCTCCGTTTTCTTGTGCAGGGACCAGGACTTCCTCACCATGATGCAAGATGGACTCAAGGGGAACGCCTCCAGACCTCAGGTTGGGGAGGACCAGGTTAGAGAGCTTCTGGAGGGGCTGGACGTGTTCAAATCAGTGAGTCCAGATGCTCTCCACCCCAGGGTGTTGAGGGACCTTATTGCAGGGCCCTTGGCACAGCTTTACAAGCGCTCGTGGTGCTCAGGCCAGGTGCCAGGTGATGGAAAGATAGCCAACATGGTCCCCATCTTTAAAAAAGGGAGGAAGGAGGACCAGGCAACTATAGGCCTGTCAGTTTTACCTCAATCCTAGGGAAACTCTTTGAGAAGATAATCAGGGAGCACATCTGTGATGGGCCGGCTTCGGGGATGATGCTCAAGGGCAACCAGCACAGTTTCATTAGGGGCAGGTCATGTCAGACCAACCTGATTGCCTTTTATGATCAGGTCACAAAAGCACTGGATGCAGGTGTTGC
>NW_017728947.1:4767109-4811154 GCF_001723895.1 Crocodylus porosus
ATCTATAAACTCACTAGGGGGGACCAGAAGGGTTTGGGAGAGACCTTGTTTCCCCTAGCACCCCCTGGCATAACAAGGAATAACAGCCACAAGTTGTTGGAGGGTAGGTTGAGATTAGATATCCGTAAGAACTACTTCACCATTAGGGCGGCTAGGATCCGGAACCAACGTCCAAGGGAAGTGGTGCTGGCTCCTATCCTGGGGGTCTTTAAGAGGAGGCTTGATGCCTACCTGGATGGAGTCATTTGAGCCTAGTTTTTCTCCTGCCCAGGCAGGGGGTCAAACTTGAAGATCTACAAGGTCCCTTCCGACACGACTTCTATGATTCTATGAAATAATTAGAGACGAGACCTATACTGTACCTCAAGAAATGAAGACATTTATGTATTATGAATACAAAGGGGGTTTTTATCAAGGCTCATGACCAGAGACCACCTTGGAATTCTTCTTTCTTTTTTTTTTCCTGAAGACATCTGTCAGAACCCTGCTGTCACTTCCAGCATAGAAAATATTTGCATCAGCCATGTGCCTCCCAGTATTTCCCTGCTTGTAGGTGTCAGAGAATTGTTCTCTTTTTAACATACTTATTTTGTTCTGTGCCTTATTACATAAACAACAGGTCCCAGGGTTTTTTTGCCTACAATGACCAGGAATTATACCTGCTCTGTTTCCTGCTCACTGAATGGGTCCCAGCATGTTCTAGCATGCAAACCTTCCAAACTGTCTATCCTCTTGATGGGACTAGGGCTTGACATGCATTTCACCCAACAATAAGTGCTCTTTTCTCAGGCACTATTACAAATTGTATGTTTTTTCATGTGTTAGTTACCCATACATTTGGGGCAGTGATTCTCAGCCAGGGTGCTGTTGTGGTCTTTCTGAGTTCTTTGCAGCAGAAGAATTGCTCTATTGTATTTCTGTAATGAAAAAAACAGGTAAAAATTAAGAACTGGCATTTCCTGATAGGTGCCTTAAGTATGTACAGAGGTGGCTCAAGCCAAGTAGCATAACCAGGGTAGGTTGATCAGAGCACCCACCCCATGCACTAATTAGGATGGGACGCCAGGATTCCTCCCAAAACCCCTGCTGGGAGCCTGTGTAGCAGTGGGGAAAGCCCCCACACAGGAACTGTGCAGTGCAGCACCCCACCTAGGAGTGTAATGGGGCAAGCACAATAGTGCTTCTCTCACCACTGCGGAGCCTCTGTCCCCTGCCTTGCTCCCTGCTTTGAGTGCTCAGTTTGCTCACTACAAAGTCCCTGATCAAGTCTAAAAAGACTGAGAACCACTGATTTAGGGCCACATTCTGTTCCATCTGTTAGGTACTGAAATGACTTAGGCACCCAAAATCATTAATGTTCCATACAGCTTGAGTGACTGAAAAACAGTTAATGCAAAAAGTGAGCATGTTCTTTCCTCTCTACAGTTTTTTTGTGACTCAGGTAGATTTTCAGGGACTGGAATAGAATGTCACTTAAGTGCCTAAATTCACTTAGCTGTCCAATAGGTGGAATAGAATCTGTCCCTTAATTCAGATACCCCATTAATCTCATCACAGTCTCAGCACTTCAAGCCCAGCACCCACATGGCTTTCCACCTCAGGTCACTTGTCTTGTAGTACCTTGGATTCTCTATCATGACTTCCATATCCGAGCATTGGTTGCCCTGCATAAGTTTCATTCTGGACTGAAAAACTTTCAGAGGTTGGCCAATAGTTTTTTCAGGGTTTTTTTGTCAAGGGTTAATTCATGGTTTCATGCACCATGTCTATACTAACTACCTGCCAGGCCTGGAACCTCCATGGAGGAAATAAGCCCTGCTCACTCATTTCTGATCTGTAGGTGTCCATGCCCAGCAATCAGGTAGCATGGACAGCTTATGGGGTCCAAAGCATATGCCCTATCTCTGCTCTCAGGTTTTTTGTGTCAGAACAGCCTGAGACTGCTGACAGAGCACATAATCAGGGCTGTTCTGCGCTGCGTATTTGCCAGGATTAAGCATGTATGGAGGAGGAGCAAGTGGATGGGGCTTCTTTCCTCAGTGGTGAAAATAGCAGGCAGGCACCCTAGGCATTGCCTCAGTAGTCCCCTTTTTCTCTCAGTCCTTTTGTTTCAGATCCTCTTCATGGTCTATAAGAGCCTTGGCAAACTGCAAGAATTCCTCTTTGGCCAGTCAGAAACTTTCCTGGAGATTCACCTTCTTTTTAGTTATCTTTTTTATTGCACATATTTTCATTTCTTATACATGGGACGTTCTTACATTTCTGTAGACAGTTAAGTGAAGACTGTTAAATACATCAAATGCTTCAGAGCCAGAGACTGTCAGAAATAAAACTACGTTCTAATTGTGTCCCTTTTTGCAGACACCTTTTGCTTGCAGCTGCAGAATGAAGTGCTGTTTAAACCTGTTCTAGTTACTTACCGCATTTACAGAACTTCAGCTGTGGTGGGGCTTTTAATTGCTTCAATTCTTCCACTTAGAGGTATCATCCTAGGTTTTCTTTTTTACTTTTGGTACTATGGTGTGTTAAGGGATCATTCAGTGCTTTCAAAATGCCTGGTTTTCCGTCTGCATCACAACAAAAGCTTCATAGTGTCTCACTGTCACAGGGCTGCTGGTTCCTTTAAGAAAAGTAGGATTGCAGCCCTGTAGTAGAACAAGTACACCAGTTAGGTTTTGATTAGGTGGGTGAAGTGTCACCTGGGTCTAATAGAAGGAGACTTGAGAAGCAGGAAAGGTGGCTGGGTGTCTGCATAAGTTTCTTGCAGGAGGGAATAACCTGGGATCATGAAGGGGGCTAAATCTCAAGACCTTCCTGAAAGTGGGAGCTGGTGGGGATATATAGGAAGGGGCTAGGCTGGCCGTGGTGAGAGATAGCTAAGAGATCTTAGTATAATCTAGAGAAAGCTGACAAAGCAGTTTAGGGGTTTAATTTGCAAGCATTGGTAACCTAGGCAGCCAGGATTAGATATGGCTGAAGCAAGACAGAACAGTTGAAAGTGCCCTGGTATTGGAAGCCGGAGCCTGTAGGCTGAGGGGATAGGAGAGCAGCAGAAATTTGCTAGCTGGCTGCTGCTACTTCACTTGAGGATTGCAATAAGAGGGATGTAGAGAACCTGGAGAGGGTTCAGAGGCAAGTGATAAAGTCGAAAGGGAATGAAAAGCAAGCTGTATGAGAGAGGCTGAAGGAGCTAGGTATAGTTATTCTAGAGAACAAGAGGCTGTGTGACAGGGAGACCACGATAGCCAGTCTAGTATTTGAAGACTGCTATCACACACAAGAGGGAGACTCATAGTTCTGTCTTACTGCAAAGGCCAGGACATGTAGCAATCTACTTAAACAGTAGCAAAGCAGACTGGGATCAAATTTGGGGTAAGCTGACTGATCCATGGAACTGAGGAAGAGTGTTGGGAATAGCAGAAAGCTTTGGAACTGAATGTCTTTATTGTGAAGAATTGCTTTTGGGACTTTAAAGGACTCGATGTAAGAGAAGGTGCTAGCTGGTAAAGCACTGTCTGTGCTGATCCTGGGTCCGTATCTAGCAGGCTCAACCCTTAAAGGTACCTACCCAAGTAGCACAGTTAAATAAGGACAAAAGTAGCCCTCTGTATCTGGCTGTCTGGGAAAGACCCCGCCCCCAATCAGTGAACTGGAAAGGGTGGGAGTGATTGCAGTACTTCCAGCCTGTCTAGAATGCAAGTCTCATTGAAATCCTCTTTGCTGTTACACATGAAAGACCTCTAGACATGGGGTAGGGCTGACAGAGGTTGAAAGACCTCTGAAACTACATCAGCTTCCTGATTGCTCTTGGCGTGAAGCTCGCTCTGTTGTAAATGAATTGAATTGACTCTTAATAGCAGAGTACAGCTCAACAGGTTTTTCTTTTTAATCAAGCTGATCCATAACCCTTCAAGTAGCCATGTAATAATTACACACTGCAAATGTGTTCACCGTGGGGTTCCAGAGGAATTAATAGTTTATAATGTCCCACAAGCAAAAGTGATTCCTACCGGCTGTATCCATTCAAGCTATAGCAATATGAAATGGAATAATTTAAAAAAAAATAAAATCCCTGGTCTATTTAGGAGATCTGTGCAATATGTTATACTCCTGAGAATTGCAACACACCTTTTTATAATATTCCATTAAGCTTCCCAATATAGAGATTTATGAGCAGGAAGTCAAACATCCTTCAGCCAACTAACGTCTTGAGTTAAAGGCAATTAACCCTGAAGCAGTTACAAAAGGAATATATATAATATCGGGGCTGACATCTTGGGCTCATTTCCTGTGAAACATGAATATGTTCCTGACCATCCCCAGATTCCAGCAGTGATTAGTTTGAGGGATTCATAATACAAATTTAATCCCCCATTTCTTCCAAAGGGGGATAAAAAAGGAGCTAAGTAAATAAATGATCTGGCTTTCAGAGAGGTCTATGGTAACTGCATTCTGATTTCCCACTACCTTTCTATCATCTTGTGGATGGATGAAGCTGCTTTGTTTGTTTGTATAGTCATGAGAGCAGCAGACACAGCCTTCCACCCATAAACTACCACCAAGTACCAATACCCAATTCTCCATCCATGGCAGGGCAGCAGTTTCTTGAGATCTAATACTTATTTGTCCTACACCACAATTTGCTGATGTCACTTTGACTGTACTGGCACCATTCAATGGAAATACAGACTCTGAATTCCCAAAGTGCCTTGTTACCCCCCCTTCTACGTCCTCCTCCTCTTCTTCCATTGTCATATTTACCAGTATTGCATGGTGTACAAAGGTAGCTTATTTATAGTTTTTTATTAAAAAATTAAGCTATGTGTGCTTGAATACTATCTAGGAATTACCCCAATTTAAAGCCATATTGTACTGGATAGCCTATGAATACAGAGGCATAGAGTCCCTGACCCAAGCAATTTTAGACTGTAATATCAAACTTCCTAAATAATTCCCACATAAATATTTTTTAGCCCAAACTTCTCCTTTAACAGCTTGTTCCTTTCAGTGAACTCCTTAGTTCCTACCCAGCACTAGATCCTTAGCTCATACAGATTTTCATACATCACCCTACATTCTTGTTCTTTATTGAGTCCCCACTCAGACAATTTCCCACTAAGGTTAATAGGTGTTTTGTCTGAGTAACAGCCATGCAAGCTCCTGAGGATTTGGCCCAGCATTAGTTTCTGGTTGTGGTGAGTTGTTGTAAGAAGGGATTTGATATGAAACTTTTCTAGCTCAGCTCCCTCAAATTTACTTCAGCTACAGAGTCTCAGTATGAAGTTGAAACTATTTTGAAGTTTGGAGAGGAGAAATGGGGACAGGAGCCATCTAACCATGAAGGTTGTATGATGTCATAGGAACCATATATATACCAAACTGTTTTTCTCCCTTCACCACCTTTGG
Source organism: Crocodylus porosus (assembly GCF_001723895.1). Classification (NCBI taxonomy): domain Eukaryota; kingdom Metazoa; phylum Chordata; order Crocodylia; family Crocodylidae; genus Crocodylus; species Crocodylus porosus. The sequence continues at coordinate 4,772,516 of NW_017728947.1, forward strand.
GGTTGATCTTTATTGACCTACCATATACTTTCCTTTGTGTGTCTCTGCCTCCCTTGTTCTCTGTCTTTCCTTTTCTGTGTAAAGATTTCTAGAAACTTTGTCAGAGACAAATTCCAGAATGAAGAGGCATGTGAAATTGTGATGTGTCTTGAAGTGTAGACACAGTCACTCTGTTGCTGAATGTTGCTTCACTAGCTAATGGTTTCCCCTCAAGACAGGTAGCAATCACCAAGTGGATCAGGAAGCAGAAGTACAGACCTGGTTGTAGGACATGTTAATCTACATAATAAAGTAGAGGGAGACTTGCAAGGCATTGTGACCCAGGAAATACATTCAAATGACATCAGTAGTAAATATGCTGTTAGATAATTAATTATGACCCCAGATTATGTTGAAGGTCTGTTGACAAATTCCATTCATCCTCTCCTGGGAACAGATTTTGATCTCCATACCCCTGTTTTAAAATTGTCCTTCCCTTTTGGTAGCCAACTAAGGTAGTACAGGGGTCTCCCTGTTTGTTACTTCCTGTCACATTATCCTTCTATCCCTTTCCCCTTATTTGTCTGTCATGATTTGATATATTCCAAAGGCAAAGCTCTGCATTCTGGAGCAGTAGGACTTCTGATCTAGCTTGGAAAGAGCCTATGGGTGCAGCCCATGGGGAAGAAAGACCTGAACAAGATTTCTTTGTTTTCTTTAGACTGAGTTCAGCTGTGATTGAAATCAGAATGTCTGTTCTCTGCTATTCTAGCCCTGATTGTATAATAAATGCATCATTAGAACTGCAGAGCACTTTGCAGCAATGCGTTATGCAGCAAGAACGCATTTATCCTAAACAAGAATGCTTGTTCTCTCTTGTATCTACAGCAGTCTATACGTCTATAAGTAACTGTGCCAGGGAGTCACCACTATCACTGCTGAGCAGAGAGATGGAATATTCTGCGGCCTCAAGAAGAGGAAAAAAGCCTGTTTTTTGCTGTTGCCTTTTAACACCATGAGGCCACTTTTGCCAGCAGAGATGTGTGTCATTTTTGCCTGCAAATAATCAGCAAAGCATAGTTTCTGCTTTTCTCACATGCTTTTTTTTGCCTGCCTGACATTTGCTTTATAGCTCTTAAAAATTGCTTAAGCCAGTAACTTCAGGTAATGCCACCCAGTCAGCTTTTCCCATATCTACTCATGGATGGGCAGAGTCCTCTCCAGTGTAAAAGCTTGACTGCCCTTCCCTGCATACAGTCATCTCTGCGTTAAGAATTACTAATCACAGCCTTTTGTAGTGCTCAGTGTGTATAGGAAAGAGTGAAGGAGTCAGGGCAGGAGGAAGAAAGGAGTCCATAGACAATTACCTACTCCTTTTGCTGACTTCCCTAAAGCCAGGGAAGCTTCTTTTTAAAAGCCTCCCTGCCTTTAATAAGCTTGCACAGAGGCATTGGGAAAGGGGTGTAGCTTGGTGGGTGGTTTTTAGAATGGGGATAAAGCCATTGACTTGCTGGGCACTGTGGTCCTATCAGTGATGATAACATGTCACATTCTTGACCTCCTCATCAAGCCTTTATCCTGCCTCCCTCACAGAAACAGGCATTGGGGAAATCTGAGATGAGAACTCAATGAGGGAGGTTAGAGTGGCTTCCTTTGCTCTCTGAATATTTTTTGCTGTAGCGGCTTGGTTTTTCAGATGTTATTATCAAGAAAGCAGGTAGGTCATGAACACAATGAGGGTGGAAGCTTCCTCTTTAGATCTTTTGAGTGGTGGTGGTGTGAATGCATGGGAGGGAAAGGGAGAAGGTATTTGTACTCAAGATGAGCTGCTGAATTCAATGAACATTCTTCCCAATTACGTACAATTCACATGTGCGTAGCAGGGCTGTCAAACAATCTGGATGTGGCCTTGTGTTGCTGTAACAATAGCAAATGTAGAGCACAACATCAAAAGCAAGTCAGCGTGACTGGAGGAGATTAGGAAACTAAACAAACCTTGTAAACCAGCCAGAAAAGCAGCACTGTTTAAAAAAAAAAAAAAGAAAGGAAAAAAAAATCACTTCATTCTGGTCCATATGTATTTTCCTTCAGTGATTTTCATATCAGAAATACTCCCTTGACATATCATAACTAACCCTTTTGGTATCAGTGTAGCCAGATGACACTCAACCTCTGTTCTTCTTGAGTAGTGACAATGAGGATGCTGGAATTGTGGCATGGTTGAAAAAGAAGCAAATGTGGTTTTCTTGTCCATGGGTGATGTGGCTCTGCAGAGCTGCCCATAGTTAAACATGTGTGTGTTTGTTTGTTTGGTTGGTTGGTTGTTATATATTAGTTTAGTGTGATGAAAGGCACAGAGGGAGCTGAGACAGATAACAGCACCTAAGTACCATCATCTGCTTGTGCCTTCCTGAATCCCAGCTTGTTCTGCTACTTGGGTCTTTTCTTCCTGAGTTGAGGCAGCACGCAGTGTTTCCATCTAGATGACAGGATTAGAGCCAGACAGATGCTGTACAAAAGGCCTGTGAACACTTGTGACATAGAAGCAGTCCAATACAAGTGTCTGAGAAGGAGAAAAAATATGACCTGTCTTGTCCCACTTTTTCTGCACTTCCCGCTGCAGTGACCTACACACTGGTGGATCCCTTGTCTCCTTGTAGTGCACTGTAAGGATTATTTTTATTAGTTACTTTTGGGCTGGGTGTGTGAGAGGCCAGAGTGTTTTACTGTGTACCCTTTAGGACAAATGGTTGCTCATGAATACAGCTGACAGGATTCTGTGACTTGGGTGGTTCCTTCCCATGTTTCTATGTACCTTTCTCATGAGCCCATACAACTTGTATTTACCAGGTGGAAGGCAGCACGGTGTGGGTAGGGGACCGAATTGGGAATCATAGGACTAGACCCTCAATCTAAACTGCTCTGTCCATCACCTGGTCTGGAACTTTGCATTTAATCTGTTTCCACACTCTTGAACTCATCTTTTTATATTGTAAAGCTCTTCTCAACAAGGACCATCTCTTAGTATTATTTCGTATACTGGGGCCTTGATCTCAGCTGGGCTTTCCAGCTGTTACTGTGAAGCAAATAATAGCAATTGTGAACTGTCGGATCTATGATGATAATAAACAGTGGGCCTGTGTTGCTTATAAAGTTAGCAGGTCCACTTGCTGAATAAACATTCAGAAGAGAGGTGCTGCTTCATTCCAGAAGAAGCCCTGCCACTAGCACAACAGCCACAACCCCAGTAAAGTTCAAAAATAAAATCAGCATCATCAACTTGACTGACTTGTCTTCTGATGCTCTGGGCCACATTTTGCAGCAAGGGAGGCCTGGGAATCATGTGCAAAATTACACCTAAAATTGCATGCATGCTTTCACTGGACAGTGCCTGAAAATCAGGCTGGATATTCCCTAAGAGAATCTAGCAATCTAGTCAGCTGTCTGTATATAAATGCCTACACTGCATGAGCTATCAAGACAACTGCATGGCAACACATAGAGGCTTCTCCTGCAAATTTAGCCATTTGTATTGTCCCTACCTGTTGTATAGTGAGTGTCTTTCTGCAAAGTGCTTGTGTTTTGGGGTAGTTGTTCAGCTGTTTCAGACTGTCTGCTGCGCTATATGTACATACCAGTAGGGGGCTCCAGAGACTATGATGGTATCACAACAGCCTTCCCCAAAGAGGCCTCCAGTTTACAGAGTGCAGTGTGTTGGAGAGAGAGAAAGGGAGAAGGTGAATTTCTCAGTGTGAATGCATAAATTATCAAGTTACCAAGCAGCAAGTGGCTTTACAAAAGGTCTGAGTGTAGCTGGATGGGATGGGAAGTAAAAAAAATATCAGCAGCAGGAGCATCATTATGAACCAGTAGGCAGGATGTGGGTTGACCAGGGGAAGGTGGGAGGAAAAGACGAGGAAGAACTTCTGCATTCACTGAATAACCCGTGAGAGATGTAGCCAGGCTAAGAAGGTCCTCAAAATCAAATCTCAGTCCTACTCCTCATGAAAAACCTGAAGCTCTGATTTTGAGAGAGCCCCACAGTGAGGGATGTCTGAAAGCAGTATGTTTATAGTCATTATGAGTACCATTACAGTAGCACACAGATTAATAGTAAGAAAGTCCTTGATGCATGGGTTTTACAGTGTATGGGCATTTATAGGTGTGCTTGGGGGGCTCTGAGAGGCATGCTAATTAAAGAGCCCCAAGCATTGCTTGTATTAAGATCCCTGCACTGAAAAATGGTGGCAGGGGTGCTTTAACTAGAGGTCATTGAACGAGCCATTTTTCAGCATGGGGACGCTGGAGTCTGGTGGAGCACCCTAATTACCACAATCCAGCAGACTTGATACTTGGTTAATTAAGTCTGGTCCAATATGGTGTAATTACAATACACTGGCACAGCCTCCCTGCATGTGTATAGGATCCCTAAATGAGCAAGACAGACAAAGGGTGAGGTGGGAAACAGACATGTTGAGGGGTAGTGAAGGTTCAGGGATACATAGCAGGTCAGTAGGAAAGGCAAGTATAAAATATGCTTCTCCTGACTCTCAGGCCACTAAGCTGATCACTAGATGACACTGCTTCCCAGTTTTAAGAGTCATATTGTACCTTTTATCAAGAAACTCAGGTGAGCCCTGAACAAAGACTATTTGGGGAAATAATGGTTTAGTATGAAATAACCCTTCCTCCTGACCCATTTTCAGTGTTGCCCAGAAATTCAAGAAGCCCCATATTTGCAAGAACCCCAGGTAGTTTCCACTCCCTTTTAACCTGAGCCGTGAGCAGAACAGGAAATGTCACAGGAGAGACTACTTCTGTTAAATGCCAACAGGATTTTGCAAACTCTGACCTCGGATGCATCTGTCCAACCTTCTGGCTTTCCCCACCAATAAGCACATCACCGATATGAAAACAACCCCCCACCCCGACCTCTTGGCAATAACAAAAAAAAAAAAAGATTATATTGAGAAGTCACAGAGCTCCAGCAGGTAGTATCAACCATCGTACCCAGGAGGCCTTACCTTTACTTTTCTTCTGTCCTTTTTTTTTTTTGTTTTTTAACCCAGTTTATTGGTAGCAGATTGCAATGCTCTTGCAATGGAAAACAAAATGACATGCCAGACTATTTATACTATAGAGAGGTGCAGAGCATGCTGAGGTGCAGACATAAAGAATCCTGGTCCGTGATTTGAACAGCTGAGTCCATTCAATATTCCTAAGTTGAACCTCCACAAAATATTCACAATGTAGCCCAAAGCTAGGTGCAATAAATCCAACTTGTGCCAAGTTTAAAAATCAGGGCTACTAGTCCTGGGCCAGGTTTTGAAGCAAGCCATGGGCCAAGTTTCCAGTAAGTCCCCAACCACATTTTTAGAAAACTCTTGACTGAGTTTTGCACTTCCCAGAGGCCACACTTTGAGTGAACCTCCCTACCCCAACCCCAGGCCAGGATTCAAGCATGTCTCTGGCCAAGTTACCAGCCTGCTTGTGATTTAAGTATCTTGTGACATCAACTACATCCAGAAGCAAGTTTCACTTGTGCCTAGAACCCAGTTTTGATCATGGGAGGGACTGGATCCCAAACTGAGCTTCATGCACAGAGAAGCTTGAGTTGTGAGGAAAAAGTGATGTAGAATTCTTGTGGTTTCATTTTTACAGGCCTTCAAAACTTGGCATCTTTGGCTTTGGCTAAATTTTTCTTTGCATTTTTCTAGTCCATTTCAACTTTGGACTTTGTGGACATGTGGGAGTTCCACAGATATTACTAAAATGGCTTTTAGATTGATTTGCTTAAACTATGCAAACCCCCATGTGGAAATATTTATATCAGTCAGTTAATGAACTAAGACACATGGATAGGAACCTATTTAAGGGTATCTGTACAGAACTTTGCACTAGCGAATTGATGGTAATTGAACACTGAATTGCAAATTGGTTAAATCGGTTTGGTTTTTGGATGTAGGCAAGGTGTTTGATTTCAAAAGTAGGGGCATAACAGGGCAGCGGTAGTTCTGGCCCCTCCCTCCCACTGTTTTCAAATGGGCTGCATTCTTTCCCAGGATCAATGGGAGTTAGCTTTGGTAAGGCCGTTTATAGACATGCTTCAGGAGGTTGTGGTGGGAGGACTTTAATTAGTGCAGCTCTGGGAGCTGCACTAATTAAATGCGCCTGGAGTGTCATTGGTATAAGTGTCCCCGTGCTGAAAAATGGAGGTGGCGTGCTTTGAACTAAAGCTCATTGGACAAGTTCTAGTTTTAAGCGCCCTGCTGCCATTTTTCAGTGCGGGGACATGCTTACACATGACGCTGGAGTCTGCTGGAGTGTGGTAATTACTGCGCTCCAGCAGGCTCAATTAATCAAGTCTGCTCCAACATGCTGTAATTACAGCATGTCAGAGCAGCCTCCCTGCAATGTATAGGAGTCCTAAGAACCCAAATTCCATTGGCTTTCAATGAGCCATTTAAAGAGATTTGGATTGCTACCTCATCGGATTTGTAGAAGTGCCTACATGCCTAACTCTCTCCTTGCAGGGTGTCCCTGGTGGGGGTGGAGGGGTGTGAATTGTGGCGACTGCCCCAGGTCCTATGCTTTGGGAGGCCCTGCAGAGCCAGGTGGAGTGGCACAGCGACTCCGCACTGCCACTGGCTTCACATCTGGCCACTCGCCACCCCCACACCCCCCACCCCACTGCCGAATCCACCACCAGCTTCTTTGCGTCTGGGGGGGGCCCTGCACAGGCTGATTTGCCCCAGGGCCCTGCACCCTGGTCGGGTCATCTCTCTCACTGTAATGGAAATCAGACCTTTTTGCCCAGTTGTTCAAAGAGGTTTAGGTACCTAATGCCTGTTGCTTTCAGTGGGAATTAGATGCTTTGGAGGATCAGGGCTGTTAGTGATTCTGAAAGGCCCGTTTGACTCTAATCTGCAAAAAAGTGCTTAGGTTTCAGCTGTTCAGTGTCGCAAGGGCCTAGTAATGAAAGAGACAAAGTCTCATGTTTAAAAATGATGCAAGCACCTCAGCAGTTTAAGTCTTACTGGCTGTGTCTACACAAGACACTTAATGCTCAGCAGACTGATTCTACTGTGCATTTGCATGGCCGGCAAAAATCATGCTAACGTGTAATAAACTTAGCCTGATGTGCATTAACATCACAAAAAAGCACTCATCTGTGCTAATGCACAGAAGTGTCAATTACGGCTCATTAAGTTAGTACCTGTTATTACAGGTACTAAAAATGTACTGTAATTATGACACATTAATGAACATGTACACACTCACCGACAGTTACTGGGACTTGGGCTGCTTGGGATTAGCTTCCCAAAGATATTTAGATCCCTAACTAACTACAGTTGATTTCCTCAGGAGTTGGGCCCCAATCCTCAAAGGCATTTATACTTAAGTCTCTTTTGAAAATGAGATTTAGGCTCCTAAATCCTTTAGGCCACGCAAAGGCCAATTCAAACAATTTTTAAATATCTCAAATTCTGGGCTTATTCATTGCCAAAAGACTAAAAAATCATTGGGTATGGACTGCTAAGCTGAAAAACTCTTAAGGTGGATTGTCAAGTGTAGGGCCTGCAGGATCAATTTAGCCCTCAGAGCCATATTGTCTGGTTGAGAGGCTCCTGGAGGAGCCAGGAATTTTGTAGGTGAGTGAGCAGTGGCAGCATTAACTCCTATAGCTCCCTGAGCCAACACAGGGCCACTCTCCCTACCATCAAATTCCTAGGTACAGGTCCTTTTTGGGAGCTTGTTGCAGGTAGTACTGTAGCTCCTTGAGCTGACACGATGGCTCAGGCAACTGTGCAAGTTAATGCCACGTTCACCCTGCTGTTGAAGGCAGGTTCACACTTGGCCTGCAAGGAGCTCTGTGGTCAGAACCCAACCTGGAGGGGCCAAAGGGGTTTAATGCCTTGTATCCTTCTCAGCTAAGGCATGTCCTCAGTTCTCACCTGCAGCTTATAAATGCTGTTTTAAAGCTGTTAGAGCTTCTCTTCAGGCACTTTTTTGTAGTGGTTTGGTTTGGTTTTAAATTAGTGTGTGATTTTAAACCCACTTAGTTAACCAGAGCCAGAAGATGCGTAGATACTCTTGTCCCAATCTAAACCAGGCTCAGTTTAGTTGAGTTTAAATTACTTTGGCTGAAATCTAGAATCTCCACATAGCCTTTTACAGCAATCTAAGGAAACCATTTCGCTAACCTGTTGCAAGTTTTCATATCACTAGGTCTGGACAGAGGTACAGAGACAACTTGCGACACATCTTGTATGTTGTTAGCTTTCTCCGTCTTGTACTGAAAAGGATGGTGAAATCCTAGCCTGGCTGACGTCAATAGGATCAAAATTTTGCCCTGAGTAATTTCCCTCTTCCACCATTCTATGGGTATCTGCTTCTTGCTCTCCTTCCACAAGCTGGACTTTCAGATAATTAGCCCAGTCGACTACAGAGGCTTTTGCTGCTCTTTCTATACCCTTGACATCTGCTTTCGCACACTCCCACCCGCCCACCACACAGGACAACCCTAAAACTGGCTGGCCTAAGAGGGTTGAGATGAGCCGTGTGTGCATATGTGTTATGAAATGATCTGATCTTGAACACCCAAAGAGGGCTTCAGAATTGATTCCCCATATATGATTAATCTCAGAAAGGAGCTTAAAATGGGATGGTCTCTCTCTTTTCCCCCTCCTCCATGGCCCCTTTCAGAAAATTAGGGGCCCCTCTCTAAGGAGAAGCTGTTGAAAATTGCACACTCCTTTCCCCTCCCCTTCTCCCTGAACGTAGCCAGAACGGCAATATACATTTCTGAGGTTTGGCAGCAGCATCTGAAAGCATGTCTTTTTGCCAAGGGAAGGCTGGCTGATGTGCATGGGGGCTGAAGTGCATGTGGGCTTGGGGGACGTGTGGAGAAGAGAAGAAAAGAGAGAGCAAGCACCTGCACCCTCTGTGTTAGCCATTGCTACTGGCGACGCTATGTCCCCCTCCCCCACGCTCTCCCAAGGTCCAAGTATCTGTGATATTTTTTTTCTCCCATGGGTTGTATTCCTGGCCTCTGGAATGAAAAACCTCAGCAGAGAGAGAGAGCGAGAAGGAGAGAGTTGTGCTTATGCTTTGGTTTCATAACAAAACCAGAGACCATTATTCTTGCAACAGACCTCTTTTTGGGTTGAATAAAATCCTATATGACCCATGTGCGGTCCATACAGAACAGGAGCAAGTTTAGCTAGGTTGGCAGCACATTGGAGGCTCCTGCTTTCAGGTTAAATTCTGTGCACTGTAATTTTACCTTCTCCTCCCTGTTTCCAGTCGGTTTGTCCATTTTTCTGTCCACCTGCTGTCTGTTCTTCCTGACTCCTAGTGTCAGCTTTCTGAGGTGGAGCTGTCTGTCTTCTTTTCTCCTTTTTTCATACCCCATCCAGGACAATGGAGCTTTGATTGCTGACTGGGGCCCCTAGGTGCTTCTGAAATGAGAACTGCATTCATTATTGCTAATACAATTGCCAGTAACAATGAGCCAAGCTTGTCTAAAATATTGCATTTTTTTCTGTGAAAAATTTTAATGCAGTTAAACAAGTAAACAAAAACCTGCTTCTATTTCATATGAAAATGTCATTTTATTATTATTATTATTGTTATTATTTGTTAGTGAAGCTAAAACCTAAAGCAGGGAACTTCAGTTTGTTCAGCCCTGTGTGCCAGATCCAGACTGTGGGGCTTCTTGTGGATCAAATGACCCACCTTTGGTGTTGGGGTGATGGCTTGTGAGTGGTGTGGCTCTGGAACCCAGGGACTGAATGCCACCTGTCTTCCATATCTTTTCCCCTGTCAGTGATCTGAGCTGCTCATGGTGACAGAGCTCAATTCGATGGCAGAGGAGACCATATGAGTGCAAGCAGGGGTGGCATTCACCTCCTGGGTTATGGAGCCATATAAACACAGCAATTTTGGCAGCTAAACTGGCCACAGGTTAATCCCTCACAGACAGCATTCAGCCCATAGGCTGCCAGTTGGATAGCCCTGTCTTAAAAGTATCTCCATATTTTTAAAGCTGAAAGATTACTGAGTTCTGAGAGGGAGAGAGAGAGAGAGTAGACAGCATTACTTCCCCCATCCCCTTTGCAATACTTGTAAGATTTTTAATTGCAAAGGACTTTTTCTTTGAACATTTTTGTAGTCAAGGTGCAACTTTTTGTTGGAAAATAGTTTATCAAAAAATATTGACTAGCTCTACTTACTGTATTTAGATTCTTAAACCCCACTGAAAAGAGGCTTATCTTTTTGTGCTGTATTTGCCCAGTATCTAGCCCCGTAGGATTGTGATCCATGTCCAGGACTCTTGGCTGCTGAAGTACAAATGCAAATAATGAAGTTGGTAGTTAGTTGACATCAACTGGAACCCATCAGAACTTGAGAGTTTTTCAATTCGAGCATCACCTTTGCCATAATGCAGCTGAAAGATCCAAATTTCAAAGTAAAACAGTGGTTTTCAGCCTTTTTTCATTTGTGGATCCCTTTGGACATTTTGAATGGAGGTCCAAACTGGAGGTCCCCCTTGAATTGTAAGTGTGGGTAGACAGACTTTTGATTGATTGATCATAGTTGTCTTTCACGGGCTGCTTAGATGTAGTTTGGGGCCTCCCCTGGGTACACAAACCACAGGTTGAAAACCATTGCTTTAGAGAAATTGAAACATGTGGCTAAACTCCTGCGGACCAAACCTGGTAAACTTCATGCAGCTCGGCCTGAGTCACTCATGACAGGCCTGATGAGTAGGGACCTACTTAAATCGTGGTTTTGTAATTTTTGTCAAAACCGCAAGAAATGGCTATCTCCAAAAAATGGCTTTGGTTGTGATTTCCCATGGAATTTTCCCCCAAAATGCTTCCTGGAATACAAAGATTTAGATTTAAATTTAATATTTAGATTTATAATAGTATGGTAATTGATATGATATTTCTGTGGAATTTGTTATTTAGTTATGTGGTTTTTGCCTTTTGGCCAATCAGCAACAAAGGAGGGGCCTGTGGGGGTCCCTATGCCAATCAACCACTAGGGGCAGGTCTATGTGAAATGCTCATGAAATTGGCTCTGCAAGCCATGAGCGGGCCACGAAAAACCCTTTGTCTCACCATGATTTAAGTAAGCCCCTACTAGTGAGTCATGTTGATTTCTTTTAATGGCCTGAGCTTGAGTGAGAGGAACATACAGAGCAGTGCAGAGATGGGGGTGCAGAAGGGGAGAGGAGATTCCGCTATGCATTTTTTGCGTGTCTGTTCCACTTTGGCAGGAGGTACAGATTAAAGCCTGAGACATAGGAGTTGATAAGCGGTTTGTGAGAGATAAGATATGAAAGGAGCTGTAATTCTGGATTAGAGTGTTGAGTGTTTTTATAAATGTAAGTCCAGATGTTTGGGGAAAGGAGCTGGGCCAGTGCTTCAGCTGGATATGACTCCATGCACATGTATGCTTTGGTGGGATCGTGGCAGAGACATAGTTCCAAATAGGCCAAAGCTCAAGGAAACAACACTCGAGGGCCTAGACCACCAAAGAGAGAAAGAAGATGGACTGCTAGGTGATCTTTCAGAAGAGGTTTTAATTTTTGTTTCATGGTGAGACACCTCTGAGTCATGAAGCTTCCTTTGCTGTCTTCTTGTTCGGCCTGGGGGAGTCATTTGCTTGCAACAACCATAAATTGCTACCCACGCTGTGCTGGCTCAGATGCCATAGCCAACAAGGGGTTTGGGAGCTGGGGTGGAGCCAAGCTTCTGCCCACCTAGTTAGTGAGTAAGCAGAAAAGTAGTCCCCGGTTACTCATAAAGGAAGAACTGTCTCTCTCTGTTGCTCTTGTTCTCGCCTGCTCTCTCTGTCTTAATTGTGTGAGCCCTTAGACCCAAGTCCTCAAAGGTATCCAGGTATCTAATTCCCATTGGAATCAACAGATGTTAGGAGCTTAAATATGTATGTGAATTCTGATCCTTAACCAAGTAACAGTCTACTCTTTAGATACAATGTCCAGCACATTCCTTTGCATGATTGATGCTTTACCTCTTAAATTCTATTCTAGCTAAAAGGTGCCTTATTTTTAAAATATAGGGCCGTGATTTTTTTCTTAACTTCCCTGTAGTACAGAAGACCAGAGAAAACCTTTTTAAGTTTCAATCCTGGCATCTACTAGACTTAGCTGTCAGTCAGTAGAGTCTTAATATCACCCATCACAGCGTAAGGGTTTTTTTTGTTTGTTTGTTTTCTTGGTTTTTTTAGTGACATTTATACTGGGAAAAGTCTGGTGTAGACAGAAAGATATTGACAAAAAGTGATTTTGCTGGTATAATTAATTTTACTTAGCTTCCTCTATATTAGCAGGTAGAAGAACAGCTATACTAACTAAACTAAAGCTAACTAAATTCTGAATTTAATAGGAATATTTCTTACCCGGTGAAGAATCTGTAGTTTGGTCATATACCTTCATGGATGTGCAGTAGCAATGTAAATACATTTTTAGGAATAAGAAGATCTGAGCACCAGATTACCGGCTACTTTACATCAGCATAGCTTCACCTGAGTTGATGGAATTGATTCTTGGTAACTGGGAATATAGCACTGAATATTCAACAAGCACTTCCCAATGCCACTTCTCAGGAGAAGTGTACGAAGCTTGTCAGTAAGAGAAGGTATCAGCAACTTGAATATGGATTTCTTGAAGTATGAAAATATTCTGATGTGTTTTCCAAGTAGGTAAATTGGTTCAAGATAACATTAACTGAATTGGTTTTCTATGTGACTGGGCTTTTAACTTTATTTATATTTTGGTAGTACCTAAGGGCTGGCTGATAATGAGAATGTGATGTGCTGGCACCTGACCATCACAGAGTACTAGACAGTCCCTATGCTCAAGAGCTCACAGTGGACAAGTCAGATGCAAAGTGGAGCAAGGGCTCCTAACAGCCTAAAATCCAAGCAGAATGAATGATGCGATGGTGGCAAATCACATGATTTCGTGAGAGGCATGGCCAGGTTGAGTTAAACCAAGATCAGTTAGATGGGGAGTAGCTGGAACAAGGTGGGTTTAGAAGTGGGGGTGGGAGATTGAGGGGGAGATTGACTGCACAGAATAGAGACAGCCCAGCAAGAACTACAGTCTCTAAATGCTCGGTGCTCCCTGTCTCTGCAGCCACTTTTTACTTGTTGATGTCTCTGACTTCCTCCTTGCTAAGTTTTCCCTTGCCTAAGGGTGGGCTATACAGCCATGCATGCTGAGGAGTTTTAGGGAGACAGATCTCCTACTGGAGCAAAAAGATTGATCAAGCATAAAAATTGCCATGGCCATGTGCAGCAGGTGTTTGGTAGAGGAGTAGTTTTCATGTGTTGCAGCTACAGTGGAGAGCTATGCTTCATACCTCTGGAAATACTCCCCACCCACCAAAAACATTCAAGCATTAGTAGCAGCTCCCACTTGACACTGCAGCAGTGAAACGCAAATATACAGCTTTTTTCTGTTCTACATTACAGCTTGGGATCTACATCTAGTCTCTGTGAGCATTCATTCCCAGTTCTTATTCACAGTGGCATCTTCCTCTGCTTCTCATTCATTACCCAAGCATCTTGACTAGCAGGGGCCTATTAGTGGCTTTGGTCATTTGGAGCAAATGATGGAATCTTCTGGTAAACCCAGAGACACTTGTAGAGGTGTAATATTTTGGTTTTAGTTCCCTCTGCATTTTTATAGTACTGAGGCCAAAGCCACATCAAAGAAGCAAAATCTGGCAATAAATTCCAACCCCAAATCATTATGCTCCAATTAGAGTGCTAAGAAGAGATAAAAGAAGAAGAAAAAACTATCTGTTCTCCTCAATTGCTTGTTTGCAGAGGCTTCTTTTCTCTTTTGTGGCATGGGTCCCCAGGCATCTTAGCCCCCTAGCCCTTGCAATTGGTGTCTGCCTAGGGAGAGCTTTGGCATTCTTTTTATTAGAGCCACAATTAGATGGAGAGGTTTGCTAGGCAAAGTAAAAGTCTTGAAGCTTTCATATTTCTTTTTGGTATGGGCCACCTTTTCATGATTTAATCTTTTGCTCTCTGCCCACTTTTTTCTCTGAGCATTCGTACAAGTCACAACCAGGAAGGTAAAGCCAATCGCAGGAAGTGTGCATGATTGATTCTGTATCACTCATTCGAAGTTGAAGCTAGAGAGAATTATATTAGTAGAGGCTAAGAATCACAAACCAAAAAGATGACAAAGCCATAAGGGAAATACAGAGTGCCCGAGTGAGGGACTAACGTAAGAGGGATGAGGGTGAGGAGGGGAACGCAACTAGGTTACAGAAAACACCGTATTAGCCATGTAAGCCTGGGGATGAGGGCAGGTGGAGGGGGAAGGGGAGGGAGCGAAGTTGCAACACTGAGAGAAAGAAGATAGATGCACAGAAACCCATACAGTGGTCTGCAGTGGTGGAGTGGATAGGTTGAAAAAAGTTTCTCAGTCTATAGAGTCTTATCGCAGGGGTTGTCTTTGAGCGGAGTGGAGTGGTTTGTCATTGAAGTTTCCTCTCAGAGTCCATCAGGTGCAGAGGGGGATTCAGGCATTGCCCTCTGAGTCTGGTCCAGCGGCGGTTGGTCTGGTGTATTGGCAATGGCCTGTGATGTGCTCACCGTAGATGTCACAGGACCAGCACATGGTGTCGGACACCACGGGGCAGTGCATCAGCTTGGCATAGTAAGCTGTTGTATGTGTGCTGTTGCTACATCACAACAGCGCATATGTAGTGAGTACTGCCTTCGCAGTTCTCCCACTTCTGAATGTCCAAAGTTGCCCCTCAGTCAGGGTCTTCCACAAGACAATAGAGTTGAATAACGTTCTGGCATGCAAGCCTCAGCAATATGAATATGAAGCATGAACATAATCTGTAGTACCCATAACTCGCCAATAAGCATGACTGATTTGCTTCTCATGTTGGCAGCAGTGTCACAACACCAGCGCTTCAAAACCTGGAATATTGAAACATCTTTTTCAGTGTTCTTGTGTACGGATCTTTGCTTGAATACTTGAAGCATTAGATGACAAAAATGGCCAGGGCAACACCACAAATATAGACAGTTATCTGTATAATATCAAACTATTCTTCCATGTATGGAAAGGATAGCGGGTTTGCTGAATCTATTTACCTTATCTGTGGTCCCCAGACTAAGGATTTGAATCTGCCCTAACAGCACAGGCAAGTGCCCAACCAACTGACTTAGGGAGTCTGTTCTTCTTGTTTTGTCTTAGTGGAATGATTCTAAGACAAGAAACTGAGAGAGAGCCAGTCCAGGAGACCTACCAGCCCCATAGCTAGACCCATCCCCTTTTTCTGGGATATGGAAGACCTAAGGTTCACATTCTTTATCTGAGTCAAGCATTAAAGAGACTTAAACTTGGGTTTCCCCATGCTAGGTGAATGCCTTTACTTCTAGCTATTTTGTAGCAAGGTTCTGTCTTTGGTTTTCACCAGAAATTCTGTTCTGGTCCTGGGAAGCATTTCTTGGCAAAACTTCATCAAAATGTGTTTATTCCCATAATAACCTTTGATTTCATCAAAAAGGCATTTGCCACTGGATACAGCATTGAAAAAATTCCTGATCAGCCCTAGTTGTACATTATACTCTTAAAATAATATTTATGAAACTTCTTTGCATGGTGTTACAGGCAGCCTCATCCAATGACAGTTTGCTGTAGCTTCATCCTACTCTGACCTGGTGTTTCATTGACTGACTGCACTGCCACATGATAACCTAGAGGAGATTTGTGAAGGGTGTAGCTTCCTCTCAATCTCTTGTATAGTTCTTGCTATTGTCTAGGCCCAGCAAACTCTAATTCAACTGCAGCATTAATGAAACTGTCTCAGGTCAGCTTAAAAAGAAATGTAGGGTTTTATTTTTGAACGATCTGGGGATTTTTCTAAGCATAGCGGAGCCAGAGTGAGGGACATGTATCTTCCAAATCAGCGTGTAGCTCAATGTCAAATGTTGCCACATTTAATTCAACATTTTCTCCGGCCTTTTGAATGAACTAAAAGGGAGAGTTGCCCGAGTAAAGTTTGGAGGAGCGACATGATTTGCCCTGATATTTGTGAAAAGGCACAGGTTTCATAAATGGAGTCATTGACTCCAGCTTTCTACAAGATATACTAGCCTGGAGGCTGTAGATTGGAACTGAAACTTAAACCAGAGTGAAGCCAACAGCCTCAGACAGGTCTGCTGTTCAACTTTGTATCTGAGTAGGCTGTTTCATCTTTACATAGACGTTGGTGTCTATATATTTACTCCAGTTGCTAAGAATGGGAGAATCCACCTTGTTTCCCCTTCCCTTCACGACTTTTGCAGATGCCTGGTTTGTGATCACTTTTGCTTAGACCCTCTTTGCCCTACGGTCTGTGAGGAAATGGCTCGGTTCTCCAGCTGAGGGCAGGAAGTGTCAAAGGGATTCTTAAGAACAGTCTGAAGAGTGTTTCCCATGGTGTTATGTTTATACTCACCGCAAAGCCACAGGGAGAACAACCTTTCAGATGCTTTTGATTCAACACACTTGGGCACAAACCACATGCCCTTCATGTTTTCTGAAGGGAAGTTTTGAGTTTGGATTCTCTTCCCAAACAGACGGAACGTGCCCTATCCCTGTGGTTTCCAGGGAAACTTTGGCTCTGTATTGTGCCGGGGTGGGGAAGGAGGGGGGAATGGCTGGAGGAGGAAAGCCGGGAGCTTATTTCACCCCCTATACATAAAAGCCAGGAATCAGCTAACCCAGGAATTTCTTGATCTGAAGGTGAAGGGGCCAAGCTAATGTGTTCGGTGATATTGCCTCTGTTGCCTATGGTGGGCGACAGAGAGCCAGTTCATTTGCTTCATCTTCTAGCACAGTGGGGGCCTACTTTTTTGGCAGGTGTGCCACAAATTACCCCACACCCTTCCCAAATGCCATTCTGATCCCCTTCCTCTGCCTAATTTGCTGCTCTGCTTTGCGCTCCCTATTCTGTGCTCCTGGCCCAATCTCGTCCTCTGCTTTGTGCTTTTTGCCCTGCACTCCCTGCCCGATCTCTGGCTCTGATTTTTGCCTCCGGCCCTTCTGTTGCTGTGCTTTCTGTCCCCGTCCCTGCTCTGCCATGTGCCACGTACAGAGGCAGCCCCTGCCATTTGTGGCATACGTGATGTAGTTTGGCCATGGCCACCCCTGTTCTAGCAGACCGGGGGAAATCGTTCACTGCCTCTCTGAAACAGCAGTAAGGAGCACTGTATGATACAGCTATCCCAGAAACGGGTGCCATCCACCCTACAGGGGTTTTTTTCTTTGAACATTCTGGATTTTTATTGAAGAACTTGAGTTCTTTAAAACAAAACAAAAATAAAGCTTTTAATGAAAAGCATTTTGGTGAAAATTTCTGTGTCATTGAAATACCCTTTTCCACTGTGGGGGAGAAAACTTGAACAAAAGAGTTTCCTTCAGATGCCCTCCATATGCTCCAGATTCCTTCCTCCAGATGCCTCTGGACCAATGCAGTCTATCCCTGAGGTAAAATGGCTCCCTGTATTCTGCCACCAAGGCTATGGTGCCTGAATTTATCTTCACAACCCTGCAAGTAATGTGAGGGCATAGGACTTCTGTGAACTTGAATGACCAGCTCCCTCTGCTTTGATGGTGGAAACATCTAGCTCACACTGAGCGTGCATGAACCTTCACAAAGGGCATTGGTGTAATCAGTCCCATCCTGACATTGAATAGCTTATTTGCATAGCCATGCCCATACCCATTATAGTAACACCAAGTCTTTCCTCTCCCCTCCCACCAAAGAAGTCAGATTTTTCAACTACTGAATTACATTTTTCAGCAGATAAAAATTTTCATTCTTTCCCTTTATAGCTTTCTTGTAGAATATTATTAAATAAACTGAGGTTTATTACCTACCCCTGATCTTTCTTTAACATCTTCTGAAAGTTACTAACACAAAGCATTGCACAACAGAAATTTAAAAAAAAATCAATTTAAAATCAACATACTTTTTTCTTAAAAACAAAACTGAACATTTTTTTTCTAAGCCCCACATTCCAGGCTCTAAAGCTGAGATAATCTTCTGGGGAAGTTAATGGATATTGTTAATAGCTGGATCAGATTTATAAAGAGCTAGCAGATGACAAACAGGAGAGTAGGAGATAACCTTCAGTAGGAACAATGAATAATCAGTCATAACATAATAGTAGAACATCCTTCCAAGGTCCTGTGGGTAACATGTTTCATCCATTCCAGCTAATTCAGATTATGATGTTTAATTATTACTAAGAGTTAATGTCTACTGTCTCTGTCAGAAGTTGTTGATGCAACTGCTCCAAGAAACAAGTTTGATTTTATTTTTGAGTGGCTATGATGTTTGTAGGTCAGAGCTGCGTCCCTCTCTGTGTTGTGTGTGCTTTGCTACAGCAATCTAACCATGCCACTGTTTGTGGTGAATTTACACCAGTGGTTTTCAACCTTTTTTTATTTGTGGGCCCCTAAAAAATGTTGAATGGACATGCAGACCCCATTGGAAATTTTGAGGTGTGGGCCTCTTTGAATTGTAGGTGTGGGCCTCTTTGAATTGTAGGTGTGGGTATTCACATAGTTTTGATTGATCATAGTCATCTTTTGCAGACCCCTTAGACATAGTCTGCGGACCCCCAGGGGCGCACAAAGGACAGATTGAAAACTACTAATTTACATTAATGTGACTAATGCAACATTATAGTTAAACATTAGAAGGTGTTTGCATCCTGAACCCCTTTTTCCAGTGATTTCTGGCCGAGCTGGAAAAGATGGCCTACATCCAATCTTCCCCAAAGTACTGGGGACTATTACCAATTGGAGGAGAGGGGAGGTGTGGGTTTCTTCATCAAAGCGAAGATTTGGGGATCAGATGTAAAGACCTAGGATCAAAATCATCACTACCTTGAAACTTACGTTGCCATTTACAATAAATGTGTGTGCCAAAAGGGTGGAAAACCTTGCCAGATCAGAAAGGTGGATCTTATGGAGTGGCACAGTATACTTCACAGAGTGGCCTCCATTACACTTCTTGTCGAAGGGTCAGTGATGACCGAAGGGACAGAGTAGCAGAGACCAGGCTGCTGTTCTTCACTCCGATTCAAAGTTCCCAAAAAGCCTTGGGGTTTCAAGTGCATTTCTACATGTACATTTCTTGGGATGTCTCTGTTTGGGCTGACACTTTGCAAGCTGGTGTTAGCTCATTTTTTGCGTGAACTCTGATGGAAAGTGTGATAGGAATCCATTTTGGAGGGATTCAATCTTGACTAGAAAAGCAGTTTCCACCAAAGACATTTTTCTAATGCTTTTCTTTAGCTTGGATAGCTTTTGTTTTAAAACCTGCAGTGTGTCATGTCCATCGTACTAGATGAGGAATGGTGCCTTTGGCATGTTTCAGAGTATTTGGTTTTGAAATAACAAAGTCCTGGGTGTGGTGTTTTAAAATGGTGTATACTGAAGATGTGCAGTATGTTAATTTCTGCAGCATCAAAGTGTTCAGGGAGATTACCATAGCTGCAGCTGATTCTACTTTACTTTCAAATGGGGTGTGGTGTGTTAAAACATATTATGATCTTCTATTGGACATCCATCCCCTATTGAGTCTGTCCATCTCTGCACGTATCTGTGCGGCCATCATCTATGCTGCAAGTCCCATTCTGCCTTCTGAGGGACCCCTGGAATGTCTCCATTTTTACTGGATAAAATAATAACTGAGCGTGTCTGGCTTCACCCTTTGTTCTCATCTCAACCTAGTGTCCCTTAAAAATGTGCTATGTTTGGAGAATAGCTTAATGTCATTCTGTTAACAGATTTGTTGTAGGTGTTCATGTGGATTTTGGCTGGCACCTTCCCGCCCCTGCCCCTGGGAGAGTACACATATTTACCTTCAATTGTCATGCCTGAGCTCTTCCAGCCTTGGGCGAATGGGAGTCATCGGGTCTCTCTCTACCCTGGCTTTGCAGTTTATGCCATACGTTGTTTTCTGCGTGCTGGAATCTTTGTCCCCATTCTGTAGCCCCCAAATCCGACCTTGTCAGAGACCACACACGGGTGTCTCTCGATGAGAGGGAATGTATGGAATGTTTTTCAATGAGCAGTTTATGAAATTCCTTCCCTATATGTTTTCGGAAATTCTTTAAGTTAAAGAGCACAAACATTTCTCAAAGGGAACCAGAGTTCACAGGGGCTCAAATACAGGCACTTGTTTTTAAAAACATTCTTTACTGGAAAAGAAGAAGTGGGGGGAGGAAAATGTAAAATAGAGATGTAAACAATGAAGTATAATCTCTAGTTGTGCATGTGCACACACACATGCTTATAGAGCTGGGCGGGAAGGGAAAGGAAGTAAAAGGAAAGAATAAAGCAGTGGGGCTGGATGCCTCAAAAAGGCTGGTAAGAGGCTATGTTTTCCTGCTTTGGATTTAATGCACTGAATATTTTAGTCAATGGAAGTGATCCAGTGTCCCTCCAAGACAACAGATGCTACTTTCATAGGGCTTTAGAACCAGTTTTAAGGTCCAGATTCCAAAAGAGACCTAGGTGCTTGGCCTCCATCATGCAAACGTGGGTACTGGATTAGATGCCTAGACACCCTATATAGTGCCTGGGGAGAGTTAGGCACCTCAGAATGGGAATCGCAGAAACGTATGCACTGAGCAGGCAGCAAGCTAAACTAGCCAAAGGGGACACAGTAAGAGGACATAAGTGATTCCTTCATCCTGTTTCTTGCTGGAGCTTAGGTGCCAACTTCTGCTCTGCAGTCACAGCCCAGACAAAAGCTAGAGAGTCTGACTCTATCTGTCCTTCTTTCTCTGTTTGATCCAATGCGTCTTCAATTTCTTTATGAAAAAATGGTACAGGTTCACACAGAGGCAGGGAGTATACCCCCACTGGAGAGTAGGCTCTAGCCAAGTGGATGGATTGCTCTCTTGGGAGGTAGGGTTGAATCTCTTGAGGAAGAGGCAGGTATTGAATCCAGGCTCCCAACGTGTTTGGTGAGTGTTCCAGTCACTGATCTGTTACATAAACTTGGGGCACCATCTTGTCCTTGGTCTGTGTTTTGAAAGAAACTGGCATCTGCCACTGTTTTTTGTGGAGCTCATTCTGGGAGCTCATTGTGGAGCTCATGTTCTGAGAATGCCTGCCAGATTAATACCTTATGGTGCTTTCTGACTTATGGCAACATAAATTTGGATCTGGGATCTCTCACCAGCAAGGGTCATGTTATCAGTAGGTCCATAACAATGTCATTTAACAGCTTGCTTGAAGAAATCCTGGCTCCATTGTACCTAAGAGGAAAAAATGCTTTTTGACTTCAAACGGATCAGGACATCACATACATTTAATTTTGAGTTTAAATTTTATTTTTCCTGCCTTCTTTTAAGTTGCCCTTTATGCTTGGCACTAGCTCTCTTTGGTTCTGATCCAAAGCCCATTGAAATCAATTGAAGTCTTTCCACAGACTTCAACAGGCTTTAGTTCAAGCCCCTGGCATGCTAAATAATCTCTCTCTCTCATCTTTCAAGTCCTTTCTGTAAAATATACATCTTACTCAAAACCTTTAAGTATAGAAGATCTTTTCTAACATCTGTATCGCTTGGTAATTGACTTTCTTTTGGTAAATGTGTGTGTCAGTAAAATCATAAACAGAATTCCCTGAGCAGGTTAGCACTTTATCTGCTCTATGAGAATGTGCAAGTTACACAGACACTTTTTGCTCATGCCAGTGTTGTGTTTTTCTTTTACCTTGCTCCTAGTTTATACACATCTGTGTTGTTGTAGGTTTTTTGAAATATGGTGACTGAAAAACCGAAGGAGTAAAAAGGCACAAGTGCAAGGAAAGTAGAAAGCTGAAAACTCTTGTGGTCTTCAAAAATGCCTTGTGCATTATCTGTTCCTGATGAATGGAGATTCCAATTGTTTGTCCCTGTGGTGGTTGCATGACTTACCTAAGAGGTCAGCCTTCCCCATCTACAACTCGGTAACCCATTTCCCTTAAAAGGAGCTTCTCATTTTTGCACCTTCTCATTTATCGATATTTTATTATCATTCTTAGTAATACAAATACAGTGGCACCTACAAGATTGAACTGCTTTTGGGGCCCCATGGTGATAGGCACCCAACCACCATAATATGCAATCTCTGCCCTGAAGAGCTTCTAATAAATAAAAAGGAGGAGAAATGGAAAACAAAAGCCTACAAAGCTTGTTCAGCTTTGTACAGCAGGTCACTGTTAGGAGCAAGACTGGAAACCTATGCTAAATACAGGCATTCAAAAAGCTGGAGGCAGAATCAGTCTAAGTTACATATAAGTGGCATAGGTTACATCAGTAGTACACAGAACAAATTAAATGGTTGCCCTTTGTTGGGGAGGAAGGGAGCACACAGATTGCCTGCACTGCCTGAGGCCAGCAGGTTGGGGGTGCTCCTGCACACCTCTGTGTGCCCCTTGGGCTCCCTGAGCTGCTGGGAAATTGTCTAGTGGAGCCGAGCACCTGGGCCACCACTGATTGGCTGCTGGGCATGGGCTAGCATGCCCTTCCTCCCCCTGCCATATCAGCTGTCAGTCCCAGGCATCTGCTTAGTATTGCTTGAGGATGCAGGGATGAAGTCAGGAAGGCCAAACCAGAACTGGAGTTGCAGCTAGCGGGGGACATGAAGGGTAACGTGAAGGGTTTCTACAAGTATGTCAGCAACAACAGGAGGGTCAAGGAAAGTGTGGGTCCCTTACTGAATGGGGAGGCAACCTAGTGTCAGAGGATGGAGAAAAGGCTGAAGTACGCAGTGCCTTTTTCACCTCAGTTTTCACAAGCAAGGTCATCTCCTAGACTATTGCACCTGGCAGCACAATTTGGGGAGGAAGTGAACAGCCAACAGTGGTGAAAGAACAGGTTAGAGACTATTTAGAAAAGCTGGAGATGTACAAGTCCATGGGGAAGTTGGCTGATGTGACTGCAGAGCTGCAGGACATCATCTTTGAAAACTCATGGCAATTGGGAGAGGTCCTGGATGATTGAAAAAGGTCAAATGTAGTACCCATATTTAAGAAGGGGAACTACGGACCAGTCAGCCTCATCTCAGTCCCTGGAAAAATCCTGAAGCAGATCCTCAAGGTATCCATTTCTAAGCACCTGGAGGAAAAGAAGGTGATTAAGAACAGTTGGCATGGATTCACCAAGGGCAAATCATGCCTGACAAGCCTGATTGCCTTCTATTAAGATGAGATGACTGGCTCTGTGGATGCGGGGAGACCAGTGGATGTGGTATACCTTGATTTTAGCAACACTTTTGATACAATCTCCCACAACATTCTTGCAGGCAAGCTAAGGAAGTATGGGCTTGTTGAATGGACTGTAAGGTGGATAGAAAACTGACTGGAGTATCAGGCTCAGAGGGTAGTAGTCAGTGGCTCAATGTCTAGCTGGCAGCCACTGTCAAGTGGAGTGCCCCAGGGGTTGGTCCTGGGGCTGGTTTTGTTGAAAATCTTCATTAATGATCTGGAAGATGGGATGGACTGCACCCTCAGCAAGTTTGCAGATGACACCAAGCTGGGGGGAGTAGTAGATACACTGGAGGGTAGGGCTAGCATTCAGAGTGCATGCCTACATTGCCATAGCTCATCACTATGGCAATGTAGCCTTGACAGGCACAAACCATGATGCTGCCACAACTGAACAGTTGCAATGAGCTACTGCACGGTAGCTCATTGCAACTGCAGTAGACACATCATAGCCACAACCCCCACTACGCTGCCTGCCTGCAACTGACAGATGCCTCTGACAGACAGATAACGCGGCAGGAGCTGTGGGGGGATATTCACCCATGCCTGGCAGACGGTCTGGTTGGGCTCCATGGGGCTGCACCTGCTCATGGGGGTTCTCCTGGACTCAGTGTAAGGTCTTTGTTTACCCTGTGGGGTGCTTTGTGACAGTGTTTGTGCAGGGGTACAGATGCCTCCCTTCCCCACTCGATGCTGCTTGCCTGTGGCTGGAGGCAGGGCTGTGGGAAGAGTCTGTGCTAGAAAGGGTCTGTGCTGAGTCAGCCCTGTGAGAGACCTCGGTGGTAGGGCCCGCTGAGCGCTCAGCCAGAGTAGCCGAGTGCAGGGCGAGTGCTAGTGCACCTCCCTGCCAGCAAGTGCTAGTGGAGAGCCATAAAGGAGCCTGGAATGCAGGCAGCAAACTAACATGAATCAATAGGGGATCTGGTACAGAAGTTCAATTCACCTGAATTCTATCCAGTTGGTCTAACCTAAATCGATTAAGTTTGAGTGTACATCAATCTGGGTCTATTTTTAGACTGGGTCCTGCCATTTTTAAACCAGTCTACATGCGTCAAACTTCTGTTCTGTTATGGGTACAGACTGGCTTCCAATCTCTTACACCAGTAAAGATGTAATGACTGTACTTGGCCCCCGTCTCTGGACTATCCACTGGACAACACTACTTCTCAAACCCAGCCATTTTCTTCTGTGTACCTATCTTTTTATCCACAGTTTTATTATGGTCACCTTGTTAAATATATCTAGTTATTTCTTATTTCTTCCATAGGATCATTCCAGTCTATGTATGGATGAACCCATTATCCTGTCTTACCACATTAACCATATCACCTCATCCTTCTGGCCCTTTGATTTCCCTTTTTGCACCACATCCCGGTTGCATTTAATCTATCAAGTCAAGTCAGTCCTGAGGCCCCTGCAACAGTTAGGACACCTTAGATGCTGTGCCTCATTAGTGATTCTTTGAACAAAGTGACCTGGTGGCATGCATCTCTCCAGGATTTCATCTATGAGGCTCTGCAAAATGTCATCCCTCTTTACAAGTCTCCTAAATAGTGATGATTAATAGTATTAACAGTGTGTTAGGAGCTCTGAAAACAAGAAAAAATGGCATTCCTGCCTCAGTGGGTTTGCAGTCTAAGCATCCAGTATACCAAGACTAGGGGTGATGAAGCAAGGACACAGACTGAGTATGAATGAGCAGTTAAGTGTGTTGTTAGTTTGGTGAGTGATTTGATCTTAATTTCTGCTTTAAATGAAATTGCAAGCCTGCTGGAAAACAGACTGATAAAGAAGAGGGAAGGTATAGCAAATCTGGGCCAGGTAGAGGTTGGAATGGAAATGATCTGAATGGGAAAAAGTGAGGAGATGAGAGTGGGAGAATAACATGAAGAGAGAAGGTGACTTTCATGAAGCAAAGTGGGAAAGAAGAGAGCCAAAGGAGCCAAAACTCTAGTGTGGGTAGTGGGCAATTGATGTAAGACCTTGAGGCAAGGGTAAGAAGATTACCTCTAGAGCTGTTCCTCATAGTTTTCTGCCATCTCCTATCGTCCCGCTTTTATCACAGCTTTGATATAAAGGACATGCTTATTTGTCTAACTGTGGAGAGCTAATATAAAGCCCTTCCTCTCTTAGCAGGTAAGAGCTGTTTGCAAGTTTAAAGGCCCAGTGGAGTTTTTGTAATAGCTTATGCATGTCTTCCTGATCAGACCTTAAACATGATTTCAGAAGCAGCTGTGTTTGAAAAGTCTCCCTTAACCTGTCCACTGGAGGGAATGGCTCTAAGACCACAGGGAAACAGGATTAGAAGGGCTTCCCGAGATGTTGAGTCCAATCCTCTGCATTCACAGGCACTTGTGAAATGAGGGAATCTCCAAAATAGATTGGAAATGCCAATCTGACCTCAGGGTAAAATCCCTTCCTGAAGCCAGATTTGGTGAGCAATATGACCCTTAATGGAAGAGCAAGACCCTCTCACCAGAAACCTTTGGGTTTCTAGTACTGGGAGGAGCTACACCAATTTACATTAGCTGAGGATCTCTTGTATTATCTTTAATAGAAAATAAAAATAAAACATTCCCGAGAGCTGTGAAATGGAAGATCAAGTATTCCTGCAATGGAATTCTCCAAATAACAGGGAAGATCAAGTAAAACTCCAGTAGAGCAGACACAGGAAGTATAGTACCTGAGCCATAACAGAAGATCGAACAGCATGAAACCATTATAGAAATAAAAATGGAGTATCAGTGACTAAAGCATGAGAGAAAAGAGGTTTTAAGCGAAGCTCTGTTGCAAAGACAGAAGACTCATGGATAGACCCAAACTAGCACCTTGAATCCCTACGTCTTTTGAATGTAATGGGTGAATTTCTAAGCTCCAAAATACCTCACCCAGCTTTGGGTCCAGGTCAGAACCTAAAACTTCAGGCCCTTTTCCTAGTTCTGATTTGAATAGTTCTGAATTCTAAAGCTAGTTGCTAGACAATATGTCAAAACCCAACGCTGTTTGCAGCGAAGGCTTGGTTTTAACAATTTGCTTATTGTTTTACCAAAACGTATTTGTCAAAGCATTCATTTTTAAATGAAAAGCTCCACTTTAGTTCATAACTTTTTTTTTTTTTAACACGAAAAATCATTAATTTGTAATAAAAGGACAAAACCATTTTAAGTGATTGACTGGAAACATTTATATGGTCCTAAAATGCTTTTGCTTTTTTATATATTTTATGAAGTTTCTGGTTAAACCAGAATTCAAGTCTAATCTAATTCCACATCCAAATGCCCCCTTTCCGTCCATATGTAACCACAATTTAAATTCAAACAATATATTCCATTCCAAAACTAAGACATGATCCTGATCAGGCTAAAGGCTGTTTTAGTTGCAATGGAAGTTTTGCAAATCACCAAAATAGGAAAAGAATGAGACCCTTCAGTAGAGGACAAGCTATTACTACTTTGTTTGGTTTTCAAACCATCTGTCTAGCAGCTGACTTCAGAAGTAGACTGTTCTATGCAAAGCTGTGCAGTTGCCCCATCAGATTTTTCTTTCATTATTTTGTTTTTCTTGTTTTGCCTGCATTTTGGGAACTACATGCCACCAGGGGACTATGGTATTTTTTCAAGTGCAGACAAAAAAGACTTCCCAGTGCTGAGTGGAACCTTAGTTGGGGATGTTTGAAAATGCACGGTGCTCAAGAAGGGGTGATGACCATACTGCGGGCTTCTAGTCAGAGAATGAAGTCAGCCAGTTTTCTCCTGAAGGGTGTGGGGAAGGGGAAGCAAGGGACAGGGCACTGTAACATTTTGGATCATTCTGGAGGTGAGAGGTTGAATTCAGAGAAGCACTGGAGAATGTGAATGGGTAACTTCATTAGCTGATTCAGAGTTTATTACAAAATTGTGGAATTTGGGGATGGGGAAAAAAAAAACATATTGGATTAAGTCATTTTATCCATCTCTGCAACCAGCCAGTGCAGGGCTCTTCCCCACACTGTTCTCTCCAAGCTAACTTTAACCCTTTCTAATGATGAATGACCACTGCTGAAGAACACAAAGCAAATGTATTTCCTTTCCCTCTCTAACAAAAAGAGCATAATAATTTTATCTTTGGACTTTACCTACCATCTGTCCTTCATGATTTGCTGAGAGCCACAGCTTGATCTCCTCTTCCAGCCCAGAAAATAGGTGAAGAAGTGGTAGTGAGGATCAAGTAGAAAAAGCAAGCTGCTGATTGAGTAAAGTCTTTTGGTAGTAGGGAGACGAGATGAAGTGGTACTCACTCTACAAAAGGGTGTTGTGTGATATTGTGTGCTCTCACTCTCTCTCCCCCTCCTCTTCCTCCCATTGCCCCTTCCTGTCTTTTCATACACTTAACAGTAATGATATTCCAGTTGTCTTCCAGCTTCAAGCTGTTGGTTTCCTGAAGACAAAGGCCTGGTGCATAATAGAACAGAAGGTTTTATGTTAAGAAACAAAGTCATTTGACACTGCAGTATTAAGACACCCCAGGCTAGATGATGTGTGGCAGGTTGCGGGGAAAAGGCAATGTAAGAAATGAAGTATGGAAATAAATAACATACTCAACATAGTCTGTCATGGTGGCATTCAGTTCAATTTGTTTTACACTGTCCCAGATAACCAATTTATAGGGTACTAGAGATGGTTGTGTGGAGCATGCAGAATGGCTTCCTGAGGGTTGTCAAGAAGGGGCTGGGCAGGAGCATCTTTTAGGACCTAGAGAGGCAGAGGAAACAGTTGGGAATCAGGGAAAAGCAGATTAATTGGCAATTTGTGGTTGGCCGGAAGAAGTCACCAATCAGCATTTGAACTATCATCTTTTTGAAAGAGGGAAGTTGGTGCTTCTTGGAACCATTGTTTCAGGCTGTCTGCAGACTCATACAGATATCAGTACATAAGTTCTTTAAAAATTTAATATTCAGCTGCCAACTAGAGTTTTGCAATGTTGGAGAAGTTTGTACCTGGCTGAGCCACCTCAGAATTCATCAGGCCCTGGATGAGAGAGTAGTGTGGGAGCAGTCCAACACCCACCCTAAATGAATCTAACAGATCTAAGGCAGTGATATGCAGCCTACATTTCCTTATGCTCAATATCCTATGGCTCCTAGGATTTTAAAAAAAATGTTTGTGCTTGTTTTTCATTTTTTAATAGATCGTCAAGCAAGGAGTGACTACCCTGAGCAATCTAGTGAGATGTTCTTTATACACTGTCTGTTGTTCTTCCTGGAAGCTGTGTTAAAACAACTTTTAGAAAGGTATTTGGTCTCTTCAACAGTTTCAACCAATGGTTGGTCTATCCCTTTCCTTGGTTCTTCCAGTGTTTAATTACCCACACCTGCTAGGGAATTACATGTTATTTTGAGGTTGAATTTGTCTAATTTTAGCTCTTAGCCATCGGACCTAGTATGGTTTTCGTTTGAATGACCAAAGTATCTCCCACTGTTGGTTTAAATTTCCCAACAGTGATCAAAACACTTCTTAGCCCTCTTTTCAGTAATTTGAGTGGATTCAGTTCTTAAAGTTTTACTTATTCTCAAGACTGGGATCAATTTTGTGACCCTACTTTGATCTCCATCCATGTCCATTTCCACATTTTTAGAAGCGTGGACACCAGAAGAGGGCACAGTAGTCTAATAGCAGTCTTACCAATGTTATATGCATTGCAAGATCACTTCCCTATTTCAATTTGATATTTCTCTTTTTATACATCTAGGCTAGGGACAGAAGTTACATATAAGCCAGTATAAGTGATTGGAAACAGGTTCAAATATGTAACAACAGAAGTTCAGTGCACATAAATCTCTTTCAAAGTGCCCAAAAATGGTTTAATATAAACCTAGATGGGTGTAGTATTAGACTTAACTGATTTAGGTTAGATTGGTTTATTGAACTTCTTTCCCAGATCCCCTCCCAATTCAAGTGAACTCAGTCCCCCAGCATCCCAGGATGCTTTTCATCTCTTCTGCAGACCTCGCTTCACAGAGTAGGTGGAGTAACCTTAGCCCAAGCTGTCTGCTCCAGCTGAGCAAGGAGGTGTGCTTTAATGCCCCCCAGCTTCTGGCCTGAGCTACTGCAGACACCTGGCTGCATTTCTTGAATCAAAAGTGAATGTCTGTTCACTTGCTTATTGGCTCAATCTACACAGCTTAGACTAACCTAAAAAGATCGAATTGATTCAGCCTCAGGCTTTTTGACTGTGTACTTAGCCCTAAGGATCAGACCAGTCCTTTTATTCATAACATTGTACTGAAACTTCATGTTGAGGTGGTTAATTATTATGAACCCTGTGTCCTTTTCTGAGCCATTGTTTTTTAAAGACCGATTCCCACCCCCACCCCCCGGCCCCAATCTGGTAAATAGATTCTGCATTCTTTGTTGTCAGGTTGAATTCCTTTCATTTGGCTGTATTAAAATGCATTTTGCTGGATTGTAGCCATTTAGCCAGGCAATTCAGATCAGTCTATAACAGTAGCCTCACTATTTCCTACCCCATGCTTATTTTGTATTCTCTGCAGACTTAATGAGCACACATTTTATAATATGATCTAGAACACTGATAAAATTATTGAATAGCATTGAACCAAGAAATGGTCATTCTTATTGAGGTTTCCCCATTAAAGACTACATTTTGAGATCTGTCACTGAGCCAGTTTTTAATTCATTCAGTGTATGCACACTACAATTTTTTTTTAAATCAACATTTCATTAGGTACTAAGTCAAGCTTCTTTGAAAAATTCAAGTATGCTTTATCAGCATAGTTGTCTTTATCGGCCAGATTTGTAATTGTGCCAGAAAAGGTAATATGCTATAGTCCTTTTGGCCATACAAGCTAATTTTTCTTCCTTGTAGGTTCTGTTTCGGGGGTTCATTTCTTCATTGAAAACCAAGGATCTTAACTCTGTTAAGGTTCTGGGTTCTAGACTAGCTATTACAAACAGACATCAGACCTTGATTAACTTACATAATTCTCTAAAAGCATCAGCTCAGTGTGTAGCAGTGACCAAAAAAGGCAATACAATGTTGGGCATCATTAAGAAGGAAATTGATAGAAAAATGGAAAACGTCATCATGTCATTACATAAATTTATGGAGTTACCCACATTTTGAATACTGTGTGCAATTCTGGTCTCTGCATCTTTAAAAAAGAATGTATTAAAATTTTAAAAAGTACAGAAAAGGACAATGAAAATGATCAAGGGCAAGGAACAGTTGCCATACCAGGAGAGACTGAAAAGGCAAGCACTTTTTTAGTTTGGAAAGGAGAAGGCTGGGGACGTGGGGGGATATGATAGAGGTCTATAAGATCATGAAGGATATGGACCAAGTGAACAGTGGACTGTTGTTCAAGAAGTCCCAGAATACTAGAGATACCGAGCACCTTCTGAAATTAGTAGATGACAGGTTTAAAATTAACGAGAATGTACCAGATTTATTTGAATCTAAGATGACCCTGAATTTAAGACGACCCTCCAATTATTAGATTATAGACATGGCAAATGGTAAATATTTTAATTTCTCCATGTCTAGAATCTAGTTATCATAAGTCATCTTAAATTCAGTCCTCCTACCACTGCCACAGAGAAAGTAGTAGTAGAGAAATCAGTGGCTGGGGGCCCAGCAGCCTGTCGTATGCCCCATGTCCATGACCCTTTACCACTTGCCCCCTCATGCTTGCCCCCCTACTGTCACACCCTCCTCTCCCCCGGTGTCTTCCTGTCTCTCTTGTGTGCCTGCCTACCTTTGCAGTTGCTCTGTCTCCACTGCAGGGCATGGAGCATTCGGCCAAGCCAGGCAGTGGCAGCAGCTCTGGCTTCAGCCTCCAGCCCCAGTTGAGGCAAGAGCTGAAGCAGCTCCCTGCTGCTCCACATTCCCTTTCCCTGCCCTCTTCTTTCTCTGTGCTCCACTTCACCCATGCCCTGGGTGTCCCTTTCCCCATGCCCTTTCCCCATGTTTCTTCCTGCACCATGTTACCTTTCCCTGCACATGGGAAAGAGCACCTTTGTCCTTCAGTAGGGTTATGTCTTGTAGGAGAAGATTGGGGTGGGGGATAATTAGTAGTGGTTGTTGCAAAGAGCTTTTGAGGGGATATATGGGGAATGTGCATGTGTTATGCCTCACTCAAACAAGAGCTATAAATTTTTACCTCCCCCCACACTTCCAGCCTACACTTTCCTCCAATCTATGATACACAAGCAGAAACAAGTTATCTCTATAACAATAGTATGTCTTATGTCTTGTATGCCTTCTTGTTTGAAACTCATTTCTTCATTCTGTTTGGACTGTCCTCTCTTGCTGTGTTACACTTATTTTATACTGTAAGTGCCCTAGAACAAAGGCCAGTACTTTTAAAAAATATGTTATAGGCTTCCACTTTGCTGTATAAATGATAAATGTGAGGATAGTTTTCACTCTTAAAAAATCACCCCTTCAGACTTTTGAAAGAGTTTGGTGTCAAGGCAGTCTTGAATGTGCACATCATCACCCAAAGGAAATCAGTGCGTGGCGTGACTGCAGTAGCCCTTGCAGTAGCACTTGTAAGTGACTTTTTCAGTATGTTATCACAACTTTCCACTCCATGCAACAGCAGGAGGGAACACACTGTGGGCTTTCTGTCCCATTGGGACATCAATTGTACTCATTCACTCCTCAATCACATGCACATGAAGGAGACCTAGACCTTCATCGTCCTCTTGGCTTCTTTGGTCGGAAGGCCCCAACCTCATTTTCAGCTGTTGACAATTGTGGTAGCAGACACCTGTGCTGTAAAATGTGGAGTAGGAACACTTCATGTTGGATTCCAAGATGTTTGACAATAACATCACATCTGCAAATTGAGGCATTAGGTCATTGTTATAAAAGTCTCCAGATTTCTGTACCTTTGCAGACCTGGTACAGAGCTGCCCCATTTTATATTCTAGGGGGAAAATAATATAAACAGTGAGCAACACATCAAGTCACAAGAAATACTCAGCTGTTTGAATGAGCAAGAAGCATCCAGTACCTGGCAAAATTCTTCATTACATCTCTTACGAGTTGTAATAAATACATCACAGCCATAACTTGTTAGTCAGCCATCTTTATTCAGCTGTTTTGCATGCATTCTCACCACGAGGTGGCAATATAAAACCATATGTCGCAAGAACCAGTACGACACAGAGAACTCCAGTTCCAGTTTCTCTGCTGCCATGAATTGTGCCCTGAGTCCATTCGTCCCTTTTAGGTAAAAACACAAATCCCAGTTCAGGTTCACATGGATACAGGCAACCTGCCTGACAACACTGGAGGTAATGCCAAGCCTGTGTCAATAGGGCAGAGAAGTCCAGTATAAATATATATCATTCCCAGCAGGGCTATTCTCAGAGTCAGTTCTAGGTGACCCATGTTTAAGTGGATGTACTGCTGCAGAGGTGTCAGGGCTGGAGAGCAACAGAAATGCTCTTTTCAGGATCACTGTTTTCCCTAGGGACACATTCTGATGTCTTAGTTGCACTGCACAGCACCTTACTTTACAAACAGTCCGAACTGAGCAAGCTACTACCTTAATGTGAATAAAGGAGGCAGAGAACATTGCCTGTAGATGCTCATACAGATGGCACAAGAGTATAAGAGAAGTGAGGAAGGAGACTAGCTGAATATGGGACATGACTATTAATGGGCTGCTTACCCATGTTTAAATCCAAGGGTTGCAAAACAGAAACATGTATGAATTGTATGTGTACAACTGTAGGCTCCTTCTACTGTACAATCCAGAATTTCACGAATTTACCCCAGACTTAAAATCCTCATATACAGGAATTTACCCCAGACAAAATTCCTGATTTTCTTGCCAGCTTCTTTGAATGGGGGGAGTTTAGCCAAACCAGTCCTGAAAGGGGCTGTGCTATGTTTTGCTATGATTTTGGAAGCCCTCCTGTGATGTTCTGTGTTTTTATTATACCTATTCATATTTATGAGGGGGATAAGGGGGAGCCCATCATCCTTCACTTGCTTTCTATAACAACCCTTCCCAACACCTAGCAGAATCTAATAAGGACTAGGGTGAAGAGAGTAATGATTTCCTGGATCACTGCAGATAGAAATATAGATATAAGAACCAAATATTGGTGGTACATGTTGTTATCTTCTGAAGTGCACCAGGTATATTTTACAAGAGGAGATGAAATTAGACTGTTCCAATTGTGTGATCTAGTATGGCAAATTTTAAGTTCTTTGAAGCCTAAAAGGGCATTTCCAAACCACAAATCATTTCCAGAAATAGGGACACTCTGGTGAATGAGAGGAGAGAGAGTCTGTGTATGGCAAACTTGATACGGTAAAAAAATCCTTTGCAATGAAGCCATTGGACAGAAAGTAAACTGCTTGCAAGCCCTTTTACCAGAAGACTTTGGATCCAGACTTTCATGAATACAGAGTTATATGCAAAAGTCAGGGCATATTAACTGAAGGGGTAATAAAGAACTGTTGTACATAGAGTGGTCTAAGGACTTCCAATGAAATCTCCGTGTGCCTGTGTCACTCATCGGGAGGATCAGTGCACATAGTCCCTGTTCCAGGACCAAGTTAAAGAAAGGGTAGAACGTTTCACAGAAAATGGAGTTAAACATATGTTTTATCAAGTTTTTGGTTCACTAAACTTTGCTTAGCTTGTGCAACAATTCCTGGCTCTGCTCTCTGGCCTTCACCTTTGACTAGTATTGATTAGTTGGTACCTAGCATGGCATAACATCTAAATCCTTGTTAAAGCGGTCTCCTCTCTCCCAGTAATGGAATTGGTAATTTTAACCCTTTTGTTGGGAAACACACCCCCTCATTGGGTGAGAGACACTTTTGAAAGCTGAAGCTTTGAAATTAGGAAAAAAGAGGAGATTGCACATCCCCAGAGTATAGCCCTAGCTCTTCAGTTAGCAATGTTTAAACTTTTTCTTTCACAGTAGAGGCCTCTCCCAAGTCTGGGCATCCATTGTGGTAGGCATAGGATGAACACTTAATGAAAGACAGCATCTGACATGAAGGATTCAGTCTGAATAGTCAAAGAGTTGGAGGGCAGAGAAAGGCCTAGAAAAGTAGAGGACAGGTAGCAAGTGAGTGACAGAGCTGCAGAAAAAACTTCCAGGTCTCCTGGAGTCCAAATCTAGCGCTGCCCAAGACAGCATGCACAAACAGTTAACTTTGAATTTGTAAATTTAGTTGTGTATATTCAATTAAAGAGCAACAATCTTTACCACAGAGTTATGGTTGTCCAATAGTTTAATATCACCACCATAATGATCTGAAACCAAGAAAGAAAGAATTAAAGGAATGCAAACTTAAACACCTGGAAATCAGGAGATACAGAGGTGAGAAACATACTGTCTTCATGATGTAAGCTTAACTCTAACCCCTGTCTGCTTCAGACTTGACTGTAAGTTTTGCCTTAGCAATGAGAGTATGATAGAGTTTATCCTTCACCTTTATTGTGGTCTGTTCCCAGAGTGTTTTTGCAGCATGTGATGCTACTGGATGTTCTAGTTTGTATGTGTATCCATATTTGGGCATCACTCAAAGCGAACAGAGTTAAGGTTGCATCACGGGGATAGTTTTTTTCCTCGCCTCTGTATCTCCTGGCTTCCAGAGGTTGAAATTTGTATTCCTTTAATTCTTCATTTCTTGGCTTCAGATGTCTGCTGTCTGCTTTTGGGTGGTGATGGCAGCTTATGCTCAAAGCATTAAATGTATTCCAGGCTAGCCACCCCAGGTTTGCCATGTTACTTCTTTGCCACCCTTCTTCTGGGAACTCCTTCTGAGACTGCTTTAAATATTTCCTTATAGAATATTGCCATGTACATCACCTGACTGCTGACAGAGACCTGGAAAAAGACATCCTGTGAACCTCTACTGAGACAATCTACAAAATTTGGTGCTGAAATGAAGAATGCTTGAAGCATACTGTCTGAGGCACATGCAGCCCTTAGCGTATTTCCATTGTGTCAAACTACTGCAACTCATCCTACCTTCAGTCAGCTAACTGCAAATGCAGTTAAAATAGATATGGATATGGATTTGGATAAAATGCATATGCATATGGATAAATGCTGCCATATAAATGTGGAATGCAATGATAACAGGGGCACATCCTCTTTCCTTCTATTGACTCATTATGCATTATGAGGCCAATTAGATCATTTAGTCTGAATTCCTATATAATACATATACACAGTACAGTTTCATCCAGTTACTACTATATTGAGCTTAATACCTTGTGGTTGTCTAAAGTAAGTATCTTCCAAGTCAGCATAACTTGAACTTTTGCATTCAAGAGATTGAGAATCCAGGCTTTTGAATTCATTTAGTAAAATGTTGGTTTTCCAGGGGATAGTATCATGGGAAGCCCTTGCTCAGGTCACCCAAATATAAGTTATGGAGACAGAGCAATTTTCAAGATGATGAAACAGCTGATGTTAGGACTCTTAGAGTAGCCTACCTTTTAAACAAAAAGCAAGCTCAGATTTAACCTATAGTAAAGCTGACACCTTGCTATAACATAAGGACTAATTTCACTAAATGCCTCATTTATTTTAGTGGAATCTCATTCTTTCAGATCATTGTCAGGAGTCCATTAATGAAGTAGATAGAGTAGAAACCCATGGTTAAATGAACATGGAGATTAACCTCCTGTTTTATTACTTTAGAGGCAAGTAGGCTCCTAGTACAGAGTTGAAACATTCTCCTAAAGTTGTTGGGGGAGAGAGGAGGAGACCCACATTCTGTCAGCCTTTCACATGGTTCATCTAGTCCTTATAGTCCTTCACTCACTTAGCCACAGTCTATTCACCACTCCACCTCTTCTGCAAAGAGGAAATCAATACATAGTTTAACTAGGGATTCTGTTCAGTGGAGGAAGGGATTCCATGGGCTTGTATATTCAGTGATGGCCTTCATAGGTACTTTTAGTAAGTGGCCACATGAGGCACTAAACCTGAAGGGTCACTTAGTGCCTCCAGTAGAAACAAGCTGCTTTGGAATATGACACTGGATTTGAAGTTAAGAAGCCGGAGTTCAATTTCTAGATATGCCACCAACCTCCTTGAGGACTTTGGGATAATAACTGAATCCCTCTGTGGCTCAAATGGGCAAAATGCTAAAAAAGTCTTTTAAGCCCTTCCTCAATAAAGCAATGCTGCTTATAGCATCTGTTCTTCCAGCAAGACTAGATAGAATGATCCATATACTATTTGCCTCAATATTCACCCAAAAAAAAGCTGCAGTCAGACACCTGATATTGATTATTTGAACAAAGAAGGAGACAGGCTGAGGGATGAGATAACAAAAAAGACAGATAGAGAGCTTTTGATAGGTCTGAATGAAACTAGGTCATCAGGGCCTGATGAAATTCATCCCAGAGTACTGAAGGAACTGGCAGAGGAGATCTCAGAGCCCTTGTCAATAATATTTATGAAGTCATGTGAGATGGGCAAGGTGCCAGAAGACTGGGTATATATAATGCCCCTCTTAAAAAATGCCAACATAGTGCCCCTCTTGAAAAAAGGAAAACCAGAGGAACTATAAACTGGTTAGCTTCACCTCAAGACCCAAAAAGTTACTGAAACACATTATAAGGAATTCTATTTACAAACATCTGGATGAGGAAATGCAGATCACAAGCATCTGGCATGGATTTACTGGTAGTAAGAACAAAGTGTACCAAATCTTTGAAAAATCATGGCAATTGGGAGAGGTTCCAGACAGTTGGAAAAGGGCAAATATAGTGTCCATCTTTAAGAAAGGGAAGGAGGAGGATCTGGGGAACTACAGGCTGGTCAGCCTCCCTTCAATCCCTGGAGAGTTTATGGAGTAGGTCCTCAAGAAATCCATTTCCAAAAATGTGGAGGAGAAGGTGATTAGGAACAGTCAGCTCTGTGGATGTGGGGAGATCAGTGGACATCATATACCTTGATATTAGCAAGGTTTTTGATAAGGTCTCTCACAACTTTCTTGCAAGCAAGCTATGGAAGCCCAGGTTGGATGGATGGACTATTAGGTGGATAGAAAACTGAATGGATAGTCAGCTCAAAGGGTAGTAATCAATGGCTGGATGTCTAGTTGGGAGCCAGTATCAAGTGGAGTGCCCCAGGGGTTGGTTCTGGGGCCAGTTTTGCTCAATATCCTCATCAATGACCTGGAAGATGGGATGGAGTGCACCCTCAGCAAGTTTGCAGATGACATCAAGCTGGGGGGGCGTAGTAGATATTCTGGAGGGTAGGGCCAGGATTCAAAAAGACCTAGACAAACTGGAGGATTGGGCCAAAAGGAATCTCATGAGGATCGGTAAGGAAAAGTGCAAAGTCCTGCACTTAGGACAGAACAATCCCAGGCACTGATACAGGCTAAAGACTGATGGGCAGCTTTACAGAAAAGGACCTGGGGATTACAATAGACAATAAGCTGAATATAAGCCAGTAGTGTGCTCTTGTAAAGAAGGATAATGGCATACCAAATTGCTTTGGTAAAAGTGTTACCAGCAGATCGAGAGAACTAATTATTCCTCTCTAATCGGTGCTGGTGAGGCCACATCTGGAATACTGTGTTCAGTTTTCGGCTCCCACTACAGAAAGGATGTAAACAAATTGTAGAGACTCCAGCAGAGAGCAGCAAAAATGGTGAGGGGGCTGGGGGACATGACTTGTGAGGAGAAGCTGAAGCAACTGGGCTTATTTAGTCTGGAGAGAAGACGACTAAGTGGGGATTTAATAGCAGCCTTCAACTACCTGAAAGGCAATTCCAAAGAGGATGGAGCTAGACTGTTCTCAGTGGTGGCAGCTGACAGAACAAGGAGCAATAGTCTCAAGTTGCAGCAAAGAAAGTTTCGGTTAGATATTAGGAAAAAACTTTTTCATGGGGATGGTAATGAAGCACTGGGCAGGTTCTTCAGAGAGATTATGGACTCTCCACCCTTAGAACTTTTAAAGACCCTGCTGGACTAAGCCTTGGCTGTGATGATATAGTTGGGATGAACCTGCCTTGAGCAGGGGGTTGGACTAGATGACTTCCTGAGGTCCCTTCCAACCCTAATATTCTATGATTCCATGACTTTATCTCCTTCTTCAACAAAGTAAGTACTCGGTCGGATGAAGGGAATGCACTGGATATAGCATATCTGGATTTCAGCACAGCTTTTTACAAGTTTCTATGTGACTTATAAACAAACTGAAGAAAGGTAAAAGAGGGAAAGGGGCCAGGAGGCTTCCCTGGCTGACCAGAGAAATCCTGGGCAGACTAAGGGCCAAAAGGGGAGCACATAAAAAGTGGAAACAGGGAGAGATCACCAAAGAGGAATATACCTCTTCT
>NW_017728947.1:4813922-4843521 GCF_001723895.1 Crocodylus porosus
AGACGGTCTTGCCCCTTTGCTCAGGGTCAGACTGATCACCATATTTGGGGTCAGGGAGCAATTTTGCCCCATTGTCAGGTATGTATGAACTGTGGGGATTTTTCTCTTCCTCCACAGTGGGAGTGTGTCCCTCTTCCTTGTATCTCTTGAGCATATTTTAACAACCCTCCCAGCAGCAGGACATGGGCAACTGTTGTCCCCCTGCCTTCCCTGTGGCAGGTTAGGGTGACTGTGTTTGGGTTGACTGTAGTTTTACTAATAGGTTAGACCACGGTTGCTCAATCCCTGGACCATGGGCCAAATCCTATGCATCCAGATTGGGGCTAGGCCATGCCCCCTCTCTTTCATGTGGCTGGATTGGGATGGACTTTCCCCTGCCCTACCTCTCTGCAGCTGGATTGGGCTCTGCCATGTCTGTCCTGCCTATTAGATCAGGCCCATGGCTGGGCCCACTCCACACATGGACCAGCCACTGCCCATCCAGCCCACACGGCAAAAAGATTGGGCACCACTAGGTTAGACAATGGATTTGTACAGCATAGTTTGGATAGGGATGATCCTGCCTTTGGCAGAGAGTTGGACTGGATGACCTCTGAAGGGGCTTTCCAGGACTGCTTTTCTAGAAACCAATATAGTGCAGTTACCTTTAGCTGATCTCTGAAAATTTACATCAGCTGCAAATCTGATCCTTGCTATTAAAGAAGAAAGAAAAAAGAAAAAAGGAAACTAGAAGTACTTCTGCCTCAAGGACTTACAGCTTTTATAGCCAGAAAGAATGATTACAAAAATATAATAATTATACATGATTTGTGTGAAACAGGCCATAAGATTTTCTCCAGTAATTCCTACCTCCATTCCAATGACCTTGCTTGAACTGGAGCAAGAATTAAGATATCACACAGGAGATGCAAAGGGCCAGCAGGTGGACATGTGTCATGGACAGAGGGTAGGGCAGCGGGAAGGGAGTTGGCTCTGTGTGCAGACTGACTGGCACAGAAATTTGCTGCCAAGTGGGATGTTATTTGCAATAGGTCTCCTTCTATTTTGGCAGGAGATGTTAGGGCAAGTGGATACCAGAAACCCTGATGATGTCTTTCTGCAAGTCTGGATATGTTTACTTTATTCTTGCCCAGCTTGTTGAATGAAAGATGACGACAACACCACCCTCCTTCCCAACCCTAGCTAACAATGCAGCACTTGGTCACTTATATCAACACTGCACTTCTCACAAATACTATATAGTATTTTCTTTTGCTCAACCATCAGTATTGTGTATATGAATTAACAGAGAAAGTACTAATTGTTGAAAATGTCCCTTGTATAATTGAATGGGTATTCTCCACCCGTGGGTACATTCAGTCCTGATGCCAAATGCTGGCGAGTCAGGTTCTTTATCTACTGCACAAGGATATCATGGTCAGCATCAGGACCAAACAATCCTCACAGATGGCCTGATTGAACCTTCTCTAGGTGAGAGAACAATTCCATTTCTATGGTCAAATCCATTCTTGGCCTCCCTGCTTAATTTTATTTCCCTCAACTGAAGCCTGTATTCTATAGCTGTATCTATCAGGTTCAGGAAAGATTGGACAGTCCATCCCATTCCATCCTACCCATCAAGGCCTCCATTTTGCTTAAGTTTGATTTGGACCCTCTTATGTCTGGCAGTCTCTTTAGGGCTCACAGATGTCCTCTCACCATACTAGTTTGTTGAGGGCCTCTGTTAGTATCATGAATTTACTCTGGATTGCCTAACCTTGAAAATCCTGGTAGAGTGCAAACCTATGACCAGATGTGGTCAGAAATTTTTCATATACACATATTTTAAACCCCAAATGCTGTTTATCTAAACAAAAAAATGCTGTGGTAATAAACAGACAGTTTGGATGAAATTCCTAAATCAACCAAAGAAAAAAAAGGTTGCATTTTCAAAATTCACTATGTCCCCAACCATAGTTTAAGCTCTGAATGATAAAAGCTTCACTCTGATTGTCCAAAATAAGTGACAACAGCTGTTATCACACCCATGTAAGTGCATAACAGGGATCTCATGTCTGACAATCCCCATCCACAGGGATCTCATGTCTGAAGCTGTAGTCTCATGTAGAAGGGAGTATCTTCTTTTAGTGGGGAAAGTCTGTGAGGAGCTTAAGGTCCACAAGAGGCATGTGGAAAGCAGGGAGGGTTAGACAGAAGGCAAGGAAGAGAAAGAATGAGAAATAGGAAGGATGGAGTATGATCATCTTGGATTGGAAAGAGGAAGGTGTCTTCAAAAGCTGAGTGAGTTAATAGGATTCATACTTCTGGATTGCAGATTGAAATAAAACTTTTAGCTGGGGCTCAGGGAAAAAAGACATGATTCTTGTAACATTTCAAAATTTGGACTTTCAGTGTATGTCAACTAGCCCTATAACTGTGAAAAAGTGATTTTTTCAAGACAGTTTATGCATTTTATAGGAATTTAAAAATTACTAATTTTGAAATGTTTCACCTAACTGCATTCAGAATGCTTTTAAGCTTTCTATCATGATGTTTTCTCCACTAAGGGTAATCCATTAGATAAGCTGCCATTTCTCTTTGCCGCTGAAAACATCATCTGCTTTTATGTCTGCTCCTTGCAAATTAAGCAGTTCCATCTGGGCCCTCCCTGATCCATTGGAACCGGGTGAATAGAATACATCTACACAGAAGGGAAGAGTTGGTAGCTGCCCAAAGACCCAACAAGTTGTAGAAATCCCACTGGTAAAAAATCCTGTTTTCTAGTGGCTATGCTTCAGAGCTCCATGCCCTTTAGATCTGGCCCTACAAGACATCAAAATAGTGAAAAGGGGTTCTTTTGATAAGAAAAAGAACAAATTGGAAGTGGTTTTTTTTATTTCTCTATTGTTTCCTACATTTTGCCAACTCAGAAGAGGAAACTGGCTACTGAACTGCATCTTGCAAAATATAATTAATTTCAGTTCAGGATCATTTAAATTCTATCCAGATGAACAAGAGGAGAGATTTGGGTATAGTTCTTAAAAGCAGGTACGCTCAAAACCAGCCAATAGAAAGGTCTGGGCCACCACTGACTTAACCTTGGCTTGGGATAAGAGTACAAGGAACAAATTAATTTGTGACCTTTTTCAGACTTTCTGTATGCAGAAATAATGGAGTTACTGAACATGGACCCTTTTCCACTCTGGCATTTCTATATTCCATCGAGGGGACTTTGCACTCCCTCATTCCTTTGTTCTGTGCTGAATTTCAATGGTACCTTTGGGCTATTTGGACAATGAGATGGGCAAATATGTTGGTCTCATTATAACACCTCTTGCCACTGTCTTGTAGAGGCATCTTTACTGGAAGACTCTGCATGTATGCATACTTGTGTGTGCTAGAAATCGGTTTGTGTGCCGCGCAATACAAAAAGAACCCACTGAATAATTTTACAAGAAGTCACACACTCAAGCCTGGCAGCAACTATCCTGGGACAACTGCTCCACCATTCCCCCTCCCACCGCCTGCCCTTTGATTCTTTACCCTGAGTGGCCAATGCTTCAACTTCAATAGACGTAATTTTGAAATTGCCTCTATGAGCTTTCTAAGTTTCTCCATCACACCCTAAACAAATATGCTTTTTTATTTGTTCTTCTGAACTCTCTGCTGAATAATCAGTTTTTCCCCTACTGCCATGTTTCTGCTTTAATCAAGGACAGATTCTTGTGAAAATGGTTGTTTTTTAAATTTCCTAGAACTGCTCAGATTTGGCTGCCCCTCAGGGCTTTAAAAGGGAGTAAGGTTTAAAGAGGAGAAGGGTTTAAAGGGAAGTGAGTAGTGGCCTATTTGCTTTCAGCTTTAACCATTTCACCATTTGTAGGGTAAATCCTCTCCCTGTTCTTTTTAGGAAATTGTTAGCCATGCTACTCTGAAGCCAGTTAGAAAGCAGGATAGATATACACCTTTATAGACTTACTAACTAAGATATATATATATATATAGAGAGAGAGAGAGAGAGAGAGAGAGAGAGAGCACAAGCTTTCATGAACCCAAGTTCACCTCATCAGATGCTTTGAAAGGAAGTACAGACAGAAGAATATAAGATGGAGAGAAAAAAATGATAATACAACAGACAAAAGAGGAAGGAGAGAGATGGAGGGTACAGGGCAGTGCTAGGGGAGAAAAGCAATGGGGCAGCAAACCCATGTTGACAAAGTCCCATTGACATCAACAGAAAGATTCCAGATGACTTTAATGCACTCTGGATCAGACCCATTGGGTAGTTGTGCACATATGAG
This sequence comes from Crocodylus porosus, assembly GCF_001723895.1. Taxonomy (NCBI): domain Eukaryota; kingdom Metazoa; phylum Chordata; order Crocodylia; family Crocodylidae; genus Crocodylus; species Crocodylus porosus. The sequence goes on from NW_017728947.1 coordinate 4,818,200, forward strand.
GCCCAGCACTGGACAACCTTATGACTTTTCCTGTTATAAGGAATGTTGTCCACCCTATTGATTTCTCTGGGAACTGAGCACATTCAGGAGTTCAGAGGTTTTGCCATTTCTTTTTACAGGATCCTGTTTAGCCTGGATGATCCTAATGGCCCTTTTTTGGTTTAAAAAGCTGTTGATTTATACAACAATACTTCTTGCGTTTCTAAGAGCTGCTGTTTCAGGGTGTTTGTCTGTTGCCTCACACCGATAGCCATATGGCCAAGAAATTTGTCTGATTTCTTTTTTTTGAAAGAAAGTGTCATTACACCTGTAGTGGCACCACAGACCTGTAGAAGGGATTATAAGTAGTGACCAGGTGTTTGGGTCCAGTCTGCCAGGAGTCGAGTTCCTGATTTGGTGTTTCTCCTACAACAGTGGTGCCAAAAAAATCATTCTCGTACTTGCTCAGTGTGACCAAATTTTACTTGACAGAGTCTGTTATGAGTGCAGTAGAACTTGGATACTTTACAGGAGTAGGTTCCTAATCCCCTGTGAAGCCAGGGAGGTTGTGAATTAATCAGAAGTATCCAGAACCATAGCAAATAGCTTCATGAGACCTCTGAGGCACTCCAGCTGTTTTCTGCAGCTTTTATTTCAAAGGCTACTGCTTCTCCAGTCAACTATGCAGGACAACTGAGGAACTTCAGCTGATCAGAAATGGTGCCTCTTGAAGTAAAAACCACAGCAAACATCTGAGTGACTTGTCCTTAATGATAAGGTACAGAAATTACACACAAACTGGTATAATTGATCAGAAACGGGTTCAAATCTGTAACAAAACAGAAATTCAGTGCGCATAAACCACTTTGAAAATGCCCAAAACTGGTTTGAGATGAACCTGGACAGATGTAGCATCAGACTTAGCTGACTTAAGTTAAACTGGGTTATTGAACTTCTGTCCCAGATCCACTCCAGATTCAAGTTAACTCACAGTCCCCTAGCATCCCAGGATGCTTTGCGCATCCTCCACAAACCTCCCCTCACAGGGTTGGTAGACTAACCTTGGCCCAAGCTGTCTGCTCCAGCTGAGCAGGGAGGTGTGCTCTAGTGCAGGGGTGGGCACAATACAACCCACAGGCTGAATCCGGCCCACCAGGCATTGTCATCCAGCCTGCAGGTGGGTTCCTACCAATTCAGTGTATCTGGCCAGGCCTGGCTGCCCCTGTTGTGTTCACATGTGACCAAGCCCTGCACACACTGTACTCCCAGCCTCACCCACAGGATGGCCCAGATCCTGGTCCCATAGATAGGGAAGTGGTGGCAGGTGGAAGGGCTGAAGGCGGGGGGAAGTGGCAGTGGCAGCGGCAGCAGTAGGTGGGTGGGAGGAGTGGGGAGCAGCAGTGGGCAGGAGGTCAAGAGGGTAGGGAAACAGCAGGGGACAGGTGGCAGTGGATGGGGGCACAGCAGCATCTGGGTAGGACCATGGGCATGCACTGGTACCCTGGGGGCCAGGACCAGTGCTGGTGGGGATCCAGGGCAGGGTGGCAGGAGCATGGAGCCCAGGTTGGTGGGGGCATGGGGTCTGCCTGGCTCCATTGCGCAGGACTCCCTGGGCTTGCATGCAGTTCCTAGGTTCTCCGCCTGAGCCATGTGCCTCTGGGGGGAGCCCTGAGTGATGAAGCCGGTGGCCTGGCCCCACTCACTGCCATGCACAGGTCATGGGGAATGTGCTATGGAGCCTGGCTGCATGTGAGCCCCATGTGATAGAGCCGGTGGCCCGGCCACGTGGAGTCTTGGGGCTCACTGGGACCTCCCCCCAACAACATACACGAATAAGACTTCATTCTGAGCTATTATGCAATCACCTATATGTACACTATCCAAGCATACACAAATCAGAACAAATTTTTTTTTTTAAATTAAATTAAATTATATTATTGTAGATGTTTGCTTTTTAGTATGCAGTTTGTTTTTTTAACAGTTCCAAGATGGGAAACCCCCTTCCCAAAAGGAGTACGACTGGGGGCAAGACGAGGGACTTCTAGTGGCAAAGGTCAGGGATTAGGGGCAGGACTTCCAGTTCCAAGATGGTGACTGGGGCCAAGGCAGTTACCCTTGCAGCCCTTGACAGCTCACCAAAACTCATTAAGTGGCCCTCCAGCCAAAGTAATTGCCCACCACTGCTCTAGTGCTTGCCGCCTTCTGGCCTGAGCCACTGCAGGCATGTGGCTGCATTTCCAGAATCAAAAGGGAATGTCTGTTCACTTGCTTATCGGTTCAATTAGTGCAGACTAATCTGGAAAGACTGAAATGATTCAGTCTCAGGCTTTTTGATTGTCTGTACCTGGCCAATGTGGCAACCCACTGCAAATTAAGCAGGTTGCAGATCATCTAGATATGAATAATTGAGGTTCTAGTGTCCTTCTATTCCCATCTGTAGGCAATTTAACACTTCCGTGTATTCTCCCTCTATTTGCATGTTCTTTGTGAGTGTTTCCATGATGTATGCATGTACAATCGGCCCTTTTCAAAATAATATCAGAAAAACTATTTTTAACTATTCCATTGTAACATTTACAACCTGAAAACTTTTTCCATTTTTCTGGCATGGGATGTTTAAGTTAATGTATAGCAAGCAAGTTAATATATAAAGGTAAAAACATAATTAGTTTGACATGAAGTAATTTTTAATTCGTGATTTTTTGTTTCATGAACATTTTTAGAAGTTTGAATTGTCTGTCCTGATTTGGGATGAAAATTGTCAAACTCATGAAAATTCTTGTGGGGCAAGAAAACTGGTTCCCATATGTAGTAAAATCCACACTATTAACTGTAATTTCTGGCCAGCCGGCCAGACGCAGGGGAGAAGAAGCTTGCACATGGCAACAGCAGCCACCACCCACCACCTTGCACCCTCCTCCCCCTCCCGCCTGCCCACTCCACGTTTGGCCAGAAGCCGCTGGCCTCAGGAACCAGCATTTTTAGATACCCGGCACTCTGCATTCCCCACTTGTAGCGGATGACAGGGATTTTACTGTACATCCACATCATATTCAGGATGCACATCTGAGTGCATGTGCATGTGCACACATACGCATGCACACACACAATGCTGTCAACTTACAATTTTGTTTCATATTCAACTATTTAATGTCCTGTTTAAAGCTCCAGGTCCTGAAATAAGGTTATTAACTTTAGTTTAAAAAATTACTGTTTCTAGCCCTCTTGGCTGTAGAGAAAATCTAGAAAACATTAAACACTCCAAACCCCCAAAACAAATACAAATGTCTGCACATTGTTGTTTTTGTTGTTATTATTATATCATGTGATTCTTAAGCTAAAATCATGATTTTAAGGGGCATGAGTCATTAGGATTTAATGTTTGGGGCTGCTAATGTGCTGTACATATATGTATACCCCAGCAGGCTGTTGGAGCTGTGCATGGTAGTTTGGAAGCCTTCAGTTCCTCAGGCTGGGTTAGCCAACGTGGCAGGGCAGCCTTAGGGGTACAGACCCTTAGAGCTACAGACTAGGAGCTATGAGCTCTTGAGTCTGAGGCAGGCTGCCAAGGATCTGGGTGGGTGATCTGGCAGGAAACCGGGTAGTTTGCTAAGGTTTTGCAACCAGCCTGTGTTTCTGAAGAGTTGTTGAAATCTATACATTTCTGTGAGATGTTCTGCTTTCAACAAAGCAATGCTTCCTGATGGGAAAAACCTTCCATCAGAAAATTTTCCGCCAGCTCTACTGACAACTATTAGACCACGTGGCTCTCCACAGACCACCAATGGCTCACAGACCACAGTTTTGGCCAACCCTTGCCTACAGTATTGCAGGGGACTTAAGCTTAGTGTCAGCCCTTGTTCTTCTTCCTGTGGTAGAATTCAGCCACCCTCACATGTCACTGCATCAAGGGGCCAGCACCTGAGAACAGCATTGGTGTTTACTCTTTGAAGACCACACTGTACCATGAATGTTGTGCAGTGACGGGCAAACTAGAAACTCTAAACCTGAGTATCACAAGACCTTTCAAACAGGTTCATGAGAATGGAAGGTGTGCCAAAACATCTGGTTTTAGATCCAAACCAGAGCTTTTTGACATGGGAAGAAGGAAAGGTATATGTACCCGTCTCTCTGCCTGATGATTATGTCACTGATTGGGAAGGGCTAAGGTTCAAGTCTTTGCTCTGCCCGATTTTGAATAGAGATTGTCATCCCCAGTCACTCAATCTGGAAGAAAAGGGGCTTGAATCTGGTCCTCCACTATCCCTAGTCAGTATCCAGGCTACAGTCAGCATCTCTCTCAATCTCTCCTCTTCCCTCCAAGGAAAAAACGTCAGATGAAAATTTTGGTGAAGCTGACACATTTCTGTAGCTCATTCTAGTTTTCACTAAGCAGTGTATTTTGAAGAAATAAGGTTCTCACCAGCTCCAGTGAAGTCTATTCCATCCTCCACCTACTGTATTAACTCATTTCTCCCTCTGTACTTACACCTATGATCCAGTTCCTCCCCTACTCTGTCTCAGCTCATTGGTAGCATTACTGTGGTGCTAGTGAGTCCTCATGCTTTGCTCCCCTCTAGATTGTCCCCTTCTTTTGACCCCTGTCATGGTCACAGTGAGCATCTCTAATCTGTGTTAATATTCCATATGCAAGATCTATACTTGCATAGATCTAGGGCCCAGTATGGCTACAGTCTTCCCATCAGACACCTTCCTGCATAGACCATGAGATTTGAAGACTCTATCATGCCCAGCAAGCTGCCAGATTCATTGAAAATCCCCTGTGCCTTGAAACATTTTGGGAAGTCATACAGGGGTGTAGGCTGAAAGTTACAGAGCCTTTTTTAGAGTCTGAGCATGCTTTGGACCAATAGTGCTCGAAGTTTTGGCCCTGCAGGCCAAATGAATGATGTGAGGCTGGTCTGCCAGCCAGATTGGGCCTTGTTCCACCCCTCGTGCTGGGATCAGACCCCAAGGGCCTGCATCACTCCTTCCTGGCTGGGATCAGGCCCTGTGCCACCCTGTACATCTGATATATCGCAGGGCCACAGCCTGCAGGGTTCCCAACAGATTTGTGGAGAGGGGCTGCGGTGGCTTGTAGGCTGGAAGTTGAGCAGCCCTAGATCTAAGCTTTTAAAGAGGTGCATATTCAGTACGAGGGTTGAGCTGAGGTCCAGGTTGCTTAAATCTTTGCCCAAATTGGCATTCTGTACTCACATCTGTGCACTTGGACTCAGATCCTCAAGTGTAGTGGTTTCAGTGTTCAGTGTTCAGAGTTAAGTGCCTAAGTACCTTTGAGGATCTGGGCCTTGGCTCAGCTGGCCTACTTTGGAGATCTATTTTAGGATGTAAGTGGCTATTTATACATTTTTGCAATGAACCATGAAACTGGCTCCATCCTGGTTATATTGGCTGCCTCAGCACTGTCCCCCCCTGCACTCTTCCCCCACCCTTTCTTTGATGCAAAAGGAAGCACAGAATTATCTTTCAATCTTGTGAAGCATAAGACAGTTCAGCAGATGGCACCCTCTCTATGTATAGGTACCTATCCAGGTGCATGTCTGTAACCAGAGCAAAGGTTGGATTCAGCATTGTTATGTGAGAGACAGTGATCTTTTAAGTTGATTTAAACAGGCAAGGCAAGGAAACTTTCACTGCCAAAGGGAATAAAATTAAATCCCAAAGCCATGAAGCCAAACCTTAATTGTTTCCCCTAACTCATCAAGCCTTTTAGCAACACGATGAAGCAAACTACTGTCCTTAAATGCTCCTCATTTATTTTAATGATGGGCAAGCTGGATATAAAAGTGTAAGTTACAGCTCTACTGGGTAGAGTTCTTCTTAACTTATTCAATGCTTTTAAACCCCTAACGAGTTCATATTTAATTCAAGTTTCAGATGAAAAGCAAAGAATGACAGGGGCATTGATATAAGAGGGCACAAGGATTGATTCCCCAGGCCTGACTCTTGCTGGGGACCACTGAAAAGTGAGGGGCACATTGCTGTTCATGGCAAGGTGCAGCTACAACCACAGGCTGCAGGGTATGCCGTCCACTTGGGGTGACCCCTCAAGATTTTGTTCCACCTCTCTGGAAATCTGTATATTGCAGGGCAAGAGGGATCATATTTTTATTTAACTGATTGGTGTGTACACTTAATAATGGTTCACGCATTCAGGAGCACCAGCAAGGTTCTAACCCTTTGTGCCTCAAGACACGAGACAAACCACTTGTGAAGTCAAGGGGTAATTTTCCCTGAGATTAAGTTATCCTGTAACTTCCTGAGAGGTTTTTTGCACTTTCCTCTGAAGCAGCTGACCATCCTGGCTCTTGACCAGTCTGATCCAGTCTAGCATTTCCTGAGTTCTCATGTAAGATTAGTGCCTTATGGTCACAAATTGCTGCATGCGTTTATTATTGTCATATTTCTCCTCCCCTCTGTGTCCTCTGCCTGTGCCTTCGTCTCATCCTACTATTTCTGTTTTGCATTTTAAATAAGCTGTTTGCAGGATGGTGCTCTGTAGATAGTAACCGCACTCAATGAGTTATGTTGTTAATATCCTAATAGATAACATTGGATGGTCAATACCTAAAATTATTGGTTTTCTTGCCCCAAACATTGCTGCATTTTGATCCCATGTTTGGATTCACTCCTTTACCCAGTTCTGTGCTGCAAACTTGACTCTGCACTCAGATACAGGTTTGGGATCATCTATACTTTACTTTGTTTTTTCTAAGTCAGTTGGTGCCAGGAAGCTGACCCATGGGGATGACTGAAGCCCAAAAAATTCTTCGCATAAACTCAAGCAGGGCAAAACCACCAAGATTCAAACAGTCCTAACACCTCTGAAGTAGCCCAGCCATGTTTTGTGACATAGCAGCTTGATTAGACTCAGCGAAGGCCAGCTCTGAAAAACCATTGGCTGTGGTTTCATGCAATTTCCATGAAACCACATTGGTCCTTGACTTAGTTTGACTGTTTATTTTCTTGTTACATTACTTTTCTGCATAGTTTTTGTACTGTGTATGCTTGTTTATACTTGGGACTCATCACCCTTAGTATTTCTGTGGACACTTTTTGTAAATAAATACACTTTTTGGTTGCACCACAAACCTTCGGCAATGTATATTTGATAGGCAAGTGTCCGCCAAATTGTCATGGCAACTGATTTTTACGGAGATCTAATTCTCGTACTCTCTCTACCCACAACCCTCCCCTAAGTTGCCTTTGTGGTTCCTGGAGTCAGTGAAAATGTATCAGACTGCCCATTCTCCCAGAGCAGGTTGGAGCAGCCTCAGGGATACTATAAATGATGCTCTACTTCCTTTGGATTTCTGTTGGCCCTAGGAAGGAAAAAATGGAATGGATGTAGTGTTTTGTACTCTAGGGATGTCTCAATGAGAGGAGCTTACGTAGAGCTCTCAGAGCTTCATTAGTTGAGGAGGCCCTCGGTACAGAGGAGAGTTTTTCGGGGACACTCGTGAGAAGCATTGGGCTATGGCGTCTACTTTCTGATAGAAGTCACATGCCGTGTAGTAACTTGCCATGTTCTAATGCACAAGCCAATTGAACTGCTGTAGTGTTTGAGTCAGAGCTCTGAGGGGACCTCTGTTTTAATGCTGATGTGTGCCAGCAATTGTTCATGCCTTAGTGAGGAACCATTGCCTCTTAACTTCTCCAGCTCTTCCTTCTCTCCCTAGTCTACAGTAGGCCTTTAATCTGAATAGCTTCTGCTAAGACAATGCATCAAAAATTCCCTCATTAATGAAGCACTCTATCTACTATTTTCACTGTTGCTTTCCATTTATTCAGAAGTTCAGAAATCCCATTGTTTCCTTTTTTTCTCCTTCCCCAATCTTTTCCCTCCGAGAATTTTTCATTTCTTCTCTTTCTGTGGCAATGAGGAATGTCATACCATATTTTAGGGATTTATGGCCACCATGCCAAACATCTGGCTTTGAGTTTCTCCAGACCACATTTCTTCAGGCTAACAACACCATCCAGTACCTGCTTTGGTGGCTGAACTGCCATTCCTGATCTCTGTAGTCTGCTCCTTTTATTTATTTATTTTTTATTTTTTTGATATTCAGTCTTTCCCCAGTTGCTTTATTTGAACCATTCTGTTTACGTTAAATACTGTATCTGCCTCTTTGGATGCAAGGTAAGTGTCACTAAGGAAATGTTTACAGATTAGACCACCTCTCTCTGCCTTATTCCCGGGGAGCAGTGTTGTGTTATGGTATGTACCTAGCATTTAGTTCCCCATCTGGTAAATTCTCTGGTGGTCAACTTTCTGTGTAAGCATTTATATGTCGATAAACTTATAGGGGTCTTTCCAGTCATTGCCTTGGCACCATATAATCCTCCATCGGATTGGTTGAACTGGTTGCCTGCATCCTGTCTTTAGTTTATGTTCCCTTAACCACACTGAGACTTCAGCCAGCCAGATCTCTATCAGCCTTTCAAGGACTAGCTATTCTGCCATGTAGGCTGGAGTCTTTGCTTTCTCGCTTGACCAATTTATTGAAGAGTTTTTGCCAAGTAGCGCTCATCAGAATTCCTTTTATTTTCCTCTATGGAAAATGTTAATAAAAATGACAAAATGAGTATTTGTATCAATGCTTGAAGGGGAAAATTCTGTCTTTTCATTAGAAACCAGGGGTTTTTTTGGTTCTCAGATGAAAACTAAGGAAAATATTTGAGTCTACAGGGTTTTGAGCTTCTCAGTAGGAAATAGATACATATAGATAGATATAGATATATAGATTCTCTCTCTCTCTCTCTCTCTCTCTCTCTCTCTCTCTCTCTCTCTCTCTCTCTCTCTCTCTCTTTATTTATTTATTTATTTCCAGGAAAGCAGAAGCTTTTGGGGAAACTTTTCATTTCACTGGACTATTTTCCAGGAAAAATAGTTTCAAGGAAAATCTTTTACTAGCTGTACCAAACAGGTGAATTCTCCTGTTGGGATTTCTGTGTTTGCTAATCCCATTACTGTTCCTGGAAGGCCTTTATGATGGTTTCACTGACCTTTATAAGTTTACCTCCCAGAACAAAGCTCCAAGATGCTCCTGATAGCAACTAGCACCCTACATCTTCAAGTTGCTACAAAACAATAGCATAGCAAGGGTGGGAGAATGGGGTATCAGTCCTGAGCACAGACTTAGAGGGGCAGCAGAATGGCAGTCTCCTTAAACTGTATGCTCTGGCCACAGCAAAAGCCCCACACCACGGCTATAGTAGCAGTAGCTGAGTTTAGGTGCTGCTGCTGTAGCAATAGCTGGGGCAGGCAGATTGCATCACAGCAGCAGCAGCCAGGGACACCCCTCCTCACCCATGTTCTCAGGTAGGTTTTTGTCCAGTGCACAAACTTTACTTAGTTATGTTTCTGCTGCAAACCTACCCTACACCTAGAATGATATGGTTCCTTGTTGAACACTGTGCTCTCAGATGTAGCAAGTCAGTGCTTGACTGTTATCTAAGTCACCTGAAGTTCCTTTTTGCCACACCAGTCTATCTGAAGCTACCAGTACCTCTTCCATCCTTATTCTGCCATGTCCAAGCCTTCTTCCAACTGTTTTCAGTCTCATCCTTGTACCTTTATATTGACCAAGTCTCCTTGATGACTCATCATTTGATGCAATCTTCAGAGATTATTTGAAAAGTACTCCTCCCAGGTGGGAGCTGGGTGGGATACCATAACTTGGGTTCTTCCTTCTCTCCTCAGCAAACAACTGTACCTGGCTTCTCTTTTATTTCTCAGGCATGGAACATGGCATTACCATCTCAAACATGTGATGGGATTCCCTTCAGCTGGCTAATGCCAGGTTTTACGTGTGCACATGATTAACTACTTGGTCTTCAGGGTCATAAAATCATAGGAAAGTTGGGGGTGTAAGACATCTCATGAAGTTATCTAGTCCAGGTCCTGCTCAAGGCAGGATCAGTCCTGCTTAAAACATCCTAGCCAAGTATCTGTCGTACCTGCTCTTGACAAATTCCAGGGATGGAAAATCCACAGCTTCTCTAGGTAGTCTGTTCCACTGCCTGACCACTCTCATAGTCAGTTTGTCAACCTAAATATCCCCTGCTGCAGCTCGAGGCAATTGCTCCAAGGTCTGTCTCCTATAGCCACAGAGGATAGCCTACCTACATCCTCCTAATCTTCAGATACCTGAAGGGCGATTTACAGCTATCAATCCCTTTCCCCCTCAGTCTTCTCTTCTCCAGACTAAATAACCCTAGCTTTTTCAGCTGTTCCTCATAAGTCATATTTCTCAGTCTCTAATAATTTTTGTCACATGCCACTGGACTCTTTCCAACCTATCCACATCTTTCTTAAAGTGTGAGGCCCACAACTGGACACAATACACCAGGTGAGGCCTTGCCAGTGCCGAATACAGTAGAAAAATCACTTCTCTTGTTTTGACAGTGACAGTCCTGTCAATACAACCCAGTATACTGTTAGCACTTTTTGCAAGAAGAGCACACGGTTGGCTCATATTCAGCTTATGATGTACTGCAACCCCCAGGGCCTTCTCTGCAATACTGCAGGCTAGCCAGTGATTCCAGAGTCTGTACTTGTGGATGCAATTTTTTCATGCCAAGCGCAGGACTTTGCACTTCATAGATTTCATAGACTTTAATAGACATTCGGGTTGGAAGGGACCCTGAAGGATCATCGAGTTCAGCCCCCTGCCCCAGGGACAGGAAGTCAGCAGGGATCATAGGATCCCAACAAGATAAGCATCCAAATGTGTCTTGAAGGTGTTCAAAGTGGGTGCTCTAATAACCTCCAGCAGCAGTCTATTCCAACCCTTGAGGGCTCGGACAGTAAAGAAGTTCTTCCTTATGTCCAGCCTGAATCAGTTGTGGTGGGGTTTGACCTTGTCATCCCTCATGGTGCTCTGGTGAACAGACGCTCCCTCAGAACCTGGCGAACACCCCTGATAAACTTACAGGTGGCCATCAGATCACCCCTGAGCCTGTGCTTTTCCAGGCTGAAGAGTCCCATGGCTCTCAGCCCAATCATAAGGTCTGTTTTAACTTGTCCTTCTTTAATCTGGTTGATTTCTTCAGTCTCTCCAGGTCATTCTGATCCTAGCTTTACCTTCCAGAGTGTCTGCAACTCCACCCGGCTTGATGTCAGCCACAGATTTGCAGAGCATTCACTCAGTCTCACTCTCCAAATCATTAATAAAGATTTTAAATAATACCAGACCCAAGATGAACCCCTGGGGAACCTCACAAGATACCTCCTCCCAACTATATGTTGAGCTATTGATGACTACATTTTGAGCATAATAATCCAACCAGTTATGTACCCACCTTACCATAGTTTTGTCTAGCCTGTATTTCTTTAGCTTGTTAATGAGAATTTTGTGAGAGAAAGTATCTAAAGCCTTGCTAAATTCAAAGTATATTTCATCCATTGCTTTCCCCGCCCCCCATCCACAGAGCCAGTCACTTTGTTATAGAAGGAAATCAAGCTGGTCAGGCATGGCATGCTCTTAGTGATTCCATGCTAGCTAGTCTTGTTCATCTTATTCTTCTCAAAGGGCTTGATGATAGATTAAGGACCAGATCAATTATCTTTCCAGGTATTGGGGTCAGACTGACTGGTATTTAATTCCCCAGATCCTTCTTCTCTTTCTTACAAATAGACATTAGATTTTATCTTCCAGTTATCCAATACTTAACCAGCCCACCACGAGTCCTCCAAGACAATAATCAAAGGCTCTGTAATTACCTCAGCCAATTCCTTCAGTACCCTTGGCTGCATCCTGTCTGGCCCTGCCAACTTGGAAGCATTTAGCTTGCCTAAGAAATCCCTAACCTGTTTTCCTATTGTACTTTAGGCTGCTTGTCTCCTTCCCTATCTTGCTGTGTAACTGTTTGTCATCTAGTAGCTGACCATACTTGTGAAGACTGAAGTAAAGAAGGCATTAAATACTTCAGCTCCCTCTGCATCATCAGTAGCTAGTCTGCCTTCTGAATTCCATAAGGGACCTATGGTTTCCTTAGTCTTCCTTTTGCTCTTGACGTACCTGTAAAATTTCTTTTTTATTGCCCTTTATGTCCCTTGCCAGTTCCATCTTAAATCATGCCTTGTTCTTTGTAATTTTCTCCTTCCATGTCTGTGGGATACCTTTATACTCTTCCGTAGTACTGTGACTAAGCTTCCACATTTTGTAAGATTCCTTTTTGAGTTTCAACTCATTGAAGAGAGAGCTGTCTAGTCAGGCTGGCTTCCTGTCGCACTTCTCAATCTTTCATTGCGCCAGGATATTGTACTCCTGTGCCCTTAATACAGGCTCCTTTAAGTATAGCCAACTCTCCTGAACAACATTTCCCCTCAGATTTGCCTACCAGGGGGTTCTGCCCAGCACTCCCCTGAGTTGGTCTGCTTTTCTGAAATACAGTGTCTTTATTCTTCTGCGCTCCTTTTTTCCTCCCATTAGGATCTTGAACTCTTATCATTTTGTGGTCACCGGGAGCATCTACACATTCATTAATGTGCTTTTGCTATTGCACGTTAAATTCAGTACCTCTAGTGTGAGGTACTAACTAAATGTGCATTGATTCGGCTTCACTTGGTAGCTGACAGATCCTTGACATTAAGTTGTAAGATTTAGAGGGTAGACCCAATGGCATGAATGCCATAAGATTGCACAATATCTGGATATTCAGTGGCAGTAACACCGGGATTCCTTTGAAAGATCTCAGATTCAGTTTGCCAGCAGAATCATTAGTTTCCCTGGTGTAGACCAGGTACTAATGGTTGGCACAATGTGAACAATGGTCTATTGCCGACTGTATTCCTGGTTGGATCCTAGGCCCAGACTTTTTCTGACCTAGGACATAGTCTGAACAGTGATGTCACAAAACTGGCAGACTACTGCAAGGCTTGGTACCTTCAGCCGAGTGTCAGGAAGACAATTTCCAGTGTTTTCCACCTACACAATGCCAGTGCTGCCCAAATGGCCAGAGGCTGAGGCACAAAGCACAACCTGTCTACCTGGGCATGATGCCAGACCAGACGTTGAACTACCATGAACACTGGAAAAAAGACAGCAGTGAAAGTTAAGACATGCAACAACCTCCTTAACAAGCTAGCCGGGTCATGATGGGCACAAAAGCCTCAACCCTAAGGATGTCAGCTCTTGCCATCTCGCATTCTGTGGCAGAGTACTGCACAACAGTCTGGAGCCAGTCATTACACATCAAACTCATTGATGTGCATCATCTCGGGAACTCTTTGATTGACCCCTCTACCACGGCTCCCAGTCCTGAGCAACATTGTTCCCCCTCGTATCTGATGGGAAGTTGCAACTAGCAAGCTACTGGAGAAGTTCTATGCCAATCCAAGCTTGCTATTGTATGATGATCTCTTAAATCCATCTGCTACACATCTATTATCAAGACACTGTCTGGTCAAGCCAATGCCAGCTGCCCGTGTTGGGGCCGCCTACCGGTCGCCAAGTGTATCCTCACCTTCGATTGGATGTATCGCACGCGCCTGTCTCGCCTGCCACGACTTTGATGTTAATGGAGTTGGTTCATATGTCTGACACGTGCCGTCCAATTATGAGTCTCCTCTGCATCCCGTGGGTCCCGAGTTTCTGAGGGCTTTGCTGCCCCTACACCCTCTCCTGTTCCACCAGGATGGTGGCCGCCAGCCTGGTTCAGCCACGTGTCCGTACGTCGCCCGAGTAGTCCACAAAAGAAAGATAAAAATCAACACAAGCACTAGGACCAAGGGGCTTTGCCTGGTCAGATCGGCTGCTCCCGCTGAACTGCACTCATTCTCCAATAATAACTTGCCCTCTGTGGGTCAAAGAGTCCCTTGGGAGGGCTTGGTCGCGTTCTCCCTCCTTCTGTTAAAGCTCACTGTGAGCTGTGCCCCTATAACAGGAGCTATGGTACCCTGATTCAAATCAGGCCCTTCTAATAAAGTCTTTATGGTACCCAGCTCCAGCCAGGTTCTCTCCTCTCCCTGCCAGTAAATCAACAGTCCTATACCACTCCGGGGCCCGCTGTTTGGCCTCGAAACCCTGGCTGGGGCTTAGCCCTTTTCCAAAAGTTCCTACCGGCACTCAGCGTTGCTCTCATCCTCTGCAGCGTATGCCGGCCTGCTTCATCACCTCCACATCCTTCTTCCGGTTCCACTTTGCTCCTGCTTGTTGGCACCGGGCTCTCTTTTATGCCAGCGGAGGAAGTGTCGGCCCCTCCCTTCCCTGCACACCTGGGTAAGGGGGGTTTCTGCCTGTCTTCTTGGGGCTGCGGGCCTGGGGTCACTGGCCCTCTGCCCCGGATGGGAGCCAAGGAGCCCACTGGCTTTTTCTCTCCCTCACAGACATGGTAGTCCAACTGCCACACGAGCAGCACACACCAGAGACCCCCTGGTGTGAGGAATGGAGGTTGACATTACCACTAAACAAGTTCCTTATCACAGATCCTATAGTCTGCCCACCTGGCTTCAACCTGCCATGCTGTCAGTGGGCCTTGCTGAATAGGTTCCAGACAGGGCAAGGTCTGTGTGCAGCCAACTTCCACCACTGGGGTCTGTGACAATCCAGACTGTAGCTGTCTTAGTCAGTGGACAGTCATCAACAATATGTGACATGGTGTGTGTTTTACTCTGTAGCTGGATTGTCTAAGTTCAGTGGTGGACTACAGGAACTACACATAGCCACTGAGGATGCTATCACATGGTTTGGCAATTACACACTAACTGACTAAAAGTGCATTAGGCTGCCCTAATATGCAGTAGCAAAAGCACATGCTTTTTTAGGGACACTTAATGTGCAGTAGCCTAATTTTACTGCACCGTACCATATTAGCACACTTTTTTGCCATGATGCTCTAATGTGCAGTAAAATAGGCTGCTACACCTTAAAGCACACACGTAGACACACCCATCATCACCCAAGTTACCTTCCACTTTCATACTCTCAACCGATTCCTCCCTGTTTGTGAGCAGTAAGTCAAGGAGAGGTTCCCACATACTTAGCCTCTCTAACATGTGTATCAAAACCTTGTTCCCCAACACACTTAAAGAATTTGCTGGGCTGCTTATGCACTGCTGTGTTTCCCTCCCAGCAGATATCCTGATAAGGTCTCCAGTAACAACCAGGTCTGATATGGAAATTTCTGTCAGTTGTTTAAAGGAGGCCTCGTCTATCTCCTCTACCTGGTTTTGTGGCCTGTAACAGACACCCACCATGGCATCCCCCTTGCTGCTTCCCCTTCTGACCTTCATCCAGAGACTTTCAACAGACCTAAGTGCTTCATCTTTAGATTAAGTACTTCACTTTTGGCTCATCAATAGCTGTATCCTAATCTTGACAAAGGCTTTAAATGCTAGAGCTGATGCAGAGTTTTCTAATGGGGCAGAGGAATGAAAAGATTTCAGAGTCTTAGAAGTCTGTCTAAGAGAGGTGACACAGAAGATGGGTACTAGGTAGACGACAATGAGAATCACAGGATGCTGGGTAGGAAGTAGGCATCTTATGGCCAATCAGGCTTGAGGCCCCATTGTGTTAAGTGCTATATGCCTAGAGCAAAGAATCAGTTTTTACCTGAAGAATCAAGGCAGATAAAAAAAAAAGTTATTAGCTTCAGTTCATAGATGGGGAACTGAATCACTTACTCAAGAGAAAGTAAGTGGCAGAGCTGGAAAGTTAAGTGCAGCCTCAACAATAAGGCCATCCTTTCTTTCGCATCCATACATATTTCACAGTGCCACCTGTTGTCCAAAAAACTATTTTGACCTTTGTTGCCATTCCAAATACAAACACCTAGGTGCATGCCACTTTTTTAATTCTGGGAGTGGGCTTCATTCCAGCTAGATAACTAGGTGGACCTTTGCATTGCTTCACACTCATTAAATAATGTTCAGTTGTGAGCACATAGAGAGGTGGGGAGAGGGTTGATCAGATAAAACCTGGAAACACTCCATCAGTGGGACGTGCTCAGGAAACCACTAGGATCACTGGAATTAAGTTTTAAAACATTTTGAGCAAATATTGTCTTAGTCCAGTTCTGAGAATCGTTGTGTGTGTGCATGTGTGTGTGTTTCAGCCAGATGCTCTGGCTCAGTGTGCTGGAACTGAGCAACAGGCTCTTTTCAGGAACTAGTACCTCTATGTCCAGAGTCAAATAGTTTCCTCTGATTTGGCCCTCTAGCCAGTTGGCAATGCAATCCACTCCTTCAGTAACAGCAGTTACCATTACAACAAAGACTTGGAAAACCACATTACTGGAAAGACCCTAATACTCCTGCCACTGGGTAAAAGTTTGCCCATCACACTCCGCTGGCCTTCAGTAACTGTAATGGAGCTTAGCACCAGGATCTTAATTCACAGGAACAGACTAAGCATGGCAAAAGTTTGGGATGGTAGGGGCCTCCTGCGGGAAGCATTTTTCTCCTGCTTATCAAGCCTCTATTGCTCCATTGGAGCAAAAGAAACTGATACATACACTTATCATCCAGGCATCAGGGATTTTGAGCTAGAAAGGAAATCTTAGAATGAACCATGTTTTTCTGAAGGAGATAGTTCTGCTGCAACCCAAATGTTCTGCAAAATCCGTATCATTTCGGTGACATCATTTTGAAGAAAAAATATGAAAAAGGGCCAGCACTGAAAAAGGTCAGGAACTTTTGACAGAAGTGAGAAATCATCTATTTTTCAGCTTGAAGTGACAATTTCTCCCATTTTTGTATTGTATTGTATTGTCTAAAATAATCAAAATGCTTCAGTCAATTGCAACTGATTTTTTTTAGTTTACTTTTGAAACTCTGAGATTTAGTGCTTCTTCATTCCAAAGCCTCAGTATCACTTATGGAGCCAAATTTTTGTTCTTTGAACAGCTCTAGTATTGAGATTTCTGATGCAAAGACCACTTAATTCACTGGAAAGACTCTGCATTAGATCAGGGCATTGGGACACAGCTGGTAGTATTCACTATTCTCTCTATGTCAGTATTTAATTCAATAATCACCTTTTGTTGTTCCTTATACTTCTTTTTAAAAAAGCTTCACGACAGTCAGTTGAGGAACAAAAGAATACCTTGTGACTAAAACAACCAATCACACATCATCTATAATGAATAGAAAAGATAATTAATTAAGAGGAAGGATAAGCTGTGTAGCCGAGAGCTCCCCCTGACTGCTGCAGGGGGCCAGTGCAAGGCTGGAGTGGGTAGGAGCAGACTGCTGGCAGGACCAACATTGTTTCCAAATGGGCTCACATATAAACTGCCCAGGGTGGGTTTACTCCAGAGTAAAGAGTAAATTACTGTGGAGTAAACCCATCCACCAGCATTTGCACATATAGATAATTATTCAATCTGCTGTAGGGTTCATTGGCATTAGGAAAAGAGACAAGCAGGTCAGAATTGATCCCCACCTATAGAGGAAATACAACCTCTAGAGTCTAAAGGAAGGGCTAAAGTTGAAGCCCAGAAGAGGATACAGGACCTGACGAATTTAGGAGTTGATATGAGAGACTACACAGGAGGTTAAGATAAGGCCAAAGCGTTTAATATTTAAAAATGGGGGAGGAGTAGGGAACAGCTGGGTGGATAATATTGTTGCTGGCTGGTCTAAAGGAACGTGTACAAACAGCATTAGATGCATTTTCCTGAGCATGCTAATTGTAATCCCTGTTCATTCTAATTGGCCGTGCGTTGTGTTAATAGAAACGATGTATTCCCATGGGAAGTATGTTACGGTAACTCAGAATGGCTTGGAGATTGGCATTTGCAATAAAACCTTTGTTAATCATTGCCCCAGCCTCCGTCTTTTTCTCACAGACTCTTGCAGAGCATTCAGAGGAGGGTTGGCGTTCAATTTGTTGAGTCATGGTGGCACATTGTGGCCAGGATTCTTTTTCCCCATAGCAGGACTTTGGCATGATGTTGAGATGTCACTGAGAGACTGTGGGCTTTTCTTGGGCTGGGTTTGTCAAAGTCAGCACTGCAAAGCAAGAAGCCATGTGATTTGGATGTGGTATAGACATTTAAAAAAAAATCACTCTAACCTGAAGCACTGAAGTCTGATATCACATCCATAATGGTCAACTTAGAGAGTGAGCCAACCTTTTTAACAGCTCTATGAGCTGTGAACATCTGTTCAGTTATGGCTTTATAGTGCTTTCTGTGCACTTAAAGTGAAATAAGTATAACTTCTGTACAGGCCCCTAGTGTTCAGAGCAGAGGACTGGGAGCCTGGGTTGTGAGTTTTAAGCTCTGGCACTATAACTGGTGTGGTTTTGACAAAGCACTAACTTGTGTGACTTGTCCCTCAGTTTCCCCATATGTAAATTTAGGCTGCCAATATAGCATCTCCCTTCCTCTGAACATCAAACACTGTAAAAGTACGAAGTGGTGTTGTTATTCAAGGTAAAGTTTATGCTACTGATTAAATAGTAAGTGTTTAGCTGACTCTTCACATTATCAAGACCTTGTAGACATTGGCTATAAACTTAACAATGAGCCTGACTCTCAAGTATTTTAAGGCCCCTCTCACACTGCTCAGGCAGTCAAGCAGCTTTGCAGTAGGTGGAGAACTTAGTGACATTTATATCCAATGACCATTCTGAAGCTAAAAGCAAAGGGCTGTTATCCAGACACGGAAGCTCAAGCATTGGTCAGTAGCCTGATTTGTAGAGGTACTGAGCTCTTCAAATTCCCTTTTTCCTGCCATTGTTTCTACCCACCTCCTCTCATTCTTTCTTCTACCTTTCAACTCCTACCTGTCTTTCTCCTCTTCTTCCACACCTAAACAACACTTAGCTTTTCACATTTTTACTGTTAGCAAAAGTACCTTCACAGTACCTCTTTGGGTACTCCACAAGTCAAAGGTCTGGATGAGCCCAGAGTGCCAACATGGCTAAGGCACTCCAATTTCTGAGGCCAACAGCACAAAAAGGAATAATGTGACTAATGCTGGGTCCAAACACTTTTGACTGCCAAGCCAAAGAGCCCAGACACCCTCTGAGAGCTAGGGCAACTGAGGGCAGCCGTTGGCATAAGTTCGGGATGTGGCTTCAAACTCATGCCTGTTGAAGTCATAGCACACTGTTTTAAGCACTCTGCTACAGCACTGAAGTGCATAGATTATGCCTATTATACAACTGAAGGTTTCAATACAGGAACATTATGAAGCTTGTCCAAGGCCATAGAGGGGTCCATGGCAGAGCTGGGATTTGAACTTCACATCTCTAGTGTCTGCAAAAGAGATCAGGGCGCTGCATATGATTCAGCTTTGGTTTCAGGACATGGCACAGAGAGCACCACATAGTTATTGATGTTATTAGTATGCTTCTATAGCCCACATATGTAAATCCTTAACACTCTCTCCTAGCTGGTCCACCTCAGAAGTTAATGCACCTGCTACTGCTCAGGGATGCATTTCTCCAGCTCCGGTAGTAGAGGCTTATATACATAGTGTTGAAGGGTTTTTCTTTGGCACCACTAACTGCACAAGAGGGGTTGGATAGCTAAATAGGCTATATTTACATTTATATGCATCTAAATAGGTTATATTTAAATATGTTCCTGTACAGCCACTGACCAGCACACTCATTTTTAAAGGCTCTACTTTGCAAGAGGTTAGTCACTATTAGGTTCCTTTGCCTCCCTTATTCTTGTCTCATTCTCTATGAGACTTCGCATTCTCCCTAATATTTCTCACTCGTCCACTCCATTCTCTCCTTCACTGCTTGACCATAGACCAGGCTCCCCTCATCTTGCTTCATTACATTCTCTGTCCTGCACCTTATCCCACCCCATCCCTTTTTTGGTCGTTTCAATTAAAAAAAATGAAGAGGCTACGTGCCAGATAGCCCCTTCTTATCTAGTAACAGCATGTTCCCCTAAGAGAATTTTTGGCTTCAAGTTGTATATGTGTTTATATGCTTTATTTTTATCACGTAGGGGATAGATGGTACATAATGTCTTCAGTCCATGAGGTTACATAGCAGATAAGGGGCAGGCAGATGTAATACAGTCACTCCAAACCCTGAAGTGTTGTTGCTAACATAGAAAGTATTAGGAATGTAACAGGTAAAATGCTTCCAACCCCCATGCAAGCACCTGATTTGTGTCAACAAATCCAGATCCAAGTTGAGATTTCAATGTTAATATGCTGCAGCTAGGGGATAAAGTCCATGGTATTTCCTCAGCCTCTAGTCCGGCACTTCCCAAACTGTGGGTCGTGACCCCAAATGGGGTCGCAACATCAGTAGATGGGGTCACAATAAATGTGCCCACTGAGATTTTCTGTGCCCACAGTGGGGCGAGGGGCTACAGCTGGGGGGACCCATTGTTGGTGGGAGTGCCGTACCACCATGGCTGCCAAATTGAGCCACTGCAGCAGTGGTGGCATGGAGTTGTGCCCATGCTGCTGGCGGGTGTTCCTCCGCTTGACAGCCATGGCAACGCAGCGCACCATGGTGCACCCTCCCTCCCATGCTGGGTCCTGCCCACTGGGCTGCAGAGCTCCCAGGGGGAGGGCAGCAGGGTGGGGAGCAGCAGGCAGCAGGCAGCCCGCATCCTCCCCCCATGGGCTGCCTGCAGTGCTGCCTGCAGGGAAGGGGACAGGGCAGATGGGGGAAGCCGGGCTCTGCAAGCCACTCTGGTCACAGCAGCCACCACCTCCCATGGGTGGCACCCAGGGCTCAGGTGCTGTTGGGGGGGACCCTGGCCCTGGGGCATCTTACAGAGGGGAAGGCTATGGAGGAGGAAGTGAGGAGCACCAGCAGGGCCAGGGGGCTGTGAGTGGGGAGTGAGGGCATCTGGGGTTATGGGGGGCTGTGGGTTGGGAGTGAGGGGTCATGCTGAGGCAATGGGGTCATAAATGCTGAGGAAACATTTGGGAAGCATTGATCTAGTCCTCTCCCACCTGTTTTCCTGGTTTTCCATTCTTGTTTCCCCTGTTTTCCATTCTCTTCTCTGTATTCTTACCACCTGCTCCTCCTTTTCCTTGGTCTCCTGCCCTGATTTTTTTGAAATAAGGTTGGTATGATTCATAGTAGGATTACAAATTTGAACTATAGGATTAAACCAAGATTAAAAATGTTGATTCAAGTATTATAAATTTCCCAAAGCAAGAACCCACTTGTTGTCTCAAAAGTGCTATATATATATGACTGTAGTCATATAAAATCAACAATACCACAGCAATAATGATAGTGTAAGGCTGAGACCAAGAACATGGTTAGATTAAAAAAGGCCCATGCTTTTTTAGCATATTAACACAAAAAAGTTTACATATTTATATGCATAAGAAGCTGATTCAGAGCAATAGTAGTTAATTTGAACAAAATCTTTCAATGGGAAGAAAATCCCTTATGCTTCAGGGGTTAATACACTATTTAACTATTAAGGAATTAGGGTTGTTCCACTTTTACCTACTGTGGCAGTTTCTTGCATCTTCTTCTGGTATATTGGGCCAGAGATGGGATAGTAAACTGGATGGGGTCATGGGTCTGATCATAGCAATGACTGCATTTCTACGTTCTTCATAGCAGCATGCTTGTATCTGGGACAAAATTTAAGCCCACAAAATGGCATAGCAGGATCCCAACAAAATAGGAAAAGACAGATAAAATGGGAAGAAAATAGAGGTTCCAAATATTTTCCAGATTACTGCATTTCCCAAATGTTGGGGGCCCTGGCCATTGATATGGGGCAATCCTAAATCCTGAAAAGAGGATGTTGTCAGTTCATTGACCTGTCCTACTGGCTCAGTGTCATCTCACCATTTCATTAAGACTATTAAGATACTAGGTCACAATGCTGTGACAATGCATTTATTCTCACATGAACTGCAGGTAAAAGTGCTCCTGCTATTGCTTATAACGTAAACTAAATTGGTAGGTCTGATATTTTTCCAGACTCACCACACATGACAAGGGCTTTTTAAAGTTCTGCTTCAAGGCCCACTGAAGCCAATGAGTTTTAAATTAGGAAGACAATGAGAAACCATAGTTCTACTCCACTGACACCCATGAAAATCAAGAAAGGAGTGGTTTGATTGATGTAGTAGAGATAAAGAAATTATAATCAAACATCATCACAGGATCAATGCCTCCCACTTGGAAAATATTATCTTTTCTCAGTTTCTACGTTTTGGGTGTTTATACATTGCTCTCATTGTGGTATCAGAGTGTTCTACAAATATTAACACAAACTTTAATGAATTTATCTTCACCACGTAGCTAAGAGATAAAGTGGCACTATTATCCTTGCTTTACAGAATGGGAAATGAGGTACAGAAAGATTATGGCCAATGTTTTCAGGAATAACCACAAATTTGGGGTGTCCAATACAAGGCATCTAACCTTTGATTTTCCGGCTTAGCATTTTCATAGCAATTTGTGTTCAAGGCACAGGTCCTATTGAGTTCGTACAGTCATGAATACTCAACAGTTCTTTAAAGTTAGCCACATATATCTCACAGTGGGCACCCAGAAAATGAGCAATGCATAATCAGTGGCTATGGACAATCTTAATGCTGGCACTTCCTACTTTTTAAGTACTCGACTTTGCAACTTTCACATTCATAATGGAATTTTTTCTCCAATGAGTATTACATTCAAATATTTATTTCAATGTAAAGCTTTCACAGTTAAAAAAAATCACAAAGCTGCAGGAATGTCAAAAGACTCCCATGATAAGGCTAACTTGGCCATAGCAAACAATATTTAACAACATAAACCATAATGTATTAAGCTGTGTGAGTAACAACAACAACAACAAAAGTATATCAGGTACTACAGTTATGGTCAAACAAAGCTGATGTTTGAATCCTTATGTGTTCAGTGCCTCACTTCTTGTGATTTTAATGTGGTGGCAGATCAGGTATTTGTGTAGAACTACCTTTATCTTCAAGAATCCAGGTCAGGAAGCTCTACACGACCGTTGGGAAGCTTCCTCTGTATGTCTCCATCAGGGGGCATCATTTGTCCACCTCTCTCAAAGGTGTGAAGTCTAGCAATCTAGCCCAGAAACTCTATTTATTCCTCAAGATCTGCTGGGTGCCAAGAACACTTATTCAGAATCTTTATGCCTCTGCAGAACCATGTCTCCATTGCATTTCTGTGCCCATTCCTTTGCAGGACTGTCCTACTGGAAGTCTCTCCTGCCTTTGCATTCCACCATGTGCAGGGGATTCATAGTGCAGAGTGTGTTTTGAGGGGAAGTTAATCCAGTTGTGAACTCCCCAGAGCAAAAATTCACCTTTCACCAGAGCCTGAGTCTGGAAAATCTCAGCCTCAATAGCAAATCTATCAGAAATGAGGATCACATGAATTCAAGAGGCTTACAATGGAAATTATAAACCCTCCTGAAACCAACACCTGCTAAAATACCAAATTTCTTTAATGAATCGAGAATCTAGCCAAAACTCAAAACACCTTTAATCACTTCATACACGAGTACAATATTTTAGTTGTTGAGTACAATTATTTCACATACACTTTTCCAGTTGGAAAGCATCCTTCCATCTTCCAAGAAAAGCCACGAGATGCCCATCTACAGTCTAGAAACCAATCCTGCTATCTATAAACCCCTGATTTCTTAAGTACCTAGGAAAAAGTTGGGGTTTATAGCGTGCCCAGAATGTCATCCATATTGTCATGGTTCTCTGTGATTGTAGTGTATAAAGTAAACCAAGCAGGTGCGCTAGAAATCATCAGCTGAAAAGGTTTTAGCTTCCCAGATTCAAACCTGAGGACTTGTGTGTCTGACTTCATTAGCAAAGGAATCTTTCCTTTGACTTCAGTTGCTTTGGGTTAGGCCCATGAAAAGTTTGACTTGTGACTTGCACTATGAGTTCCACTTTCCCTATGGCACAAAGCCAGCCTCTTCCTTCACTTTAATCCCACCTTCCTCACCTCACCTTTAGAGGAAGCCCCACCTCTGCATCTGCATATTGAGATTCCCACTTCTTATACCTCACCTATGAAATGAGCCCTGCCTCCTTGCACTCACATTGGGAATCCTATTTGCAACTCCCCCCTCCTCCACTTTTATGAATCCCATCACTTGTACTGCACCAGCAACATGAGTTCCACCTTTCTCCACCGAGAAAATCTATACGTTTCCTCCCTGCCTGCTCCCAAATTCACTGAGCTCACAGGCTAGGGATAGACTTATTTCAGGAACGGCACTTTACAAAAATCAATTCATCTCCTACACTACATGGAGAATGAGAATTTTCCATATTTGTTCAGCCTTGTGAGACCCAGAACAGATGAAAGGAACTATAAGCTATTATTTACTACTGGGTGGGTGTACACATTCATTAATGTGCTGTAGTTACTGCACATTAAGTTTAGCACTTGCATAACCGTAACCAAGAACTAAATCAATGTCCAGTAATAGTAGCACCAGCACACAGCTTTTTAGTGACGCTAACTATGCAGTAGCCTAATACTACTGCACATTAGCATATTACCATGGGTTTTGCTGGGCACACTACTGCACAGTATTATTAGGCTACTGCACAGTTAGCACCTTGTGTAGACGCACCTGATATTAATTTGGGAGCAGGACAGAATGTCTTGCAGGTGGGCAAGCTAGCCTTACCACCCTCATTTACTCACCTTCTGGGCATGCAAGTCCTCTGTTGCACTTGTGAAAGTGAAGGAGCACCGTCAGTTCCAGCATCTATGCTACTTTCCCCTTCCTCATCCTTGTGTTAATTTGTTCAGTTGCAGAAACAGTTAGGCTAGAGGTCACAGGAAGGGCAGTCTAGCCAAGGTCTCATGAAGGGCCCATGTTGCTGCCTCTGAACTAAGGAGGGGGCCTTCTCGTTGGCTTGTATGCACCTTCTTAAAGGTCAGGCCACCAAGCTTAGAGTGCCCATGAACTGATTGGAGAAACCTGTCCATTATATTGACTATGAAAAGTACTCTATTAATGAAAATACCAGTCCATCCCAAAACAGGGAGCCCATATGGCCTCATCCAGATGAGTGTGGACGTGCCTCTTGCCCCGCCTCAAACCACACGAAAAAATGTTCCCCACGCTGCAAGTTTGCAGCACGGGGAGAAAATTAGACCCCTGGATATTCAGGGGTCTGAAAAAAATGGAAGTTTAAAAAAGCAGAGCAGGGCATAGTCCCAGACCGTGCCCTGAGGCAACCAGAGCTAGGTCCTCCACGAGATGCTCTGGCTGCCAGAGCATCTCTGTGGTTGGCCCCTCGCCCTGGTGCTGAAACACACAGCTGACCAGGACCTGTGTTTCAGCACTAGGGCTCCAGTGCCAGTGAGTAAGGGATCAGGAGGGCTGCAGGAAGGGGGAGGGGACCATGGGAGGGGACCCCCACTGGCCCC
>NW_017728947.1:4843621-4906319 GCF_001723895.1 Crocodylus porosus
GGGGGTTGAGGCTGGGTGAGGCAGCCATTAGGGGGGTGCAGCAACTGGTGGGGGTGGGTCTGGGTAGACAGTTATCGGGGGGGCTGCAGCAGATGGCAGGGGATGGGGCCAGGTGGTGCAGCAATCGGGGGGGGCATGTGGGCCTTGCAGGGGAGTAGCCCCTGCGGGGGTCATTTGGCCCCTGTTGGGGGGCTCTACCCCTTGTGTGGGAGCCATACCCCTTGTGTGAGAGCTGTAGCCCTGTTGGTGGGCCATAGCTCTGGTGTGGGGACAGAACCCCCTGTTGGGGGCCGTAACCCCTGTGTGGGCGCCATCTCCCCTGTGGGACGGCATCAAAATATATATTCTTGAATTCATGAAATGTATTTAGAGTTCACTTTATTATTATGATAAGAGACACACTTTAACATTGTAGATATATCAATAAAACATTGTCCAACTGATTGCTGTCTCTGTCTCATACTCTCTCTCTTTACTTGTGGAGGAACATGGATTTGGGGGTATTTTACAGAGTGACTTTAGGATTTTTCAGTTTTCAGATTTTTTGGTTTTCCAGTGGGGAACACCAGAATTCCTGCTAGGGAGGCCAGCGGCAGGGCCCTGCCTTCTCAGAGCTGGCACCTTGGACCCAGCTGACTGTGGCTGATCTCCTGGCCAAATGGGACCAAGAGGACATGCTTTGACAGTACAAAGCAGGCCACCACACTAGGAACATCTTCCAGGCGATAGCTGCCCAGATGGCCGGACAGGGGGCACACATGGCAGTAGTGCCACACAAAGGCCAACCCTGATTCCACAGTCCACTGGCAGCTGGCCCAGAGGGGCAGATGTCTCTACTGGCTGTGCAGTCCCCATCCGGGTCTGGCAGGTGCACAGGAGGTCACAGCCAGGCAGCAGCCCCCACTGCCAGACTGCTGCAGTGGGTAGGGGGTGCAGGGAACTCTCAGGGCTGCTTCAGCAAACCAGCTGGCACAAGGGGTAGTGTCCCCAGGTGCCAACTGGCTGGGCCCCAGAAGCTCCTGAGAGCTAGTAGCCCTGACCTACTTACCAAGGTGGTTTTTTTATACTGCTGGGGCAGGACAGGTGCTGGGCTCTAGCTACCCCTGGTTGGGGTGAGCCAGGCAGAGTTATTTTGCCCCAAGTGGCACAATTTGCTCCACAACAAAGTGCATGTCCAAGCACATGCACTGAAGCAAAAAGCCCTGGCTCAAATCTGCGCCGCTTCTATTTGAGCTGCTGCAAGCGCACGTGCTTGCATGTGTGGACACGCCTTATGAAGTCAAAAATGAAGGTATCTATTTTAGCAAGTAAAATTACTCTCAATATTTGACACGATTTGGAAGAAATGATAGTTGCTCTGTCACTGAATTATTATGGAGAAGAGGTGTGTGAGGTACAGAGTTGTAGATGAGTTTCTGCACATCAGAATCAAAGATTTGACTTGTTAATGATGTGAGAGAAAGAAAGAAGGGAAAGGCAAACAAGGGGAGAGATAATGAAAAGCAGGAGAGAGAGATTAAGAAAAAATTAGTCTCACTGACAGAGCAAGAGGAAAAGTAGACAGCTAGATGTGTTCTTGTGTCTACCATTAGCACTTCTATGAGACAGTGTTATTGCTCCAGTTTTTCTTACAGGTAACAGAGGCACCCAGAGACTAAACCCTAAGTCACAGAGAGAGTTTGTGTTAGGTCAGGGAATTGAACCCAAATCCCTGGTTAGCATCCTAATGACTAAACCCATGGTCTTCTTGAAGGGCCATACAGATATTCAGAAAGACTGGGTGTGTCTACATGTGCATTAATGCACTGTTGCTACTGTGCATTAAGTTTAGTACCTTTACTATGAGGTACTAATTAAATGTGCCGTAGCTAGCGCTACTGTGCAGTAGCAAAGGTCCGCAGGCTTTTTGTGATGCTTAATGCACAGTTGACTAATTCCACCGTGCATTAGTACATTAGTATGACTTTTGCTTTGATGCTGTAATGCACAGTAGCCTACCGAGCATTAATTGTCATGTAGGCATGCCTGCTGACTGATTTAGAAAGAGCTGGATTATTCACTTGTTTAAGGACCAGCTAATTTGAGATTTGTATCATGTAAAAAAGTCTGAGCAATATATAGAGGTTATGAAACATCTGAAAAGAAGTCATGAGTTGAGTAACTTGAATAGAACTCTCCAACCCAAATTATAGTAAAAAATGAATATTTTGGAGGTTCTGAAAAGCTTTGTTTAATTAAAAAAATGTTTTTTTAAATTCCCTTTCCTGGGACTAAAAGCAGAAAGACTTGAGATGCCTGAGAAGGGTGGTTCTCATGAGATTTCCATCTCAAATTTGCAGGCTCCAGAGATTTGGTTAGTTTGGAAGAAGTTTGCCAGGATGTGGAGGGGTTTTAGAATGTGAAGTCTACTAATTAACCCTTGTTCCCTGTGAAATCCCCTTTTCTACTCATGCTTTTGCTACAATTTCACATACGTCCAACACCCAGCTCAGATGCTGGTGAGCTTTCTAAGCATGAATGAAACTCTCAGCAATGACTCCTCTGCTATTAAACACTGACAATTAGTCAGTAGCAGAGATAGCACTTTTCCAAGGTCCACCTTCAACCACAAGTGTGATTACTTCCCCACTCCCCTACCACATGTACTCACTAGCCCACTGTGGTATCCGGGCAGGCTCCCTGTGGTTGTCTCCTCTCATCATTAAAAGCCCTTACTTGAGCAGTGGGCTTGTCCTCTGAAGGGTGCTGCGATCCCACAGTGAGGTCATGCCATTCCCCTTCTCTTCTGCAAAGCACTGGGACTGCCAAAGCTGGCACATTTTTTGGGGCCGAGTATCTCATAGTGGTTTAAGGAGATGGGATGATGTAGGCACAGGTTATGCTGTCTAGTTCAAACCTTTTAATTTAATGGCTTCTCATTTAGCTGTTCACATATGAGCAAAGATAGAATGTCAGCTTTTAGGGCAGGGGCACTCTTTTACTATATGTTTGTACAATGCATCACAAAATGGGCCCTGATCTCAGTCAAATGCACCACGCTGTTCTACCAGACAAATAATAAATCATTGTGAAATTCTGCTTGGGACAGGAGAATCTGATAGGCTCTTCTGGAGCCAATAGCACTGGAGTGGCTACAGGTGGAAGAACATCAGATAAAGCAGAAGAGATGGCTGTATACAAGGAATCTGGTACTGTGTTTATCTATCTCAGGTATGTTTACAGCACAGGATAGTGGTCTGTGGTGAGCTAACTGCTTACACTTCCATGACTGCAGTAAAGCTATGTCCTTAGACACTTAGATGGTCTCCATTTCCATAGTATGTGAGCACCTCCTATTTATCCTCACAACAGTCCTGGGAAAGAAGTGTACAGATCGGAAGCTCAGCCACAGAGATATAAGAGTCTGTGATGTATCAAGAAACTAGACTTGGGTCCCATCAAATCCTGGACTAACACCCTAAGCACTGGGCTATTCTGCTCCTTAATAAGATGTACAAAATGAAAAAGCAAGAAAACTGTATCCATTAAGTAAGAACACAAAGGGTAACATAGCTCAGGAGAACCAGATGAATAGGATTCATGGCAAGGAACCAGGAGACCCTGGAGTAGAGCAATCATTTCCACTGAGAAGGCAATGCTTTCTCCACGACACTCCATAACAATGAAGCCTGACAGTGTGGCAGCCGTGTTTTTGTTCCTGTTAATCTGTTTTTGAGATCTGTTTTCTTTTTATCCTCTTACTAATTTTAAACCACAGGGAAAACACAGAATTCTGAGCCCAAAACACACAGACGAGTCCAAAGTCTGGCAGACAAAGATAGGCCTGGCATTTCAGGAACAGTATAAACAGCAACAGGGTAGGAGGGACGGAGAGAGGGAGCAGGCTTTCTTCTCTCCCCACCCCTCCAAATCCCCAGTCCTTTCAGCATTTTGCCTAGGGGCAGTCCTGCAAGTTGTTAAATACCCACAAGTCCCAGTGACTGCAGCATGAACCAAGGTAGGCTGGCACTGTCTCTGTGTTGACTCAGATTGATCCCAACTTCCTATTATTCATTTGCTCTACTTGCAATAACAGAAAACAAAGCCTGAGCCATATTCTGCAGTCCTCACTTGAAGCAAACACCTGCTGAAGTCATGGGGTAAGGATTCAGGCAGAGTTGTTTGCTAGACCTCCTGACACCAGAGGCACAAGGCCAGGTTATGGTGGTGGCTGTTCTTTAAAGCTGAAATGAAGCCATGCTGGTGTAGTGACTTTCAGTTCTGTTTGCTTTCTTTTTGTACTGGCAAAAGTTAAGGAAAAAGGCCCTACAATGTATATAGCTAACCCATAAACCTAGTCCTGCCTATAGAAATTGGCCCCTGGACAGAATCCAAGGGGGCAAAAAAAAGAACCGATAAATTAAGTATTTTTGAGCTAACAGTGTAGCTTTTATGAAGCTCAGCATAAAGTGTAAACACTAAGTAAATGAATTTATTTATGCTTCTGGAGAAAACTTTTCAGAGCTACCACATCTATTCAGGCCCATCTTAAGGACTTTGGAGGCCCTGGGCATGGTGTTGATTGGGCTTTTACGTATTTAATCATGTAACAGTTGTTTCAGTGATTGCTCCTGAACATGCATGTAAGTGCATTCAATTTTTCACATAATCTTGTATTTGATTTTTGGTGCATTTGGGTCCTTGCAATTTGGTTCTCTCCATTTCCTATTCCAAAATGTTCCCGCCCTGTTTCGGGCCACATGTCATACCTGCTTCCTTTCAGGACTGCCTGATGGGTCTGGGCATCAAACTAGAGACCCAGAATATGGCCTCACCATGCCTGAGGATGACACCACGTCTACTACTATATTGCATCTGTATAGTTTTCTGGAGGATACCACAGCAATGTACTCACTAGATATAGATACACGCAAGTGCTAGTGACAGCCATGTTACATATTATTACCTCGTTTCACCTGCACTCTGTGTACCTCTTCATCTTCAACAGCATTACTGTTAACACTCCCAAGGTCTTCCCCTCTAGCTACTTCAAGCAGGTATCCTATCCCAAAATCAGCCTGCACAGAGTTTTTTAAAACACTTACATATGGATTTGCCTTCCCTTCCCCACTAGTCATGTTCATTCATGGACTGAGATGGACAGGAATCAGTCCAGGCCAAGGAACAGTTTTGTTACTTAAGTTTCAGGAGTACTGAGTAGGCACAACTCCCACTGACGTCAGTTGGGCTGGTGACTGCTTCTCAGGCCCCTTGAAAATCAAGATCTTTAGAAGCATTAGGCAAAAAACAAGATCTTGATGCCATTTGAAAGGATACACTTCTCTGTCTCCAACAGAGATGCATAGCCCTTACCTTTAACCCTAAAGCAACCGTACATACCTGCCTGCAAGACAGTGACTCCATTTGAGCCCTGTACAGTGACTCCTGGTAATTAACACACCTGCATTTACTGCGTTACATAAAACCACATTTCATTTCTCCTAAGAGCCTTAAAACATTCCTATAAATTTTTGTTGGCAGGTGTCACACCCAGAATATATGATAGTGAGCTGTTGTAATACAGCCTTCTCCAGGAGTCTTCTGGAACATTATTCAGAAACTGTTCATGGCTTCAACATTAATGACTTTTGAGTCCATCCCGAAGTTAGGCATGCAAGACCTTTCTATCACATTGCTGTGTGGCAAACAGACAGATTGATCCCAACTCAAACTCCTAGGGCTAAACTTCGCTACAGTCCCTTTTTTGTTCTATACCAGGCCAAAACAAAATCCAAGACCAGAATGCTCACAGCGTTAAGGTTGGATTTTGTGTAGTAGAAAGGGAATGGGATTGTGTTTGTCCATGTGTGTCGCACATCCTACTGTATAGGGCTTAGGTACATGGAAATTATATACATCCTTCACCCACCATTGCAATGCACTGAAAAGGAACATGACTATTATTTAACAACACACAACAACTCTAAGGACTACCCAACAGGAAGAGGTACTACTCATCCAACTAGGTAATAGGTAGGAAGTATGCAATTAAATAACCCATCTGGGATCTGGCTAAACTCCAAGACCTAGGTGGCTAATTTACCTGTTGGAAAAAAAGGAAATGACTGAAAATGTTTTTGTTGATTTGTTTTGTCAGGGAGAGGGGAGAACAAGCAGTGGCAATGTATGCTGTGGTTTGCAGAAAGTTGCAACTCAGCACATTTTCTGTCTCAAACCCAGTTGCTGAAGTCCAATTAACTGAGAGGAGGGCAGATAAAAATGGGTGCTTGGGCTTTTGTTGCTGTTGTGAATGCACAAGTTGTGCACACACAGTGATTCCAGCCACCTGGTAGGAATTTCATTAGTTTCTTACAAAATTTGTGGTGATAGGGGGCAGCTCCTTGATAGTCATTCTGAAAAAACTGTTTTAGTAACATTTCCAGTCTTATAAGCAGTTAACTGCTAGCTCTGTGTGTGTGTGTGTGTGTGTGTGTGTGTGTGTGTGTGTCTGGCCCTTTCCTCTTCATTCTGTCATATTAATGGCTTGTCTAAGTCAGAGGGACCACTGCAAAGATGTACATGTTGCTCCCTCAAGAGCTTTCCTAGTCTCTCAACTATGATGAAGCACAGTGCAGGAGACCAGCTCTTGGAATCAAACCCAAGCCTTTATAGAGTAGTTCAGTATGCTAACTAAGGGTCACTAGGTCAGACTAATTATTATAACTTGTCAGAAATCTTCCAGTGAACCACTTTCTTCATTAGAAAAATGCCAAAACCAAAACTGGTAAAGGGCCAGTTTCAATAAATACCCAATTCAAAAGAATTTTAGGGAAAAAAAGGTGTGAAACAATCCAAATGAAACATTTTCATGAAGCTGATCTGAATGTTCAAAACAAAAGCTTTGAGCATTCAGTTTTAATTCACACAATAAAAAATAAGAGATTGAAATGAAACATTTTGAAGTTATTAAAATCAGATGTTTCAAATGATTTTTGTATTATCAGTTTGTGAAAGTTTTCAAGATTTGTGCTGATTCAAGCATGGGGGGGCAGATTGGTAGCTAGGGTGGTGCAGTCCCCAACCTTGGAAGTCTTTGAGAGGAGATTGGGCAGACACCTTGCTGGGATCATTTGATCTTAGCAGTATTCTTGCCCAAAGCAGAGGGGGTTGGACTCAATGATCTTTCAAGGTCCCTTCCAGCCCTTAATTTCTATGATTCTATGATAGGAAAGCCATTTTTTGCACTTAGCTCTCATTGTCATTGGCAGTCTCTCGATATGAGGATGATAGTCTTCTAGCAGACAGGGAAGTCATTTGTGCATCCAGTTGTCTGAAGAGGCCAATCTGAGATCTGCATGTTCAACTGGAAACGTTACATCCAGTTCTAGAAGGAAGGAGTGGATCCTGGTGATATCACCTCCACTATGTTCTTTGGTGTTAAAGCACTGGCAGCAAGGGCCTGTGCCCTCATACGAGGTTTTGTAGGGATATAGGAATTGCCAGATTAGGTGAAAATAGGAGTCCAGCTAGAATGGCATGTTGTCAGTGACAGTGAGAAGTACAGTTCTCCATAGGTATGTGTTAGAAAGCTAACTATGACTAACCTGCCTCTGGAGAAAGCTTTAATCCTCACTAGCTACTAGTTCAGCTATATCCTGAAGTGTGATGGTCCTTATATCTCATACAAAAGTATTAATGCCTTAATGTAATTAAGGAGGTAGTTGGGAATGCTGTTATCCATGAAGCTATTATTTTGAATTCATGGGAATGTTTCTTGATGTGATCTCACAAATCCTGGACTTTACACAGGTGATGAAGATTCAGTCTAGTTTAATAAGGGTTCGTAAAATGAAACAATTCTTTAAAGTAGCTGAATGAGGAAGAATAATTAATTCATTAATTTGCCCAGCGCACTTGTGGAATATGTAGTTACCACAGTTTTTTGCAGACCAATAATTTGTGGCAAAGGGATCAAGTGACTTTCCTGAGGCCATAATTGGATCATCATACTTGCAATAAGAAGTCAGCAAAGTCAACTCCAAGCCAAATATTCTAGCCACTGCAGAATGCCCTTCCCCGCAATATATGATACATTTTGACAATATCTCGACAAGTTTCTCTGCTAAATACGGTTTCCAACGTTCCTTCTGTTTGGGTGTCCATCATTTACAGAGAAATAATTAAGTGAAACAGCGTTGGTAAAAACAAGGACAAATCCACCACTGGTACCAGTCCACATTACACCACTGAAATCAATTGAGCTTCACCAGTTATTCCAGCTGGGAACACTTTCAGTTTTGAATAAATTTGGAATACATTTTCCCCCACAGCAACCACTTTCTGGCTAATGCATTATTTAAGGAGAAGCAAGGTTTTTAGTCATTACAGGGAATCTAAACATGACTGCTTCATGTTCAGTACTCTGCTGTCTTCAGGAACTTCTGTCCATTACCCAATTCCTCAGTGCTGATAGTTAAACAGAAGATTTTTAGCTGGCAGTACTTTTTGTTTTACATGGTATCTGAAAACTAAGCCAGTTGCCTTCCAGTCATGTATGTATTTCAGAAATCAGAGTGTTTACCTTAATGTTTCCAGACTTTGAGCCTTTTCAGGCTGCTGAATTTTGATGGGATTTCTCAAACAATTTAATTTGTTTAATTCTCATTCGGAACAAAGTCTCAAGGTGGTTCTTATTTTATTCACGGCCAGTTGTTCATCCCTTCTGCTTTGCAGTCATCACCTGTAAAAAAAGATGCTGAGATCAGGACTTAGAGGGTAGCTTTGTTGATGGGGGGAGGAGGGAGGCAAAGAAGATTGGCACACGGTTCTGCCTTCAAGCACTACATTAGCTCGGGAGTGCTGACTTCAGTGAAAACTTGTTTTTGACAGTATTCAACACAATTTGCATGTTACTCAAGAGGCACAGAGGGAGCAGATATGGACAGGGTATAGTCACTTCCCTGACCACAAATATTCACCCTCCTCTGAAAATGTCCACTTGACATTGCCGAATGAGGCAGAGCTGACCAACTGCACTGCTCCCAGCTGCTGTTGACAAGTCTTAGATGGCTTGGCATTTTTTAAGTCAATGTATCAGCCATTCTTACTCCTTCTACTTTCCTAATATATAACAAATCTCAGCTTGGGCACAATCCAGAAGCATACCAGAGAGTCCTTTTTTAATAGTAATGGACTTGGATTTTCCAAACAGACTATTGAAAAACAAACCTAGCTGTTAGGATGCATGCGTGCTGCCGAATGGCTTTTGGCCACACCTCTCTGAGATGAAATCTGGTCGGCTTCCTAAACAAAGGGAGGGCAATTCCCAGCAGTAATACTTTCCTTTGAAGTCACCTATGCAATTATTGGCAATATTTTTCTCACTGGGGCAACAATGATGTAAACAGTTCAGGTAATGGCTCCCGATCAGGAGTGACTCTGAAAGCTAACACCAGGCTATTGAGAGAGGATCAGATTTCTCAGGACAGTAATGGCACACGGGCTCCTAGTTCATGCCACCCTTGGCTGTGCTTTGGCCTCTGTGGTCATTGCAGCCCAGTGTAAGATCCAGCCTTATGCTTCATGACCAAGATGCATGGATGTTGGTTTGCATAGGAGAGCAGTAGCAAAAACTGGGAAGTATAATGGTAAACTCTAAAACTCCTATGTACAGCATCCATGCTGGGTTAGTCATAGATGAGGACCTGGCCCAAAGTCTTTAGGCTAAGAGCAACATTCTCCCTGATTTCCCCCCAAACCACAGCCATCAGCATTTCTCCTCAGGCTTTAAATTGCCCTGAACAATGCCAACTGCTGCACACCTATCTATGGGTAGTCCTCACACTGTGTGGAAAAAGCCAAGAAAACCTGCAAAAACCAAATGTTCAAACTAAGGACACCTGGGAAACAACTCTCCCCTGGCTCATTAACTCCTGAAAAGACTTTAACCAGCTCTGGCTTGCCAAAAAATAATTCAATTACACTGAGACAACAGAAAGGCTGTTAAGTTAGAAATAAAGAACTTAGCAATGTTCCTAATCATTGTCCATCTTCATTAATGGTTAAGCTTGCTTTCTTTAATTGTTTGTTGTTCCCAGCAGATGTGAACTGATTGAACTGGAAGAAAAACAGCCCAAAGAATCAGCTTGAATATCTCAAGATCTGTGGGCAGGCGCACACAGTTTAAACAGGCATGCAAGCATCCTGCAAGTGGCTTGTCTTGTCTCGCTATGATCTGTTAGTTGGGCAAGCACATGTATTTTCAAAAGATTTTTCATTACATACAAAATAGAGAGGCTATTCACATTGGATTAAAGCTAAGTAGTGTGTAGGTTGGAGCTGCATCAAGATTTCTATATGCCAAAGTTTAGCCGTTCACCTTAAGCTTGATGAGTAACTGTCTATCAGTGTTAGGCACTGGACAGATAATCACATGCCCCAGTAACATTTAGGTCATTGTTATATAGAGATGGGATCAACAACAGACAGATCTGCAGCCATCCTGGCATAACTGAAGTAGGTGGCTATTAAAGTGCATTGCTACAAAGTGGTGAGGAAGTAGGTGACATCCTTTAGCAAATGCCTTACCAGGAGTGGTCTGGACAGATTATAGCTAACCCAGTGTAATTTACACTAGTATACTTTTATACTAACTTCTTCCAGGGGTAATTCTCCACCAAATTGTGTGCAAGTGCCTTGCTTTAGGGATTTGCATTCTCTGTCTGCTCCTTTTCTACACTGGTGCAATTCAGATTAAACTAGTGAGAACATTTCTAGTCTGTTCAGGGCTGCAGTGATTCAGATGAAACCCACCACTTACCATAGCATCTGAGCACCTAACAGCTTTCAGAGTATTTATCCTTGCAACATTCCTAATAGGTAGAGAATACTATTAGTCCTAATTTACAGCTGGTGAAGAGAGATACAGTGGGACAAAGGCTCTGATTTTTAAAGGAGGCAAGGATTGCTGTGGGACCTGATCAAGAATGCAATGCATTCAAAAGCTTGTCCCAGCCATACAGTTAGTCCAATACAAATTATCACCCACAATAATCCTTGCCTCTCACATAATTTCTGGATCATCATGGCTACCTCATCACTCCAACACTACCAGATTTTAAAGGCACTTAGGAGCTGAACTCTCACAATTTATTGTTAAGGAATTATGGGAAGTTGGGCTCCTAAATACCTTGAAGAACTGGCCCCAAGTGATTTGTCCAAGGTCACACAGAAAGTCTGTGGCAGGGCAGAAAATTGAAGTTGGGTCTCAAAATCTTAGGTTGGGACCATAACTGCTAACCTATCCTTCCTCTGTTTTATCTAGCCCTACCATTTTAGTTCTGGTCTCCACAACATGGTCAAACAAGTATAATTAGCCAGGTTAGTCTGAAGTCAAACAGAAGGCAGGGTAGATTTACAATTTATAGACTAACTAAAGAGATATATGTAGCACAAGATTTCATGGACTAGAACTCACTTCAGATGCTGATGAATCACAACATGATGCCAATATGCTCTCCCCCCTCCGCCCCCAAATCTGCATCACCTTTTGCATTTCATTCACAGGAATCTACAGCTTTAGTAATATGTTTCAGTTCAAACTGTGGTTCCCCATTGATTTACTCACCTATCACATTCCAAATCTCTTACTGGATTTCTTTTAGAAGGCTCCTAGCACCAGTGTGCAGAACCCTTTTTGTTTGAATTGGTATTTTCATTGACCTAAGTGTATAGGCAGGGGAATCCAGTTGTGGAATTGTGGCCCTTGATCTGCCAGTGCAGTTTAGGCCCTTTATTGAACCCAAAGTGCTGATAGCAGCATAGTTGCTAAATGAAGTGTTATTTTTTCCTCGTTGTGGGAGTCAAATATTCACTGAGGATTAAGTTCAATGCACAGCTTCATTGTCACTTCTGACCAATAACCATGAAGCTCTGTTGGAACAAGGTAGGTGTGAGCCTGTTCAGATATAATAAGAGCTGTATCAAACCTTAACCTGAAACTTGAACCAAACTGAACTTGACCTTTTTTTCAAATCTGAAAAGTTCACGTAACAATTTTTTAAAACTTTCACATTCCTTTGCCCTCTTTGGGATTTGACTGGAGGTAAAAGCATTGAAATACTCTGAGGAATGCTGTCTTGCAGTATTTCTAACCCTGTTGAAACCAGTATTTCTGACCCAGCTAAACGCTTAAGATTGCTTACCTGATTTCCAGGCCAAAGAAGTTCAGAGAGTTTTGGACAAGGTCCAAATAAACACTCAGGGCCAAATCTTGAGCTGTTTTAGGGCAAAGAAGTGGCACTGACTTCACTGAAGCTATGTCATTCTACAGCACCTGAGGGTTGGACACTCCCCTTGCTTTTGGTTACTGATTCAGGCCAAAATGTTGAATGCTCCCTCTACTAATCACTTACTTATTATGCTCTTCATATTAAATGAGCATCAATAACAGGCCTTGCATTGGACAATAACATAAGATACAGACTCATGGACCTTTCAGGCTAGTCCATAGTCAGACAAAAACAATTCAGACATCAATCTTGAACTCATATCTTAAAGAAAATGAAAAGCCACTATCCATTAGGGCCTCAGCTTTCAATAAGGCTTCATATCTACAACCAGGGACAGATTTTCACTCAATTCTCCACAGAGATGCCAAAGTGGACAGCCAAATTTTCAAAAGAGCTCAACATAAGCTCTGGTTGGGCTTTTCCAAGTTAAACCTTTGGTTTTTTGCTGGAAGGTGTTAGAAGGTCAAAACCGAGTCTGTCATTTTGACACATCTCCTGATTTTTCAAAAACAAACAAAAACAAGTCCCAGAATTCTTAAAATGTCCAATTTTTCATATTTTCACAATGAAAGATGTAGTATGTATTGGGAATTTTTGGTTTAGAAGTTCACCTGAGATTTAGACAGAATGGTTAAAGTGATAAAAGGTTGAAATGGAACCAAAACATCCTTATTTTCTTTCATTTGATTTGTTTTTTCAGATTATTATTTGATGAAAATGTTTGAGATTTCATCTTTTCATCCCAACTTGGAATGGAAACAATTGTCAAAATCTCCAGATTCTTTTGTGGAATGTGAAAACTCTTCGTGCCAACTGCATTCAACCTGTTTAGTGCTGCACTCTTTGGGAAAGTATTGTGATGAGATCAAATGCTAAGTACTCAACATTCCCATGAAATGGAATGAAATCATTTGCCCATGGCTTGCACGAATTAGTGCAGAGAAATGATAACTCAGTCTGAGGTCTCTTGTATGCAAAGGAACAGGTGAAGCCTTGTGACTAGGACATAAATAAGGAGACTCATATTATACTTCTTAGATTGCCCCTCACTCTCCATATATCCTTCTGATAAAGTACTTTAATAACTCTCTCACATTCTGCCACCCTAGCTTACCTTGAGGATCACCTTACCCTTGGTGTTGTCCCCCTAATGGAATAAGGTAGGTGAAAAAGCTTTTGGAATTATTCTCTATATTAATGACAGGTGTCCTCAGAAGAACCTCTGAGCGGAACAATAAAACATTAGAAAAGGAGATATTGTTCATTCTATGGATAATTAAAAACAATAACCAAAGAGGTTTCAGCCAACCAAGACTGAATAGATTCTGCCTTCCAAAACCTGTAATCGAGCAGATTAGAATTCCTTGTGCAATTCAAAAAATTATATGGGGGGGGAAGGGAGGGGTTCCTAGGTTTAACATCTGTTAAGGAAAGCTCATTTAATCAACTGTAAAAACAAAAATACCAGTGTCTCCAGACAGTTCTTTAAAGGAGGTTCCCATGATGCCATGGTTCTCACTGGAAGGTTTCACCCCTGGGGAAGGGCGATCATTTTAATTTCAATGAGGCGACTGCATGTTGCTGTTCACTCGTGGACAGCAGAGACATGTATTCAGGAGCTGGGCTTGAACTTGACAGCACCTTATGCAGAACCTCAGATACTATAAATAGACAAATATGGGCTGCTAGATTATTAAATATGGGTGTGAGTGTGGTAGAGTTTGGAATCTTTGTTTTTCCCATCAAAAGTGGAGATGACAATCATGGGTTGGGAAGTCTTGGTGCTTCCAATGAAGTTAAGGTTGTATCATGAGCAACAAGTGTTGCTACACTCCTGGTTGAACTACTGACCGCCCTTATATTCCTTTGCTAGCAGTTGTGACTCCTCAAATGATAGGCTCAAGATGCCACGGTAATATATCCTCATTGATATATGGCCACACTCCTTACTGTCTGCAGCCAAATTATTGCTGTGTGGTTGTATGTGGGTTAGATGCATTTGTCGCATCCATCTCCTGCTTCTCACTCTCACTCTCACACTGTTTCCAAAAACTGTCTTGGACCTATAGCCTTTTGGTTTCCACCAAGAGAGCAGGTTGTTTGGTTCTAGAAAACTCCAGAGAAAGAGAAAAAAGGCTCTGGTTCTTCTCTCACTTATTATTACTTGTGAACATTATTGTATTTCTGCTGATTGCCATGAAATTACCCCATGAAGTTACTTACCCTGGAGCATAAGAGAAGAGAATGAGGTTCAGAGAACCATATTCCAGTTCCAGTTCAGGAGCTTGTATTATGTGTTTTACATGATTGGTCTCAAACAGGTTGGTATCTTTTCCATCATAGTTTCTCATTGCTTTCCATTTCCTCCATGGTTGAAAGTTTTCTTCCTAAGACACCTCTGAATCAGTATCTTCATTCATACTAGATTCAATTTCCCCTGGCCCTATATGCAGTGGTAGGGAAGTTAGCAACCTGTGGAAATACTCTTATGAAAGGAGAAGCATCAACCCAGTGCCCTCCTACTTGCTAAGGGATTGTCAATACTTCAGCATCAAAATCCATGTTGCAATGACATTATACAAAGGCCTTGTCTAATGAGACCTTGACCCATGATACCACTGATTGTCCTGTAGATTAGACATACCTATGCAAAATTCTTCAAAAGTTATTTGTCTGAAGAAACAAGGACAACAATAGTAACACATATATATGTAAGGACCCTTATTTAGCTAGCTGTGTTATATTATTTATACAGTCTGGAAAACTTAACAAGAGGGATGTGACAGAAGTTCTCTGTAGTAAGTCATTTGGACTAACAGGCTTTGAGAATAGGGCAGCTGCTGACTCTGCTGCTGATTTGCTGTGTCACCTTGGATATGTCATTTCACCTTCCTGTACTGCTAATCCCTTTGGAAAAAGGATTGTATCTCACTGTGCCTGACAGAATGGGGTCCCATTCAGAGTTGGGGGCTAAGCCACTATAGGAATATTAAGAAACATTCTATAAACCATTAAATATATTTTAACAAGTTGCATGCCTTACATGCTTGAACACCTGTATTTTAGAGCCCTGGCATTGGGGCAGTAGCTGTTTTAGTTTTTCCCCTTATGCTGTATGGAATACCTTATCTACAGAGCCTGATGTATCTTGGCATGTTCCTCACAGCTGCCCAGCTGTGGCTGTGGAGTGGGAGGAGTGGAAAGCATCTGCCAGAGAAAGGGAACATTTGTTAGAGGTGATGAAGAAGGCTTCGTTCAGATTCCTCCCCCTCTTGAACATCTGGACAGATAACAATCCTTCCAGAAAAGATTTAAGGAGCAGGCAAAGCCTCCTGGAAATCTTAGAAAAACACCCAGCTTAAAAACAACTCAGAGCTCTGATACAGGAAGGCTCAGGACTTATGAATAGGATACCAGAGACTGTCACCTGTAGGTCAAGGGTCTGTAGTCAGTGAAGGTCAGTAGAAAACTAATGGCTAGTTCCTGTTACCTTTGTGTACCATGTGAAAGTGGTGGGAGTTGCACCATTGATTTTAGCTGGAGAAAGATTGGGTCCTAAGTGCTTTAAAATATAATGTATTTATTTTGTGAGGTGCTGTGCTTCCTCCATTCCCACTGGCCTGGTAGGAAACTGAAAAAAATTTAGTATTTCCAAGAAGGTCTTTGGCACATTGTAGAAGTGATCTCTAACACAGGTGGTCAGTGGCTTCTGTGAAATGAAAGATGGGTAGGTAGGCAGAGCAGTAGGAGTGAATCTCAATCCAAGACTGAATCAGCCATGAAACCTGAATCAAACAGATGACCTCTCCCTCTAGAAAAAAGTAGTCAGATCAGGATGAAGGCTATTAGATGTTTCAGCAGTTGATGTCCATATAATAACTCCTCTGTGGATAAACAGGAGATTTCAACCAGTCTCCTGTGCTGTCAGTCCAGTGCCTTTCACCTATGCCAATTTACAGAAAGATTTCCATAATCAAACAATAAGTAAAGAGCTTGTCTGGAGCTAAGTCCTTGACCCACGGGGGATGCCAAATCCTTAATTAGGGATAGGCCTCAAATTTATTAAAAGTTCTCCTCCTTACAGACCTCCCATTTTTATTTTGTAGAAAAACTTCCACCCTATGAAAAATAGAGAGGGGGACACAAAACATTTAAAGGTCAAAGCCTTAGCTGCAGTAAATCAGTGCAGCTGCTTTGAAGTCAGTTGAACTTTGCTGATTTATACCGCAGGACTCATCCGAAGTCCACTTAAATCAATAAGTCTTTCCTTTGACTTCAAGGGGCTTTGGATCAGTCCTAGGTAAGGCGCTGTCCTTGAAGCTATTAAGTTACTCATCTGTTTTCTCCCCTCCTCAGTACTTCATTCCCATGAGCCTCATCAGTACTAACACACTTTCGGCATCAATGCAGCAGTATATTCTCTCTAGTTTCACTCTTGTCAGCTGCATGTAACCCTATGTAAGCATATAGTAACACTAAGATGGGACGAAAGCCAGCATCCCACACAGAGAAAGCTATAACACTCTAAGCAGTGATTGCTATAGCAATGGGTATTGGGTCAATTCTATAGCAAACGGAGATAAATAGAAAAAAACCAGAAATTCTTCTGGTCTTGGTTTGTGCCTCCGGTGAAATTCATCCCTGTGTAGACAACTACCAATATTGAAGTCTGTAAAATAGGGTTTAAAAAGGACTTAACTATTGCATAGATATTATGCTTTTCTATATAGGGTTGAAATTGATTCTGGGATGGGTGGAACAGTATCCTAGAATGAACAGAACAGTTTGAAGCAACACAGAAAAAAAGTTCAATTTCCATGCGTTTTCCTTGGCAAAACATGTATTGCTTGCAGTCATAGAAGTCAGAGATGAAGACAAAAAAATCCTATTAAGCCATCCACTAGAGGCCAAAGTCGAATTGTTCCATACAACTTTTCTCCAGTCCTTGTCTGGTCTCGTTTCAAACATGTCAATCCACAGAGCTTTCATGGCTTCCTTTATAAAGGCCTTTTGATGGAAGGTGGCAGCTGGCTATAGAGTGTGGGAAAATCTTCGCCCACCTTGCCTGACAGTTTGCTGTCAACAGCTGGGAAAACTGGGGTCCAGAGAGCTTTGGAGAAACGTGTTCAAAGCTTGGACAGCCGCATGGAGTCATTTGGCTATTGAGAGGCTCAAGGTGGGGAGGTGGACACCATGAAGGTCTCCAAAGTTGGGGTTTGGTGGGTTGTCAACTTACCCGAGCCTCCATCAGATTATTCACATGGACAAAACCATAGGACACTCTCCCTCAGAATTTTCTGAGCACATCTGAGGGCATTCAAGGACTGCTTCATGTGCTAAAAGTTATCTATATCAAGTAAAACATGATGCAAGTACAAGCATCAATGGGAGCATTCAGGAAAGGAAATAGCCCATGCCCTTACCCCCTAACAATCAGTGCTCAAACCATACATCAGCAAGGGTTTAAAATGTTGGGTGGAGAAGAGGGGAGGAGTCCGGGATTGAAGGCCCTATGATGAGAGGCTAGGCCCTATGTTGAGAGGTTAGGCCCTACGAGGAGAGGCTACGGGACCTGAACCTGTTCAGCCTCCAAACGAGAAGGCTGAGGGGGGATCTTGTGGCCTGTTACAAACTAGTCATGGGGGATCAGCAGGCACTGGGGAAGTCCCTGTTCCCCCGAGCACCGCCAGGAGTGACCAGGAATAACGGTCACAAAGGTTCAGGCTAGATATCAGGAGGCGCTACTTCACGGTCAGGGCGGCTAGGATCTGAAACCAACTTCCAAGAGAAGTGGTGCTGGCTCCTACCCTGGGGGTCTTTAAGAGGAGATTAGATGAACATCT
This sequence comes from Crocodylus porosus, assembly GCF_001723895.1. NCBI lineage: Eukaryota > Metazoa > Chordata > Crocodylia > Crocodylidae > Crocodylus > Crocodylus porosus. The sequence goes on from NW_017728947.1 coordinate 4,861,734, forward strand.
TGCTGGGGTCGTTTGACCCCAGTACTCTTTCCTGCCATGGCAGGGGGTCGGACTCAATGATCTGCTCAGGTCCCTTCCGACCCTAGAAACTATGAAACTATGAAATGCACAGCAAAGAATTCAGATTTGTTTCAGGTGCTGAGTTCACTGGAGCAAGGCTCCATTTGTGTTTGAAAGCCAGGGTGTTTACAGCCTTGTGTTTTGTCATCCAAAACTTTTTTGCACACCAGAGATCATGACAGCGTAACGCAGGATGAGGGTCAGTGGCTGCATATTAGGGGGGAAAAAACCCTGTTTTTGAAAGATTGCAGGTTCATGTTAATCAGCCCCTCCTCGCCTGTGGCAGTTGTTAGCACTTGGAGACGGCTGCAGACAAACAGTTGCCAGGGTCTGAAGGGCAAAAATTCCTGTGTCTCAGCCTCTGAATTCTTCAAATAAATCCCTCCAATTCCTGTGTTTTCACAAAGAAATGGCCCGCTGCCGGGTGACCTGGAAGAGGCGATGTAATGCTTTGTCAGCACACACATCTCGCCACAGAAGCGGAGGACCAAATTGTCTTATTAATCATTTAAAAAGTGAAGAGGCAAAAGAAAAATAAAAGCCCAGTCTAGCTAATTGTCGAAAAAATGAGGTCAGAGTTCATTTCTCTCTCCGATGCGGCTTCACAGTTCACTGACTGACAAGGACAGCGAGATAAAAAGAGACAGGGAAGTTTTTATGAAACTCCTCCCCATTCCTCCCAAAGGAGTTATGGATTCAGGAGATTGCCAGAAAGGGGGTTCAGGATTTTGCTATAGAAAAAAATCCCCTGTGCACAGACTTCAAAGACCCAGGATTCAAGGAGGAGAAGTCTACAGGTTCCCCAGGAGAGGCTCCAGATTTCTGAAACAAAAAAGACCTGTACTCGGTCCTGTCGCCACTTTGCAGAGTTACATCAGTATTGCCTATCGTGGTGTTTGTGAGAGTATCTGATTTTTGCAATACCCGGATGGTCCCCACAGCCAGCAATCCAGTGCCATTCGCAGGAGATACCTTTGGTGGCCTTATGTTGTGTGTTCTCAGGCTGGGGGATTACCCGCTTCCCTTTCTTTACAGTGAAATACTTGGTCCACATATCGTTCTGAAACTTTATTTCTCTAATAATATGGGAAGGTGACGAAGCACTCCCTGACTTACACCATTTCTAAAGTGATTCTGGGTGTGGAAGGCAGTCACTGAGGTAACTGGGACCTCCTCATCGCTGCTGGCCCAGAATCATTCACTCTGTGGAATCAGGCAGGGAATCCTTAACACTGACTCCTGGTGGGAGATCACTCTCAAGAGCCAGTGTGTGAAATAAAATGCAGCCTGGCCGTTCAAGCTGGGTCACTGGAGGAGAGTTTCTTGCACTAGGCCTGCACAGTACAATCAGAACAGTAATTACACTGGCTTGCACCAATCTGACTAGTTAAATGCTAACTCTAGCCTGAAATTACAAAGGTAGAGAGGAAAGCAAATGTGCTATGTCTGACTTGGAAGAAGAAGAAGAAGAAAAAGAAGAAAAAGCCAAGATAATGTTTGTTTACCTGGGGAAACTCTATTCTGTAGGAGATATAGTAGGATAGCTATAGAAAGAAGTGTGGGGTCTCAACTGACTCCTGTAAGGGGTAATGATGACACTGCAGTAGCTGTCTTGTGAAAACTCATCAGCTCTAACATTTAGGCTAAATAAAATACTAATATGCCATCTTTACCGAAGAGAAAGTGAAATTAAAGAAAAAGACTTCCCACTATTAGTCAGGGGTGTGACCTGAAAATCTGGTACCCTGGGCAGGGAGACAGGGAAAAGAAGCAAGTGCTTATGCCCTTGCATAGAGGCCACCATAGTTGTGGGAACAAAGTAGGCTGCTGCTGCCTTAGCATAAGCTCCCCAAACACAGGGTGCCATGGTGGCAATGCCAATATGGGGTCCTTGGGAGCTGTCATTCCAGTTACCCCTTCTGAATTTGTGCCCAAGGCTAGTGCCCCACATTACACTACTTCTTCTGGTTTAAAGTGTCTCAGGTAGGTAAAACTGGATGTCAAGTAAAGCTGTTAGGAGCAGATGTCTATTGGAAGAAAGGGAGATGCCTTTTAGTTCATCATTTCCAGCTATCTAGCCATCTATCTATCTAGCCATCCATCTAACCATCTATCTATCTTTATGAAAAAGATACCTTCCTGGCCAATGCTCTAGACTGAACTAAACTCATAAGTGGTTACAAAACAAAGACCCAAACTTCTCTGGTGGAGGCTCAAAAGGATTCATACCTGCAGGGTACAAAAGGGATCTATAACATACGTAGTCACTAACAGATTATATACCAATTTTGACCAAATGAACCAGAGGGCTATAGTAAAGGAGAAAACTAAAAAAGACATAGAATCATAGAAAATAAGGGTTGGAAGGGACCTCAGGAAGTCATCTAGTCTCACTCTCTGTTCAAAGCAGGACCATCCCCAACTAGATCATCCCAGCCAGGGCTTTGTTGAGCCAAGCCTTAAAAACCTCCAAGGATGGAGATTCCACCATCTCTCTACGTAACCTATTCCAGTGCTTCACCACCCTCCTTGTGAGAGTTTTTCCTAATATTCAACCTAACTTTCCCTTGCTGCAACTTGAGATCATTGCTCACGTTTATAGAGGCAACATGCGTGCCTCTAACCAGTCCTACCACACTGGTTAGAGTAAATGGCAACACTTTAACTGTGTATGTGTTCTATATACCCCTATAAGACATACATGAATAAACTAAACATTAACAGAGAGGGAGGCAAGATATTAGCATTACTTGTGGGAGAAAGAAGTTGAATGCCAAAGGGCATGCAAACTCTTTTGCCTTACTTGTTCCCTGTAGCAATGATTAGCTAGATGGGGCTTTATTTCTAGCAAAGGGAGGAAGGGGTAGGTTCTGTCTTTCTTTCAGATCTGTGAATATATGAAGAATTAATCTACTTTCATTTCATAGAAAGGCCTAAAGCAATCTAATGAAGGAATTAGTGATTGGTCTAGTTTGGGAGAAACTCCTTTTTATACCTGCACCATTGTCCTGTTTTTAATAGAAATATTACTATTACTGTATCACTGCAGGAAAGGAAGCAGGAAAGGACATTTAGCTTTTCTGCTCTCTCTTCCCAAATGCCTGCAAGTGATTTCCTTGGTCATGGGGCTCTGCTACCTTCTCTCCACACTACTCTGAAATGGCTGCTTTGTATTTACTTTCTGAATACAACAGTCATTTAACAGCTAGCACTATGACAGAGGGACGACAAAGACCATCATAACACCACTTTCTGACCTTAAAATCTGTGACTCCATGTTTGTACAACAGATAGGGTTGGTTAGGAAAACTTCATCAGGAGGAAGAGCCCAAAACTAGTTCAGAAGCATGATGATGCAAGTCTTTTTTTTCAGCAGTGGACCTAGGAGCTGAAATGGAGACAGAGCAGTTCCACAGGGAGATTGCGAGGTGAGAGAGAGGGGTTTTTTTCCCCTTCTGAGGCTAAAGGAACCCACATGTTTTCTTGACGCACCAAAAATCCTCATCAGCATTCAGAGGGCTAGAGCAGCAGGATGGCATCAGCAGGTATAGGGCAGGTACACCATGCTGGCTAGACATTAGCTAAATAAGAACAACACCTAGCATGGGCATTTCCACTGCTGTTCAAAACACAAAACAGTATTGCATGTAAAACACTAAATAGTAAGCTATACTGTACTGAGGCTATGAGTCACAAGGAGGAGCATATAAATATTTGTGATGTAAGGACTGTGCATTGAGATATGAACATCTCAGAAAACTTGGCCTTACCCCACCCGTCTAGTCACACCCCACACACATGCACACACACTACTACACCCTGTCCTTAGCCCTTTTCATCCTGTCTGATTTAGAATAACTTGTATTCATCGGCTGCTGTTGCTGAGGTGCTAATATTTCACATTCCCATTTTTTGGCCGGGGCATTGATAAGAACCTCTCCTGATTTCAGACCAGAAGAGAGAGGCAGAAAACAATCTTGTTTTCAATACAACCAGGGCTCTGTCTACATGGCTCATCTGTCCATTTGCACAAGACTTTCTGGCCTCATAGTATAACCGTTTCCCTAGAGAAAGAGCAATAGAGATGGGGGAGGAGAGGGAGTGTTGGAAGGTAGCCTGAGGATAACAGGCGTTATAAAGAGGAATTTTTTTCCTGCTGTTTTTGTTTGTTTTACCACAGAGGCTCAGTGAAGCTGGCCAGCAGCCTCACGCAGCAGGTGCTGCCCGAGAATGCAAGGGGAGAAAAATTCCTACTAAATGGAAGCATTATTTGACATTGCAGCCTTTCGCAATATTTTTCTTTTGTTTCAGACAAACTCCAAAGCCTCTTGGGCATCGTGGTCAAGCTGGACTGTTCTGCAGTGGGGGAGGGAGAAAGAAGTGCCTATGCTCTAAATACGTCAAAGAGTCAGGTGAGAGAGACCTAAAGGGACACAACCAGATTCTGGAAATAAGGTTATGCCAGTCCTAAAGGGGCTGGCAGAAGGGCAGAGAGAGGGAGGGAGACAGAGAGAGATACTTAGAGACCCTTCTTGAGTTGTTTTTTTTTTTTTTCCATGCCATTTTATACCCTTTTCTTCTGAGAGGAGCTTGACTCGGAGCTCCAATTGAAACTGCCCCCAAATCTGGAGGAGTCTAGATCTAGGTCCACATGCATACTTTATGGCTTTGCTCTGTCCTTGATGGCTTTATTTTTTGGCCATCAAAAGGCTAGAAAATAGAGAGAGAGGATGGCTGATCTCCTTGCTTCTCCACAGCCTTCCTGTGACACCTGGGGCAAGTCATGCAGCCTTTCTTTGCCTCGATTCCCCCACCTGGAAAACTTAGATAAGGACAACTCCTTAGCTTATAGGGATACTGTGAGGAAAAATACATTAACGATTGTGAGGTGCTTAGATTCCTCAGCAAGTATCCAAGAAACGCAGAAGTCAAAATTTGAGAGAAATTATAGACCTTATTAAAAGAAAACTGCAAGAACAAGGGTTATTTGTATAGGAGAATGTAAAATAACATTCTCTGTTGCTCCCCAAACACTTCCTTTAATCAGAAAGATGATGTTTCAGAGAATTCCTGTATTTAAAAGTCTTGGATTTAGTTCATTGAACTAAGCAGGAGAAGCACTTTGCCCAGTGATACTTCACACTATGGACTTGCTTAGCCTACAGTTCAGATTTTTCCTTGCCTCATTTGTTGTTTTCTCCAGCATGCAACTCATATGGTACTTGTAGTGTAAATTCTTCAGGGGATGGAGCATCTTTTTGTTCTGTTTTGTTTTACTTGGCTATCTGGCATTATGGAGTCCTGGTCTCTGACTAAAGCCCCTAAGTACTACCATAAGAGAAATTAATTTCATTATTTTTATTATCAAAGTATTCTTCATCAGTGCAGATCTCTCGGACATGAATGAAGCCCATATGCCATTCTGTGCCAATCTTAATTAATTTTAACACCTCCACATCACAGCATCCGAATCCAGTCATACACTCAATTTGAGAACAAATTACCTTTCAGTTCCAATCTATGATCAGCCACAGCACACTATCTCTGCAATCACACTTAAAAATATATAACCTGAATTCCAGTCACAGGTTTCCAAGAGGAAAAAAAAGCTAGATTTGCCATGGGGACTAAGGTATCTAACTGCCACTTCAAGCCCCTGGTAAAAAGAAAATCGGTTATCCAAACCCCCACCTATACCCGATGACAGCTAGATTTCTTATGCATCTATGTTTCCACTGCCGAAATGTTCACAGAGCTGTCTACATCTTAACTGTGTTAAGCAGTTCAGCACTCATCCTAGCATGCTAAGGGACGCATTCCTCTGTCCTCCAGGCACAGTCCAGTGGATATGCTCAGAGTGCACTTAACCCCACACAAAATGCTGCAAGGAGGAGGAGGTGTCCCCTCCCCACCCTCCACTTTCTTACCCGATGTTATAAAACGCAAGATGTGGTAGACCCTGGGTCAAGTCCCTCCTCTGAGACAGAAGATGAGGATCCATCCTAACCACCAGACTATAGGTATTTTGAGGTGGACCTCTCTGTCTCTTCTGTTGTAGCTGTTCCAAGATGAATAACAAATATGCATTAATCAAAGGACTCAAATGCAGATCTCTCCCCTACTTCCAGAAGGGTATCGTAACTGCTCTACTCTTTCTCTCTCAGTGATTATTTAATTAGCCAATACAAAGTGAACATCTTCAGCAGGAAAGACAGCACCCCATCCCAGAACAGCTTGTAGCTTGGCAGTGTAGGCACTGTCTTAGGAAGCGCACAGCATTCAAATTCCTTTAGGTAGGAGAGGGATTTGGCCCCAAGTCTCCATGATTCCAGATGACCACATGTCTGTAGCAGCTCCATGATGCTCCTGAGATGCATGACCTTCCCCCTTCATACATGGCAAATCTTGAAATGAATCAAAGAAGATGCCCTGAGAGTGCACCCACTAAAAAGATCTCTTTCTCAGGTATGCTGGGAAGTGGCAGCAGGGTGCCTAAAATCAATTGTTGTCAAGCTGAACGTAAGTTCCCTTTGTGAATTTAACTCCTATTATCCATACAAGAAGTAATGAACTTGTGTGGGGGTGAAAGGTACAGCAGCTCAGGGCACTGATTCAGAGCTGGGGCTAGGATGGCAGCCCTCAGAGTCCAATCCACCACAGCAGTCCCTGTTAGGGAAAGCTTGCACTGAGCCAGCAGCAGCCTGTGCCACTGCCACAAGAATGGCAGCCCCATGCATGCTTCACCCCTCTCCCTGCCACTCGGGATGCCAAAATTTCAAGTCATGCCTCTTTATACAACTTGTGGGAATACCCGGAGCAGGTTACTTGTAAATGAGATCAGAACAAAATTTAGTAATTTGAGTGAGCTGCAAAGAATTGCTGCTCATCTGTCTATATCTTAGCTCTACAGAGGCAATAAATATTAACCGTTTTCACTCTGCCTGCACTTCAGATGCTGGAGTGCAGTGATCTGAGTGTTAATGGAACAAAGTAAAAAATATCCATTAAATAAACACATCTTTGCTTCTAGCTTGAACATAAAATCTAGGTCAAACCAGCTACTGAGTAGGGAGGAAAAGGCACTATGACTAAAGGAATTAAAGGACGGGTAGAGATCAGCTGAGGTGAGTGTTACACAGTTCAGTGCTTAGCCTGCAGAATATATCTGCTTCCTGGCCAGACTGGGAGAGAGTGGGCGAGGGCAAAGGTGTATGCCACCAATTGCAAGATGCTCAGAGTCCACTGAATGCAGCATTTTGAGACCAGAACTGCTGAGCTGGAGGAGCACAAGAGAGAGACTGCTGTTTATGGAGTTAGGTTTTGAGGGGTGTTGTAAAGTTCTCCTTTCACATCAGTGTTGAAGGCCTAGATTTTGAGGCATGGGACAGAGTCAGAAGACCTGAGGTCTATTCCTGTCTCTTCAACTAGCTCCTTTGACCCTGGGGAAAACATTTTCCCTATCTATGTCTCCATTCCCCTCCTTGGTATGTCTTGACTATTCAGGCCATGTCTGTGCCCTATCTCTGCTGAGCCCGGGTCTGCCATTGAGAAACGATCCTTTCACAAGTACTCCCACTCCACACACACACCCATGCCCTGAAGCTGGCCAATGTAGACAGCTATGACTGTGTGCCTAATCGCTCAGATTGGGTGTATGTATAGCAGGAGGGAGTGGGAGAGGCTTGTTTCTCAGCAATTAGCTTTACCACAACAGGGAGGCAGTATGGACAGAGCCTTGACTTTGTTTAACGTGAGGAAGCTGGTGCATGGAAACAGCAACCACATGATCTTGACAAGGTGGAGGTCTGGGCCCAGTGGCAAGGGAGTACCCTAGGTGATGGGACACCTCCATCTTGCTGCAGTCTTCTTCCATTTTTACAGCCACTGAGATCCTGACATCTTCCCTTGGATCTGCTGTTGAGGAGTTTGGGTTGGGCAGTTTTTTATCTGAAACCTTCCCTAAGGCCTGTTCACCGGGGGTGGCCCTGCCAGGAGTGTGAGACTCTGGGCAACATAGCTCTGAGGATCATTGGGACTCACAAGCCTGTCCACCACCACAAGGTCTCAGTCCATAGAGAGGACCACACAGGCTTCTATGACTGGAAATAACATGTTCTCCTGTACAAACCTTCAGTAAGTCCTATGGTGATTGAGACAGGACTAGTGAATCCTGCAGCCATGAATCTGCACGTAGGCGGCAGTAGCCTGATGGTTATCTTGTTCCTGGGATGAAACGGGTGCAATTTGGCAGCTGCTACCATGATAAGTAGTCCTATTCAGGATCCTCTGTGCTCACCCCATACAGAGAAAGGGCTAGAAAAGATGCCCTAAACCTAAGCTGTCTTATCTGCTCCCAGCTGGATAACCACATCCAATGGGATCACTCTCTCTGCAGTCAAAAGTATCATAAGAAGACATTGGTTTTTGCAACATGCAATGTTCACACCTTAATGGATAACCAAGACAATGGACAACCAGAAAGAAGAACTGCCAAAGAAATTATATTTCTTTGAAAACAGCGAGATACAATATTGACATAGTAGTTTTGAGCAAGATAAGATGATTGGATGAGGGTCAGCTGAGGGAAGTGGGTGAAGACTACCCCTTCTTCTGGATGGGAAAACTGGCCCAGGACAGATATGTTCACGGTATGCCCTATGGGCATTAAGAAACATCTTATGACCCTCTGTCTTAAGTTCAGCCACAACCAGTACGCCACCATTATCAGTGCATCCACCCCAATGCTTGATGCTGACAATGATGTCAAAGAACAATTTTACTCCACTTTGTCCGTGTACTGACTACTACTCAGAAGGAGGAGAAGATCATTCTCCTTGGTGACTTTAAACACTAGAGTTGGACATGACCTGGAACACTGGAGTGGCACCTTTGGGAAGGAAGGACTACAGAAAGCCAGTTCCAATGGCATCCTCTTCCTGAGCAAATGCATGGAGCACACCAGCACCATGGAGATACAAATTCATGGAGTCACCACAAACACCATCTTCAGGCAGAGTGACAAATACAGGACCATCTGGAGATGCTGTTACTATAAGCACTGGCACCTTCTTAAGCAGGGGTAGTATGTAAGTGACAGCTCATGGGCCCACACAGGTGCCCTGGGGTCAGGGGCAGCAGAACCGTGGAGCCTGGGCTGGCAGGAGCTCTGCCTACTGCAGTCCGTGAATGCCCTGAGACCTTACCACCTGCTGCTGCCACTGGTGGCAGACACTGTGGGCACAGAGGGAGGGGTTTTATGTGTGTGTAGGGAGGTGTTTGTCCCACCCCCCCACCATACACATGTACCCACACACCCCATGCACACCCCACACCCACCTCAGCCACCCTCCTGCTCCACACATGCCACAACCCACCAGCCACCTTCCCCCCACACTCACAGCCCCCACAAACCCCATACCCACCCACAACCCACATATCTACATACATACCCACATGCTCTCCCACCTGATATACAAACACCCACACCCTCTCACACCTATTACTCCCCCCACAGACACACCCACACCATCCTCCACATCCCACATATACACATACCCACACACATACACCTACAAACCTATACCCACCCACATAGGTGACATGTCAGGGAGAATATGGGAGGGGGGACATGTGCCCCCCTGAGATTTCATAGATTTCATAGATATTAGGGGCTAGAAGGAACCTTGAGAGATCATCGGATTCAGCCCCCCCCTCCCCCGGCATAGGTGGGAAGTCAGCTAGGATCAAGTGACTCCAGCAAGAAATATATCTACCTGTTTTTTGAAGAATTCCAGAGTAGGTGCTTGCACCACCTCTGGGGAAAATTTGTTCCAGACCCTGGACCCGCACACTGTAAAGAACTTTTTTCTTATATCCAGTCTAAACCAACTTTCCTGGAGTTTATGGCCATTGGACCTTGTCATCCCTTGGACAGCTCTGGTGAATAGGTGTTCTCCCAGGTCCGATGTACCCCTCTTATGTAATTGTAGGCTGCCACCAAGTCCTCGCTGAACCTTCTCTTCTCCAGACTGAAGAGTCCCAAGTCCCTCAGCCTCTCCTCATATGACCTTCCCTCCAGGCCTTGGATCATATGAGTGGCTCTCTTCTGGACTCTCTCAAGCTTCTCCACATCCTTCCTGAAGTGGGGGGCTCAGTACTGGATGCAGTACTCCAGCTGTGGTCTCACCAGTGCTGAGTAAAGCAGGAGGATGACTTCCCTGCTTTTGCTTGAGATGCATCAGTGGATGTATACCAGAGTTTGGTTAGCTTTGCCAGCAACAGCATCACATTGGTGGCTCATATTCATTCTGTGGTCAATCAAGACCCTCAAGTACCTTTTGGTCATGGTGCTAGCGAGCATAGCACTGCTAAGCCTGTAAGTATGCTGGGGGTTCTTCCTACCGAGGTGCAGCACCTTAAACTTTTCTGCATTGAAGGCCATCAGGTTTTGGTTGGCCTACCTTGAGAGTATGTCCAAGTCGGCCTGTATCCCCAGCCTGTCCTGTGGTGTGAATGCCCTCCTCTGTCATTTGGTATCATCCACGAATTTGGCAAGTTCACATCTGATTCCCGAATCCAGAACATTAATGAAGATGTTAAAAAGTATCGGCCCAAGTACCAAGCCATGAGGAACTCCACTGGTCACCCTGCGCCATGTTGATTTGCTCCTTTCAACTAGTACTCTTTGGGTCCAACCCTGTAGCCAGTTGCCTAGCCATCAGACCATATGGTGATGCACAGTTCCCCAACTTAACCATGAGGACATCATGGGGAACTGGGTCAAAGGCCTTCTTGAAGTCCAGGTATATGAGGACTACATCATCTCCCTTATCCAAGACGCATGTTACCTTGTCATAGAAGGCAATGAGGTTGGTCAGGCATGATCTGCCAGTCATAAAGCCATGTTGGCTGGCAGTCAGAAACTTGCCTTCCATCAGTCTAGTGTTGATGGATCCCTTGACAATTTTCTCAAGGATTTTTCCAGGGACAGATGTAAGACTGATTGGTCTATAGTTCCCCAGGTTATTCCTCCTCCCTTTCTTGTAGATAGGGACCATGTTGGCTCTTTTCTAGTCATCCGGAACCTTACCCGAGCGCCACGATTTTTCAAATATCTCTGCGAAGGGGGATGCAGTGATGTCTGCCAGCCCTTTCAAGACTCTCAGATGCATTTTGTCTGGGCCTGTGGACTTGTGAATATCCAGTTCCTCAAGGTGTTCCCTCACCTAATCCACATTGATTTTAGGCCCATTGCCCACTCCCAGATTGGTTTGTGCCATTCCTGACAGGGTGATCCTTATGGGAGGGTGAAAAACCAATGCAAAAAAAGTCATTTAGGAGATTGGCCCTTTCTTGGGCATCGGAAGTCAGTTGCCTTGTTGGATCTCTCAGGGGCCCAATGCTATCCTTGTTCTTTTTTTGACTTCCCACATTTCTGAAGAAGGACTTTTTGTTGTCCTTGATTCCTGTAGCTAGCCTAAATTCAGTTTGTTGCCGTGGCTTTTCTCAACCACTTTCTACAGGTGTGGGCAAGCGCAGAGTAACCCTCTTTGGTAAAACTTCCTGTTTTCCAGTTGGAGTAGGCTACTCTTCTGAGCTTAATAAGAGTTCCTTATTCAGCCATGGGGGCTTTCTTACCCATTGACTGCATTTCTTGTGCGATGGTATGGCTTTGCCCTGTGCTTCAAGGATTATGTTTTTAAGAAATGACCATTCCTTGTGTACTCCTTTTTCTGGGGGAGTATAGCCTCTAATTGCCTGATTGGCCAATTTTGTCATTTTGCAAAACTCAGCCTTCCCAAAGTTAAGAACTTCTGCTCTACTGGGGGTTTTGCTTGCTCTTCAGTGAACTAAGATGGTGACCCATTTGTGGTCACTATCACCAAGCTTCCCTTCAATCTGCAGATCGCTCATTAGGTCTTCCCCATTGGCCAGGACCAGATCAAGCAATGTCTCTCCTCTAGTCAGCCCATAGACCTACTGGGTTAGGCAGAGGCCATCGATGCATGTGAGGAAGCTACGCAACCTGTCAGATTTGGCCATATGCTCATCCCAAGAGATGTCATGGAAGTTGAAGTCCCCCATGCTGATCACAGATCGGGAGCACATGGCTTCAACCAGTTCCCTATTGAATTCCCAATCTTGGTCGTCCTCTTGGTGGGGAGATCTATTGCAGACTCCTACAAGTAAGTCACCCTCCCCATGTTCTCCTCGTACCTTGACCCAGAAGGTCTCAAGATGCCCTTCCTGGTTTGGAAACTCAGTTTTCAGGGAGGTGAGTTGATCCTTGATATAGAGAGTTATACCCCTACCTCTCTTCCCGATACGGTCTCTCCTATACACATTATAGCCCTCCATTGCCACTGACCACTCATAGGTGGAGTCCCACCAGATCTCTGTAATTCCTACCAGGTCATAATCATTTTCACATAGGAGAAGGGCCAGTTTCTCATGCTTCCAAGCTCCTGACATTTGTGTCCAGTCAGTTAAGTCTGCCATGAGAAGCCCAATGCTTCCCTGAGGGGTTTAGTGGCACCTTTCCTTGGGCTGTCTCCCTTCGGATGCCCAAGTTATTGGTAGTTATTGGTAGTGCAACTGACATGACCTGGGCTAGAACTTTTAGTAGACTGCTCATCCCCCAGCAATCTCAATTTAAAGCCCTGTCAAGAAGGTCGGCCATTCTGGCTGAGAAGAGCTTCTTCCCTTTCCAGGTTAGGTGGAGGCCATCCCTTCCCAGCAGTCTGCTCTCTCTGAAGTCCAGACCAAGGTTGAGGAAGCCAAACCCCTCACGATGGTACCATCTCTGGAGTCTTCTATTCACCTCGTCAATGCATCTGTCCCTCTGGAGCCCATGTCCTGTGACAGGGAGGATTGAAGAGAAAATCATCTGTGCCCCCAGACCCTTGAAGCCTGCTCCCAGAGTCCTGTAGTCATGCATGAGCTGGCCCAGATTTCTCTGTGCTGTATCATTGGTGCTCACATGGATAAGTTGCATGGGATGGTTGTCAGAGGGCTGGATGAGTTTTGGGATTCTCTCTGTCACATCCTGGACATGAGCTCCAAGTAGGCAGCAGACCACATGGGCCAGAGGGTCAGAGCGACAGATCCGTCCCTCAGTCTCCCATAGGAGGGAGTCACCCACCACAATAGCTCTGAGCCTTCTTCTAGGTGCAGATATTGGTGGGCCTGCATCCTCACATGCTGGACCTGGCATTATTACTGGCTCCATTGATGCGAGAGGTGCAAAGCAGTTGTTCAGCTCCAGGGGAGTGGTAAACCTGGTGCAGTGCCTCTTTGGACCAGAGACGACTGTCATCCAGGCAACCCTAGGCTGGACTTCATGGTGGTTCCTCGGAGGGAGATTGGCCTTCGTCAGCTGGAGGGTGGGGGGCAATGACCAGTGCCCCCCCTGAGAATGTGGAGGTGCCAAAAGAAGTGCTGGCAGCACTTCTGGGTTTGCCCCCCGGTCAGTGATCAGCCATTGGTGTCCCCCTAGGATCAGGATACACCAGTCCCCCATGCCCACCCATCCATACCCTCCACACTCCCCTACAATATGTAAGATTAAGACTTAATTTTATGCTATTATACAATCACTTCTATGTACACTATGCAAACACATGTAAATCGGGACAAAAATATATATTTTTAATCAAATTAATGAATGTTATAGTAAATGTTTGATTTTTAGAATATAATGTATTTTTCTGGTTCCGAGATGGCAAACCCCCTTGCTAAAAGGAGTACTTCTGGGGGCAAGGGGAGGGACATCTGGTGGCAAAGGTTAAGCAGAGGGACTTGCGGTTCCAAGATGGCAACCAGGGGGTGGGGCACTTGTCAAGGGGCAGGGATACCCATGCAGTACTCAACAACTTGCCAAAACTCATTAAGTGGCCCTCCAGCCAAAATAATTGCCCACCCCTGTTCTTAACTATATTATTGCCAGTACCCATAATCAAATGGGTGTCCATATCATGCAACCATTCAAGGACTGCTGGACAGATCACCATCTTCTCAGATCCATTATGAATATCTGGCTTGCTCCAAAACACTGAAAACAGACAAAAGCAATGCAAAGATCCTTCAAGACCTGAATACCTGTGTGACAGGGGGCCAGCTTAAGGCTGGTCAAAACACTGGCCTACCCACCTGTCCAGGGCAGTCTGTCCACCTGACTCACCTGCCATGCAACTCATAAATATTAACTATTAATAAATAACTCCGAACTATTTTCTTTAATATCATGATGAATTGTGATTTTTTTTTTAATTGTTCGACAGCTGTAGTTTCCTTCAAAAGCTCTGTCATGTCTGAAAATGAAGGCAATGTTGAAGAGCTCTAAAAGGGTTTTAAACTTGTCATCCATATGGCCTGTGCAGAATCCATTGGCTACACCACCTATTGACAACAAAACTAGTTCAATGAGAGTGACACCAAGATCTGAGCCCTCCTCAACCAGAAGAGAAGGGCTTATTCTGCTTGGTAAGACAATACCTCATCAAAGCAGAAGAAGGAGATGTATCAACTCCTTAAAGTCAAAGCTCAAAGGAGGATCTGGGAAATCAAAAATCAGTGGTGTCAAGATAAAGCCAAGGAGATCTATCTATATGCTGACAAACATGACACACATAGCTGTTTTCAGGCAATGAAAGCCATCTATAGCCGAACTTCCCAAAGTCCTATTTTCCTGTAATCACAGGATGGCTTGATACTCCTCAAAGATAATGAATCTATCCAAGCGAGATGGAAAGAGCACTTTGAGGCCCTCCTGAACTGTGGATTGTGGCATATACCACCACTGAATCCATCCCCCAACACCCTGAAAGGGGATCCTTCACCAACCCTCCAATCCTAGAAGAAGTCTGACATGCCATCAAGGAAATGAAGAACACCAAGGCTACTGGACCAGATGGCATACCTGGCAAAATCTACAAGGTTAGCAGTAAGGAACTTGTATGGAGACTATATGAATCTATTCTTTAAATTTGAAACAAAGAAGAGATTCCTGGGGACCTAAGTAATGCCAGTGTTATGACTATCTTCAAGTAGATAAGTCTGTGTGTGGAAACGATGAATGTATCATCCTCCTTTCCATAGCATGGAAAATCCTTGCCTGCATCCTCCTGAGCTGTCTTCTACCTCTTGCTGAGGAAGTCCTGCTAGAATCTCAGCATGGTTTCAGGTAGAGCTATGGACATGATCTTTGTTGACCTTCAGGTCCAAGAAAAGTATTGGGAACATTAGGACCACCTTACTTTTTTTATTAAGGACTACCTTCCTCCCAGAATTGACATTAAGTAAATTTACATTGACTAGCCAATGGGTGGAGGGCTCTTCAGTCTGGGTTGCTTTCATTTGAAGACCATAGTACTCAAAACAACCTTCCTTGACCTTCAGAATGCCAAATGACTGCATCATTTTTGAGCAAACTGAGGAGAACCTCCAAACTATGATGGATCTTTTTAGAGAAGGGAGGGAAAGACCATTGAGAGAGAGATTCTGGAGGTAGTTGAGCACTTCCCCTACCTCAGTAGCCACCTCTCAAAGAGTAAACATTGATGAAGAGGTCCAGCATAGGATCTATTGCACAAGTGCTTCCTTTGAGAAATTGTTTTGGTATGTCTTTCGTCATTGTGGTCTCCAGAAAGACACCAAGATCCAGGTCTACAAAGCAGTCATCATCCACACTCTCTATGGATGTGAAATGTGGGTGACTTAGTTTCATCATCTCAAGAGACTGAAGAGGTATCACTAACAAGACTTTCAAAAATACTCCATCAAATATAGGACCACCTGTATAAAATGCATCAAATGGGAAGATCATTCCACAAATGCCAGCATCATTGCTGAAGTCAATGTTACCAGCATTAAATTGAGGATCCTCAAGCACTAACTTTGCTGGACCAGACATTGTGTGTAGATGCCTGCCTCTTGATTCCCAAAACAAATGCTTTACTCCCAGCTTAGAAATGGCCTGAGATCTTGCAGTGAGTAGCCCAAGCAAATGGTACAAGAACACATTGAAATCATACTTCAAGAAAATAGATGCTAACATCAAGAGTTGGGAGAAGCTGGCTGCTGACTGACTCCAGTGGTGCTGCAAGATGCTTTACCAGCTGGCAACCTAAGGTAAAGCATCTTGTCCTTGAAGCAGAGAAGAGAGACTGGAGAAAGGAAAACAAGAGATATCCTAGCCTATGGCTTACTCTCTCCTCTGGAAAGATATGCAACTTCTGAGGATGGGTCTGCGGTACAAGGATTGGACTCTGAAGTTATCTCAAGACCTATCAATCAACCACAGTAGAGATGGGGATGCTGATGATGGACAGGGCATTAGAAACAGGTTAGGCATGGCTGTTATGCTACATGAAGTACCTAACACAACGCAGATCCATTCTTGCTTGATTTGTCAGGCCATGGTCATAATAACATACACATACAGAACAGACGTACCCACAACAAGCTGGCCCATTCCCTCAACTGAGGGTGCCGCTCTCATAACAGGAAGGATGACAGGAAAAATGGAGGGACAAATTCCTTGCCAAAAGATTTCAAAAAAGCTCATAAGCAATGAGTAATTCATTGGGAGATAACCAAGTTGTGAGTGGGGATTCAACCCTTGGAAGTAACATTATCTGTTTGTATGCTGATGGAGAGAATGAGCCAAGTTTCTCTGGTGGAGGAACTTACTAGTCAAACTTCTGATACTAGGAGGCATAGTGAAGTCCTGTAAGATGAATTCAAAATACATTATAAGATGCTTAAGATGCTCTTAGGCAATAGGGGCAGCCACTTAAATCAGGTATTAGCCATTTGTCAAATCACGCTGATTTCGGTATTAAAGGAACTGCTTAAACTGAATTAAGCTCATTGGCTAATGTCAGAAGGAATGCTTGTGCTCAGCTGTTTGCACCACATTAAGATGCTTACCTTGTTACACAGAACCTGTGCTCAGGGCATACTTATGCTTACATAAGGCTTGTTCCTTTGTTACTCTGAGTGTCTTACCCCTGTAATAACAGCCTTCACATTGCTAGAACCTAATTATTTTCCCAGATTCTAACAACACTGACAGCAGCTGAGATGAGCTAAAACAGTGTCGCTCAACCTTTTGGCCCTGTGGGCCAGATAAGTAGTGCAGGGTTGGTTCATGGGCTCCGTACCACCTCCACCCAGTGCTGCATGCTGCCTCAGGGCTCCATGGGGGGATCGGTTTCTGGGACCCCACATCATCCCTCACTGGGCTCCCTGTGGGCTGGATGACATGGCACTGGGGGCTGGATCTGGCCTAAACACTGCAGAGTGAGCACCCCTGGGCCTGCTATCTGCATATTCAATTGTATGAGAAAAAAAGATTGGTTTTTTTTGGTGGCTTTACTGAACAACTTTGAATTTCAAGATCTCAACAGGTGAAACTTCAAGGAGGACTTTAAATTGATTAGACAGTGCATAACTTTTGGAAAGAGCAAATTCTACAGGATCATAATACCTTTAAGAGCATGGCATGGCCTCCAGCTGAAACAAGATGGAGTTAGACTTCTTATGCAGATGATTAATAAAGTTTTCTGGGGTGCTGCTTAAATGAAGATCTAAGAGAAGCTGATAGGTCTTGAGGATGATTCAGATTTGGCTGAGATATCTGCTGGGATTATCAGTAATACAAAGGCAAGTTGGAGTGTTGTTGAAGCTGTAATGGTCCAGGAAGTGCACAAGAGGCAAGAGATTTTTTTGTGATATCTTTTATTGGAACAACTGTATAGCTAGGAGAGATTTTGAGCACAAAGTGCCATTCTTCAGGTCTGGGAAAGAAGATGACATACAGGCTAATATAAATAAAAATTAACTCTGTACCTAGGATAGGACAGGAATTACAGGTGAACAGGAGGAAAGGCTAGGTGAGAGGTGCAGTCTAGAAAACTAAGTGGGTTTCTGATGTTGGATTTCCATAAGAATGGGTATGTGTTCCAAAAATTAAAATGGTAAGGCTGAGAATTTCAGTCACCATTGGGATTTGGATGTCCAACTGTCATTGAAAATATGCCCACTCTAAGCCACTATGTACCAGTAAATCAGTATAAAAGTGAAAAATGTGAGCTAGAATGCCTGGCAATGAAAGAAAAACCCCAGTATAATTGGCATTATGGAAGCATGACGGAGTAACAAATGAACAAGGAACTATGTAAAGAGGACTCATAGAAACATACAGATAGATAATAGTCTATCTTAAAGATTGCATAGAAACTAGTTTACTATAGTAAAACAGAATTTCTGAGTGGAAAGGACCATTCAATAGACTCTATATTGAAAAATAGATTGGATCAACAAGTTTGATTGACCAAGCTAATGGCAGAGATATAACATGCTTAGACTTTTTAAAGCATTTAACTGAGTACTGCAGGCATTTGGATTTAAAAACCAGAACATGATATAATATAAGTAGTTAGATTTAGCTAACTAATTCCCAAATGTATCTGTCAGTGATGAGCCATCACCAAATGGAGATTTTTTTTTCTTTTAAGTGGTGTAGTCAGGGATCAGCCTAACACTCTGCCATTTTTTTCAATGATCTAGAAGTGAATATAAAATCATTGCTAACAAAACTGAGGATAAAACAAGGATTGCTGGAATGATAGCTAACAATGAGGAGGGCATAGGTATACCACAACGATCTATGTTGCTTGGTAAGTTGGATCTCATCAAACAAAATACATTTTAATGGAGACAAATGCAAAGGAATGCAGGTTGTACCTCCAGAATGGAACACGGTGGGGTATGGAGGGGGGGATCTATTCTGGAAAGAAGTACCTTTGAAAAGGATTCAGGGATGAATCCCTATTTATAACTGAACATGAGTGCTCAATGCACAAAAAGCCTTATGAAATCCTTGTATGTGTAAAGAAGAGGAATAGTCCATGTAATAAGACCAGATCAGAACCATCTCAGTTGGTTAGAGCATCAGGGTAATTCATCCTCTGAAGAAGAGCCACCTGTAGCAAGATCAGAGCAGTGCCCTGGTCCCATGTGGGCCGAGTGAGGCAGTTGGGGCAGCCAACTCCCTGAAGCCATAGGTAATAGGTAGGAGTCAACACAACGTGAGAAGGCAGCTGGCTGCTTTTGCGGGGAGATTGCAGGGCCAGCCACTGTTTCTTGGGGCTGATCACGGTGGCCCCCACCCATGCCTCAGACTGGCTGAGGGGTCCCAGTGGCCCCACCCCTCACCACTGATTAGTTGCAAGGGCTGTCCATTGTATGGCCCCACTCCTCACCACTGATTGGTTGTGAGGATTGTCCATCATGCAGCCCATTCCTCACCATCAAATTGGTGGAGAGGGTTGGGGTTGCATGCTAGGCAGTTCCCTCAGACAATCAGTGGTGAGGGGCAGTGGCAGCAGACATCTGGGGCTCCCCTTTGTACCAGCAGGCCCCCTTCCCCCTATCAGCCTGGTAGGCTGTACAGCCAGGCTGCAGCACCATAAGAACTGCTGGTTCCCTCTGGGGAGCTACCATTTTATTTTCAGTATGCTTTGTTTTCCCCACAGATTTTGCAGGCATTGTTTGGATTTGAGATTTATGCAATATTTGCAAAATCATGACTTTGGTACATCCCTAGCAATACGCCCCACCCACTCCAGCCCTTAAAAGCCAGACCCAGTATCCTTGTCTGGCAAAGACTGAAGTACTTGCTTCTGGCTGCTGAGTGGTCCTGGCTTTTTTGTTATTGGATGTCTGGCTTTGACTTTTAGCTCCTGTGTTTAGTCCAGACTCCAGGCTTATTCTGACTTCAATTCCTGGTTCCAGTTAGACTCCTACCTATCCTGACTCCAGCCTGGTTCCTAGTTCTGGCTTTGGCTACGGATTTCTGATTTTGGCTCCTGATCCTGGCTTGACTTGACATATCCTGACTCCAGCTAACGCTCCTGATTTCACTTCTCACCTCAGACCCCTCTGCATCCTTGAGAACTTAGATTGGACTTCACCGTTACTGTAAGTGACTAACTACTAGGCCAGACCACCCACACCTGGGTCCCTAACAGTGGGTACGTGTAGTCAGGTGACTTTAATCTCTGAAGATGACATGGTTAAAACCAATATTTGACTATTATATACAGTTCTAACACCTACATGTGCAGTGGATAGTGGCCTTTTCAAAAGGATATTGAAAACTTAGAGCGCTTCTAAGAGTAGATGCTATGTACCAATTTTTTTCATGCATATCATTTTTATATTTAAAAAGCTCTTAGAAAAACTCTTCCTATATAAAAGATAATTATAGCCTACTGTTTACATGTATGTGAGAGCTGAATATGTCCTACAAAGGAAGAAAGACAACAGGCCACCTCCAGAACAAAGTACTTGGAAGAACTTTGGGACTAACAAAGGAGAATGATATGCGAGGAGGACATCTGTTCAATAGGAAGTCTGGGAAGAACCAGGAATAAGATGTGTAGAGAAAATACAAACACTTCACTGAGTTGAGCATGTCATTAATGTGATGGAAGACTGATCTGCATCACTTAGAAGGCCTCTCGTATTCACTATTACATATGATCAAGATGCCTAACTGCTCTAACTCTAAATGACCGTAAATGAGTATATTATTATTATTACTATTATTATTATTTAGATTTATATCCTGCTCTATCATCCTTGATGGAAAAAAATGCAGGGGCTGATTTTGAAAGTGTAGCGTTCTTGGCAACAAGGGCACACTGTTGGATCATATTCAGCTTATTGCCCAATGTAATCCTCAAGTCCTTTTCTGCAGATATGTTGTTTAGCCAGTCAGTCCCCAGACATTTTTAAGGCCTGTGGTACCAGGGAGGGAAAAATAGTTGAAAATTTGGAGGGTGGAAAAACTATTTCACTGAAGTCCTGTTTTTTTAATTTGGTGGAGCAAGATGAAAGAAGCACCAGTGTCCAGAAGCTGAATAAATAAATAATCATAATAGAAATTAGGCACAATTTCCTAACAATGACAGTTCAGACAAAAGGGATAGGTTTTCCATTACTCTATCTTCAAATCCAAGTCTGGATGCATTCCTGAAAGATGTGGTTTAGTCAATCACAATTTATAGGGTTCTACATTGAGGTAACTGGTTCGCATTTAATGGCCTTTGATGTACAGAAGGTCACACTAGATGATCTAATGATTCTTTCTAACCTTAAATTCTACAGACCTATGAATGAATCTGTGAATCTTTGAAATCCAAGCTGTAAGAATACAAACATGCCAGTAGAATTATACTTCTGTCTCCAGATCAAGAAAAAGATACTGAGTGTGCATTGAAGTAGATCAGAGACATCTAAATAATAATAATTTAGTAATAAACAAACACAGGGAATAAAATATAATATCACTATTATCAGATGATCAAAGCACTTCTAAAATAATAGGTTTCTTGCCATGCATACAAGGAGCTACATGTAAGGGATGAAATGCTTAGAATAGTTTCAAACAACTCAATCATGTTTTTGTCCCATGGTGTCATTGCTTCTTGGAACTGTAATCCTACAACTTCTTGTAAAAATAATCCTCACTTTGTGCCAGAAAGGAGTCCCTTTGGAAAACTGAACTGGCACTTATCAACATTTTCTCCATTCCTGGAATCACCTCTTATGGCCTTTGCATTTACTGGCATGGTTCCCCGAAATAACATATCCTGGATGTCCATTGTCATATCTCCAGACAGTGAGGCTATGAGGATGTTTGTGATGGTGATGGAGATGCCAAAACTTCTTAGACTAGTTTAGGAATTTCTTCCTTTTTTCACTTCTCCCCTTGTTATTCTGATGACACTGGAACTCCCTTAAGCAGCATGTTTTGTAGGGAAATCCTCTCACGATAGGGTCCTATTTTTCACACTACAACTTAGTAGAAGTGGGGATACATTTTAACTGGAATTTACATGTTGCATTTGTACACTTTATTCTGCATCATTGCAGCTTGAGTTATATCATAAGCAAGAGTATATACTTTATGGTGTAGCTCCAGATTAGATTTGGATGAATATGGCAAGAAAGGATTTACACAGACTTATTCAAATAAAAGCCACTAAATTACTTTGATGGTGTTTGTGGTCTTAAGATTTCCTTTTAATGTAAGCAGAACTTTGCACTGGAATGGAAACAGGAGGGAACAGTGCTGCAAATACTTGTGTCAATATGTATTGTCAGGCAAATTCTTGTGCAGATCAGTATTCCCATGAGTATTCATGCCAGAAGGGTTTCTGTAACCATGTTCAAAGCTTTTGTGGGTTTGGGAGTCCTCCAATCAAGGGCAAGAAACAATAACATATGATGTAGGTAAATATTCAAAAAGCACAACTATAAATAAGGAATACTTGAACAATGATCAAGGTGAATAGTTTCCAGACAACCTGTAGACTCATGCCACCCATGGAATACATGTGACTATCAGACACATTGGTAAAATCTGTTTCTGGGCAATTTGCAAAAAATGACCCACTTCAGCAAGATACTTGGAACTCTCAAGTGCATAAAGTTAGGCATATGAACAAGTATCTTGCTTGGGCCAAAAAAGAGGTTATATTTCTTGAATGAATTATGTTTTATGAATATTTTATCCAGCAACAGTTCCTCTGTGATCATTGTCTGTCATAAGTTAATTAACTAACAAAAGAATTAAGTATCAATGTTATGTGAAAAAAATGGCCATTTGGTAGTTATTTGGATTAGCTAATGGGCTAGCTATTTAGACATGCAGCTGCAGTTGGGTACAGTTACATCATTTTCAACAGATAGCACTTATGAGTGAAGAACCCAGACAAGTAGGTGGTTGGGGAAGTGTATGTAAGTGTACATGTGTGCACACACTATGTGTTTGCGTGTATGGATGTAGTTACCTTTTCAAGTGTTAGGTTGCATTTTTCTCAGCATAATTTGATAATTGAACACTTACACATAATCAATGGATTAGCATGTGAAAACAATTATGATTACTGGAAAGCACTGTAGTCCACTTTGTCCTTGTTATTCATTTCCTACAAATACAATTACAGAGAGATAAATTGAATTAGATTGTAACATTATTTTGAACATGCCTTTTTTTGTTTGGCTTTACTTGAATTTTTCTGAGAATTCAGTGTTTACAAAGTTAAAAATACAACCATGAAAAAGCACAACCAGAAGTACGGAGCATGTAAAAGCAGCAAGCAAAAATGTGAGAGGACCAAATAACAAAAACAGTGTACAAAGGCACTGGCCTAATCTCTAATTCTATTTAATCGGTTTTACATCAGTGTAACCCCATTGACTTTGGTGGGGTTAAGCTGGCATAAAACTTGTATAATAGACTCAAGAGCCAAGGCCAGTGGTTGACCATGTAAATCAGTGGGAACCAAACTTTTTGGGAGGCACACTGCAAATTAAGCACTGCACACTCCCCGACTGCCATTCCAGGCTCCTTCTCCTGCCCTATCTGCTATGCTGCTTTCTGCTTCCTGCCCCATCTGTAATTGTACTTCCTGCTCCCCCTCTGATCTGCTGTGCGCCACATCCACGAGCTGTCTGTGCTACTTGTAGCATACATGCTGCAAGCTGGCCATTCCTGATGTAAATTATACCTCATGGACTAAAACTCCAAACTTGGATCACACGGGACACTCAGGATCCAGTCCTTACCCCACTGAAATCAATAGCAAACCTCTCATTTATGGAACTGGTGAAGAAACAGGCCCTTATTAACTTGAATGGGAAGTGATGGCTCCCATCAATATGTTTTTCAGAGACTGGGCCCTAGTTTACAATATGGTAACAAGGAGACCTGTTTCACAAATAGAGTGGACAGTATAGTCAATGCATAATGTAGATAGACAGCGTCTCTGAGCTTCTCACAAATTCTTATTTAGCTCATTCTTAGCATTGCCCTATTCTTAGCATTTAAATTACTCCTCACAGTGCAAGTATGTATTTAAAAACCTGCCAAAATCTGTCTCTGTAAATCTTGATTATTTCACATGGACATAAAAAAGGAGCAGGGAGAAGGTGTTGTATCTCACTTAGTAGCATTCATTTTTATTATTATTTTTTATTTTAACTCTTTAAGAAGGATAATTGTATTAAAGTGGGGAGAACTGACCAGGTTGATGAGGTAAAGGGCTATTAGAATAGTTCAAAGTAATCACTAACATTATGGCCCCAGCATCAGTAAAAATAAATTATTTTTATTTTTAAAAAATCAGCTTTTGCTGGTTACCAATTTCCTATTTGATTACAGGGGCCATTGGCTGGTTTAATGACAGCAAAAATGAGCTGTCAGAAGGCATTTGCATAATGCAAATAGGGCCACTAATAAGAGGGCATGTGTATGTTATTTATCAGTCACCCGGTAATAATTAGTGTGTAACAGTGAGGGAAAAAAACCTGTTTCCGGGAATATGGTGAAACTTCAGTATTATTTCCACGTGCAAATGAAGACACTGTGAGGCAAGAAATCTCAGAAACAAAAGCTTCCTTGCTTCCGAGTTGCATTGGGTCCTTGAAATGATCTCATGAAAAGGTTTCTGTTTATTTATTTTTATTGCTGCGTGCTTAAGATGCATTCTTTGAAAATGTAGCTGATATGTCTGTTTGTATAGACTGCACTGCCGGTGAGTTAGACCAGGGGTTTGTGTTCATTTGGGAAAAGGAAAAGAATCCTGGCCATCAGAAATGTTTACTATATCAGGAAATGAATTCACTATTCAAGGGTTCCAGTGGATATAAAACAAAAATTAAAACAAGAGCCTTGTATAAACCTACTTTGTGTTGTATCCTCCATAAACAGCCCCATATGTGACAAGGCTGGGAGAGAGAGAGAGAGGGGTAGTTTTATTGGGTGGTATGGGGGTAAGTTAATTGTTGTCATGTTTGGATTTTTTTTTTTGCACATGTTGGTAAGTTTGAATCAAATCTGGCCTTTCTGCTTTCTACCGTTCCAAACCTTCACTGAGAAATAACACCAGGCAAAATGATTTCAAGCTGTCACCATTACACAACCTAAACTTTATTTCTTCATTAATGCATTACAGAGCAAAAAAACAATGAGAGCATTCCTCTGGAATGTGTGTTTACTGAGCACAAAATGATATGTTTACTGAAATAGCAGTTGCTGCCGAGTTACCCAGTGGGAGAAAGCTTTCTCTTTCCACACCGTTCTGCTATCCTGGTGTCACTCTGATCTGGAGCATTTCATTCCAGAGATGGAAAGATACCCCCCACCCCTGTACCTCTTTGGTTTTGATCCACATTACAATAGCCATTCCCTGTTCTGGAAGGGAAGGCAGAGGGAGGCCATCTCTTATTGTGCAATGGGACTGTGAAGAAATAAGCAAAGATGGTGTGAGTGCTTAATGTAGGCCTGAACCAAAGCCCGCTGAAATCAACAGGAATCTTTCCATTGACTTCCATGGGTTTTGGATATGGGTCCCAAAAGGGATCAAAAGGAGAGAGAGAGAGATTAATACATCCCATGTTGAGGAAGAGTGTGAGTCAGACAACAGACAAACAGGGTCAGATCTTGGCCCCGTGGAAGTTAATGGGCAAGCCTATGGAAACATAGTGTGAAAACATGCCCACAGGCAAAGACTGCATGTCCTGATGATGAACAATGGAATGCATAAGGACATCAGATAGGAGAAGTGAGTGAGCAAGTCAGAAGGTAGAAGACTATATAAAGACAATGTATGTCAGCTGAGAAAAAGCAGGAGTAATTAACACACATACAAAGAGGGAGAGACTAAGTGACATAATGAAACTCTTGGGTTAAAGAAGTGTTCATCTCAAGAGATTGTAATGAGTACATGCCTTACTGTCTTTAGGCCACAAGACTTGTGAATTTGTGCAAAGCTTTCTTTGATGATGGTAGCAGAGGAATGGCTCAGGGACATCCCTCATGGATATGCAACAACATTAACAAAACACCCTATCAGGAATAAGGACCAACAGACAGCAAATGTCATCTATGGTCATAATGATGAAATCTTAATGTAGTTCTTGATGTCCTGCATGTGAGTGTGAGGGGCAAGTTAGAAATGCATGGGCAGACAGGCAGGTGAGGGAGGAATGGAGAGCAGCATCAGGTTCATCAGCTGGATAAAGAGAGATAGAAAAGAAGACTGTTTGATTCATTGCCTGTGTCACTCCAGTTCCAGTGCAAAGCCAAATGCAAGGGTTTCCCAAAATTAACCTGATTATCGTTTACACTTCACATCCCTGTGGCTTTACACTTACCCTGATTTTTTAAAGCCTTTTTATGCTGCTAGAATGGTGTGATGGTTTTTTTTTTTTCTTTAACGAGCATCGAGCCCCCTAAAGAAAAGAGTGTGCACATGTGTTTCTACACATACAAGCATGTGTGCACATACACACACCCCCACAGTCCCATAAACACAAAGGAAACAAAGGCATTTTTTCCCTTATTATTACATCAAGATTCCGGCAGCAAAAACAATAATTAAGGAGGCTTTTGCTCAGTACAACTGCCAAACAGACATCCACATTGGCTACAATATTATTTGGTGTGGATACAGCTCTCCAGTGATTCATAAAATGGCCAATCAGAACATAGCTTCCCAGCTCCCTAACCAATATAAATAAAACTTCAGTGTTTTTGATTCTTTCCTTCTTTTTATAAGGAAAAACAACAACACACACACACACAGACACACACACACACACACAGAGCTTCTTGCCCATCCTAACCTGGTATAACCTATATACTAACGAAGAGATGCTGTTGCTCATGCATCGTTCACAAAACTGCCAAAAGAAGGAACAAACAGTCCCTACAGTTTGGATGAAACTGCTTGATCCGAACTTCTCAGAGGTTTATAATCTGAAAATTCCTAACATGAAACATTGTTCCCCACTGCTCCCTTCCTGCTGTTTATGGCAGATGTGCCTGGAACAATGAAAGGAGACACAAAGAGTTGGAGCCATCATAGCTGATTTACCTGCACAACCCCCTTTTTCTCCCCCTCTCCAAAAGACCCAAAAAACAGCTTGGCAAGTAGTTACAGTGCTGGTCTGAGATTATATTGGGCCTCAAAAACTAACGCAGGCCTCTTCCAGCTCTGTACAATATAAGGAAAAATGTATTTCTTTCACATACTTGTTCCATTGAGGGACCCTTGAAAATACTAATCCACAGATGCCTGCAAGTAGTCAGCAAGGCAATATTTACACCCAGAATGGTTATAACAACAAGTCATTACTTACCTATTTCTCAATGATTAGTATAACTCTTCTATATAACTCTATTAATTTGGTTTTAGAACCTGATACCAGCTACATGGCAAGTAGTAGTTATTGCTCCTGATGGATTGCACACATCTGTTATTGGTATTACCTGGTCTCCCCTGCCTATCTTGCCCTGTCTGTTTGTTTCATTCACTTGATCTAGTCTGTCTTTTAGATTGTAAATCCTTTAGAGCAGGGACTGTCATTTTTTACATGTATAGCCCCTACCACAATTTGGCATCAGTCTGATTATTGCCCCTAGGCTAACAAGAAGATGAACTTTGAAACAGTGTTTAAGACAGGGTAAATGATATACCAAGTCTGTTTGATTCATTTCTATTCTTCAAATAACAAGTGCTGAGGGTAGATTTCTAACCATCCTGCTCTACCACATATGTTTCCTGTGCAGATAAAAATGTCCACCTTATTGAGGACATGCAACTTTCTTCCATGTAACTTGCTCTAGTCTAGGTGCATCTGGTCCCCAGAGACTTTCAAAGCTAGCTGCCAAATCTCTATCAGCTGAGCTATCCAAAGGTACTCACACAATTTGAATACCCAATTTGGAAAAAGCTACGTCAATCCGAAAATCACACTCCTTATTTTTTTCATATATACTTTTGCATTTAATTACAAAACTCAACAGCCTCAATCAGTGATAATGGGCTGAGGAATCAGCAGCCTCCTATATAGTTAGTTCAGTGTTTTCAATAATGTCTTGCTCTGCTGTGTTTAAAAGATTAATCAGAATAATATAGTTCCTAGCGGACTTCCCAGAGTTTTCTGCTCTTCCCCACTCTCTGATTTTGGTCTTATCTTCATATTGGGTTTGGTCTGTAAGTTCAAGGCTCAGCATCCTTCTAGGAAAATACTGTTTGCTTTTCTTCTTGCCTGGCATTTATTAGCCTCACCTACCCATTAAATCTTGTCTTGTTGACTGTAAATGTTTGCAGACCCATGCCATATGGTAAAAGGTGCCTTATAGTATAAGGTACCAGAAGCATTATGGTCATGGTAGTTGAATGCTTCATCAGGGCTAAGGAGCCTCATTAAGAAGCCAGGATATAGGTATTATACCATATTAGACACACACTCACCTCCTTGGGCCAGGGATTATGATTTACTCTGGGGCATCTCTACATTGGCTCAAGTCTGCATTAGGGAGTGCTATAGTTAGGCACACTAATGCCCGCTCCTTGCCTGCTATCCCTGAAAATGGGTATAATGTAGATGTTTCAACATGGCACTGGGTGCATACCAATAGGTTCTCCTGAGTGGCACAGTTTAGAGGCAGTGTAGGTGTGCTGTATATGTCTACAGCAGTGGTTCTCAACTAGTAGATGCCAGGGCACTCTGAGATGTACCATAATATTTTCTGAAGGGTGCTGGAGATGTGAAGAGATAAATGCAGATTCAGGCTCCTCCCAGCCTGGCCACTGCCTTGCTTCCACTGCCTGGCCCCTCTGCAAGGAGGCAAGCACTGTAAAAAATGAATCCACTTTTGAAATGGAGTGCTGCTCAATTCATGACAAAAGTCATGGAGGGGTACCTCAAGTCATGGGGGCCCTCGAGTCATGTGAGAGGTACCTCAAGTCTAAAAAAGTTGAAAACTAATGGTTTACAGCATCAAATAAAATGGCACCCTGATTGGCTGAAGATCTCTGAGTGCTGCTGCATGGAAATAATGAATAATAATAAGCTTGTTTTATGCTATTCATGTTAACTTCTTGCTATCACTGTATCTTCCAAATGCTGGTTATAGTAAGATACACACATCTGTGTTGTACCTAGATAATGGCATATTTATTCCTTTTTCATTACAAGGCTGGGATTTTATCCAGGTAAAGCTCCATTATTCCACTATCTGAACTATTAATCATATTAACCTATTAGCCCTTAATATCTTCCATCAAAACTTTTAAGATTGGGTTAGACAAATTCTTGGAAGCACTGGCTTAGACTGGGATAATCCTACCTTGAGCCAGTGGTTTGGACTAAATGAAGTCTCTTTTATCCATATTTTTCTCTTATTCTGTATTTATTCCCATAGGACAATATGAGATAGGGAAATGCTATTATTCCCATTGTACAGACTGTGAATTGAAGAAATACAGAGTAACATTTTAATTGATTTTTTTCCCTAGTTGTCTTCCATTTTCAAAGTTAATTTGAGTACATAGGCCCAGATTTTTAATGATATGTAGGAACCAAAAAGTACAAATCAGCACCAATTGGAATTTTAAAAAGCATGTAGGTGCCTAACTCTCCTTGATCTCCATTTTATCATAATGCTTACCCCAACGTTCAGCCTACTGTCAGTGCCAGTGGGTCTATTTTACCCACCCATACCTTTGGGCTTACACCTAAAGCACATTTTAAATGTGGAAAAAATAGTTCAAAAGATAAAAAGCCCTGTACTCTTTTATTTCCTTGAAATCTTTACATAAAATTCACCTCAGTCATCATCTATCCAAAAAACTGGCCTCTGATAACAGCTAGGCAGGTGGCAAGTTGTGATTACTATGATTACAGCTAATGACTGGCTACAAATTGTACACACAGCTAACATATGCTAAAACATCCTATTAGTTTTGTTGTTCTACCTTTTCCTCCTATCCACTTGTTTATTTCTTCCACCTGTTATGTCTTTTCTTTTAGATTCCAAGTTTTTCAACTCAGGGACTCTCAGTTACTATAACTGGGAGACTTCTATTTATTGGAGCTGGTATCTGATCTTAGTAAGTGCTGATTATTAGTATCCTTCATTAATTGCTGGAGCAAAAATGTCAGGTAGACAGGTGCTGAAGAGTGCAAAATTGCATTCACAAAAAGCAGAATCCAGTGCAAGTCTTCCTGACTTCCCTTTTGCATAGGTAGAGAAATATTATAGAGTCAAAGTACTAGCTCCTTGGTTAACAGAGAATGATGCTTTTCATGTAATTCTATCATTGATCTCATCATAAATACAAATCACATTAGAGTTTGTGATACTTGCTGCCAAAGACATCACCTAGTCCAAGAGGTTATTAGGATTTAATAAAGTGGGTTTTGGTGTAGCCAGGCATGATTTAAATAGATGCCACACAATGTTTCCTATATAAATATTTGGTCAGTGTACATTGTGCCTGGTTTGCACCAACTCCTGTTATTTTGGTAGTGCAAACACTTGCTCAGGAAATAATTTTGAGATATTAATTGGAGCCATCTCATTGTTATTAGAATCAAACAGAAGCCTTTGCAGAAAGTAATGACTCATACATATAGGCCAGAAGTTGAGTTGACAGAAATTTTCCAAATCTTTGCTGTTTAACAGTTTTCATCAAAATTTCAGTAAACAGGGAGGAGGGATTTACAAAACATTCACAAAATATATCCCCTCCTCCCCCCTCCCAATACACATTTCTGACTTACAGCTCTGCCTAAATATACATCCACTGAGACCTGGATCCCCTGTAGATGTAGCTATATCTTGGGACAGAAATATTCTCACCTCAAAGGGTGTGTCTGCATGCTCTGACTTAAGGCGCTTTAGCCTGATTTAAAGTGCATTAAGGGTATGCATCTACATGTGTGGATGCATGTTAGGCACATTAATGCTGTGTATGGATCAACTTGGGGACTGACTTTAGTCCCACATCATTTCATGTACATGGCGTTCATGCGCTTTAACGTATGCTCATGTAGACGCAAGCCTAAATCACCTTAATGCGCATTAAACTAATGCATATTAAATTTAGGCATGCCTAAATACAAGTGTAGACATGCCCAAAAATTAGCAGAATGGTAAAGTGGAAGTGTTATATTATTCCCTCCAGCACTTATAGCTGTTCAGTCATGGGTTGAGAAATAAAAGCAGTGACCAAAGTTAGTTCCACATAACATG
Organism: Crocodylus porosus; assembly: GCF_001723895.1. NCBI lineage: Eukaryota > Metazoa > Chordata > Crocodylia > Crocodylidae > Crocodylus > Crocodylus porosus. The sequence goes on from NW_017728947.1 coordinate 4,892,914, forward strand.
TTGTTGTGCCGGATTATTTAGATTGCAAAAACTTTGGGGAAGAGCCTGTCTTTCACCATGAGTTTGCAGGGCATATGGTAGAATAAGGTGCTTGTATCACTATATTACAGAAACAGTTGCAATATAAATAATAAGCTAAAATATTATTACTGTATATGTAAAATAAATAATAACATTAAAATGTAGATTTCAATATATTGCTCCTAAGGCTTTGGTCATAACCAAAGTTTCTGCTGGTTGTGCAGTAGCCTTTCTGTTCTCCATTGCTGTTGTTCTCTATTGCTGCAGTGGTGACTCGGAGAACAGTGCAGCACTTTTGGCTTTCCTAAGCTTCTGCTAAAAATATCCATGGATTTAAAAATACATATATTTATTCCAGGGTACTGCTTTCCTGTCATATTCATCACTAGAGTTGGTTAAGCTATACATGAAGGTATATGAAGATACAATAAGCTACTTGAACTTGCTTAGCCACCTATGTTCCATGGTAGATGTATAGATGCTCTTAGCAAAATAACAGCTCAGCTTTCCAGTAGCCTTGTGTGAATGTCTCTTATCCTCTCTCTGTCTTTTCAAACCCACATTCACATAATTTTAATGCAATTCTATCTCCTCTTCTTTGAAGTTGCTAGATTCTGGACATGTTATCATGGTGATTTGTGAGCCTCTGTTGTTAAATGGCAGGATAAGACTGGGCCTCTGAGTTCAAGGCTGTCTCTGACATCAACCACCTGTTGAGCATTGTCAGGTCCTACGCATCCTTGAAGCCACAGAGAGTTATATCCCTTCACACATGATAAAGCATCAACCCTCTGATCTGGTGTGGCTGTAGCCGTGTGGAAGCCATTAATGTTCAGAATGCTTCTGATAAATGAAACACTCCCACTTTCCTTTTGCATGGACCAGAGAGTTAGAAGCCAAGGACAATCCTCAGCATATCATCAGGTGTGCAGAAGATTTCCTTTCCATTTGGTATTGGCAGGCAAATATCTATTGGAAGGAAGCTGAAGCCAAAAGGGCAGTGGCTTCTGGCCAAGCCTGTTCTTACCATAAAGGTTAATGTCTAGGTTCCTCTCCTGGAGTATAAAAACTGTATTTTTCATTTTACAAAGGAAAAAGCTCAATGGAACATCTTCTCCTTCTCCTTCTCCTTTTTCTGCTAGGAATCCATCGTGCAATATTGTGTTGTTCTTCTTGCTGTTGGGGAACATACTAAATCCCCTCCATATGAATGCTTTTGTTACTGAGCTCTCAGGCTGCATTGGAAGTTTGGCCATCTGCAAGGCCACTGGCTCGAACGGTAGCCTGCAAAGCTCCTTCACACATCTACCTTTGCATGTTGTGAAAGGTCCTTGCAGCTGTCCTGCAGTAGGAAATGGAAATCTGTTAGCACAGCTTGTAGGCCTAAAAAGGCAGCAGTTTCCCATTCATGTTCAGTCCCTTACATAGCTTCTGGTTTATTTGAATGAGTATGTTACCTATATTTTATCCAAGAAAAATGGCTTTTTAACCACTATTCATTATGCCTTACATTCTCTCCTCTCTGGTGGATCTATAGAGCAACAAGTCTGCTGCTATAGCTAACCTCACAGCTCTGCAGTCCTGGATTCAGTTGCTGAGGGCCATTATCCCCCTTTGCATTCATAGATAAGCTACGGTCATTGCTATAGTTATTAAGAAGGTTTCATACTGCATGTGGCAAAGAAACCTTCTGGTGAGGGTTGGCTTCCTCAGTGTTATTGGTGAACTAGTATAATCCAGTAACAGATAGGATTCACTACAGTGCTTAGGTTCTGAGGCACAGGACTAACCCTTAAAAAACTAATCTTTTTTTCCCAGCACCAGTCGCATGATTTGAGTCAGGGCATCAAAAGTTGATATCCCTGTCACATGACAGGTTTTAGTGTCTACTGACTCCTTGGCTACTGTAAAAGCACTACCTCTTCCAAGGCTCTAGAGCACCTCAGTGGTCATCCTCTATCAGCTTCAAAAGTGAGGTAGATAAATATTCTCCTTCCTGCTAACCTGAGAAGGTGACATTTCCTGTATCAGGTTGGAATCTGAGTTACCTTAATGGTAGAATAAGCTGACAAATGAAATGTTGAATTTTTTACTTTTCATCACAAATCAAGATGCATTCTTTCCTTCTCTGGGATGGAAATTCTTTGAGAGAGAGAAATTTCAGAATTATACAAAATATTATATGGGGGAGTTTTGCAGAGGTTTAGGAGGGATTGCCTTCTTCCAAGCTGGAAGGCTAGTTTCAATTTCAATTTGCTCCAACAACCTGGAGGGCTGGAGGTTGAACATTTCAGCACTGTCACGTTAGCAGTTAGCATCCCTGCACCCCATCACTTTGGGATACCTGGGGAGGTAGAGAATCCAGGTGCTTAGCTGCCAGCAGCCTACCTGAATGACTTTTCTCAATACTTTGCTGCTTCAAAGGACTCTTCCTCTACAAAATACCACATCTGTAAGGCTGAGACAACTCTAGGTCATCATGCAAATTGGCAAGAGAGAGGTGCTGAGCCAATGATTCACAGAGGCTTGACATCAGATTAGTGATGCTAAGCCAGTAACATCAGTGAGACCTAGCAAGCCAGAATTGCTAGCTCCTGAAGCAGCAGAGGCCTGAGACTCGACATTGAACTATCAAGCTCAAGTTTCTAGTGCATTGGAGTAGCCTGTCCCTTTACTTAACACATACAAGTAATAGTTGACCAATCCAGTAACCTCACAGATACCTCAGATACACCTACACTATTATATCTGCCCAAAGCTCTTGATGGCGCAGGGAGCCAGAAGCAATCTGGGCACACAGCTCCTGTGACCCCATCCTGAGCCACAGCTGGCTGGGAAGGGACCTGCCTCCATAGCTCAGCCCAGACCAGCCCCTCCATGCCCACCCTCAGCAGCACACATGGGCTGGCCCAGCTCAACCCTGCAGCCCCAGCTTCAGCCCTGGGCAAGGCTGGCAGATGGTGGGGCCATGGTGGCCTGTGTCTGGCCACACCCCCGCCCCTGCCACTGGAGTGGCAGGGCGGTCCTAACAGGGGCTGCTCTGCCCCAGCCAGGCAGATCCCAGCTGTGGTCTTCCCTTAGTGGGCCATGCTGGCCGGAGTCTGGCCATGCCCCCACCCCTGCTATGTGGAAGCAGAGGAGGGGGCCAGCCCTCCTTTCTGGAGCACAGCCCAACCCAGGGCTGAAAAGGATGCTGGGGTGCTGGGGGACTCTGATTTAACTTAAACTTGGAAGGGGTCTGGAAGGGGTTTGACCCAAGTCAGTTCAACCAGGTTTATCTTAAACCAATTTCGGCCATTTTGAAACTGGTTTACGTGCACTGAACTTATGTTCTGTTACAGATTTAAACCAGTTTCTGATCACTTAAACCAGTTTATGTGTAACTTCTGTCCCTAGTTTAGAGGTCCTGGGGGAAAGCATGTAGTACTCACATTCCCTCTGTTTTGCTGCATGCAGAGAGAAAATCCCATGTCGACTTTCTCTCTGGGAGGATAAGGGAATCCTGCCAATGCAGGATTTCTCTTTCCAGGCCTTGTCTCATCTAGATTGAAATGATGGTGCTTTTTACCACTTCCCTCGGGAGAGTATTCAGCTATGTAGGTCTTGCTTTGGGAAATTTCTTCTGACATCTAGAGTAACTTTTCCCTGATTCACCAAGCCATTCTATTATTCATTATTCCCCCCTTGGACCACCCTGAACAATTTCCTTCTCCTCCTTGGTGTTTACACCCTTCGAATGATTTTAAAATACATTGCAAAAAAAATAACAAAGCATTGAAAACATTCAAATATATTACTTGGCTCTTTCCTCTACACCATTGTCTTAAGAGCTCTGGCTGGGTACCAGACTTCTTTCTTATTACCAATCTTAACTACTCTATTGGGCATCGAAAAATAAAAGCTTATAAAAGTCACTAATTAAATAAGTTCTCCCACTTGACATAATGCAGCAAAAGAGGTTGTGCAATTTTCTGTGAAGCCCACTGGCCTGGAGGGGTTTTGTTGTTTTTCTTGTGAGGGAAAAAGATTTCAAGGCTGTGGAATAAATAAATGATTGTTCATGGTTGCAGCTTGCTTTGTAACAGAGAGAAGCAAGAATAAAATCATGTTGCATATTACTAAAGTACTAGCAGAGATGGGTCCTAAGGTATGGTCCCTTTACAGTCCTTTTCTCTGGGCACATGCATACCTCTCCTGATGGCTGTCATTCAGCTTCAGCTATATACAGAGCTTAGTACCAGCTGTTCACACACATGGTGAAAATTGACAATGCTTGACTTCTTTTTTTGCAAAGGATCAGGAACACCTTTTTTTTTGACTTGGGAACACAAAATTCTTTTTTTTTGCCTGCCTCTCTAATTCTAGAGTACTGTGTGTTTCATGGGTTATATGTATATGTGCATTAAGCCAGAAAAAAAGATCGATGAAAAGTTAACAGCTGGATTTTCCCCACTACCTTTGTGGGTTTCTGAAGGACTTGTTTAACTAGACTTGTTTAACTGTTTGTGCAGATTCCACTTGGTTCAGAAATAGACCCATTTTATTCTCTACTGAAGAGAGCTGCCCTTCAATCTAATTTAGATCACAAGTGAAAGGAATTATTTTGGTCTCAGCCTACTGTCTACCTCCCCAAAATGCTATATAAGACAGCAGCACCAGTATTCTCCAGACTTAGGACCGGCAGAAAAAGTTATCTCAGTCTCCTTCCTCTGTTAGGTTCTATCATATTTTTTTAAGATATCACCTTATAAATTGGAGGGAATGAAGATCAAAAGCTTGAAGGACCATTATGTAGGCCATGAAGATAACAAGGTTCCCAGATTGCAATGGAAGAGATAGCATGGTCCAATGAATATAACCTCTTACTGAACTGAGCAGACCTGACCAGACTGCTTTCCTCTGCCACTGATCTGCTGTGTGACCCTGGTCAAGTCATTTTACTCCTTTCTGCTTCTGCTTCTACTTCCCTTTGCACCAGTTGCCTGTCTCAACTAGTTAGAGCATATAATCTTTAGAGTAGGGGTTTTCCATGATTATGTCTTTGCAGAGACCCTAAAATAACAGGACCTCTTGGTTTTAAATCTACTGGACAGAGAATTTTGCTAGTTAGAAAAATGACCTTGTTCTAATTCAGAACAAAAAACTCCCCCAAATTTAAAAATTCCCCCCAACAATATATGGAGTCCTCCCTGTGGGGCAATCTGCCTTTCTGGCTTTCCTGAACCTGCAGACTCTAGAAAACCTGGGGTCCCAGACTCCAAGCCAGATCATATGGTGGGCTGCCTCAGAGCTGCAGGTCCTGGAAGCACTGGAGTGCTACCTGACAGGCCTGTCCTGATACCCAGCATCAACCAGGTGGATTGCCAAGGTCCTGGGAGGTGAGCTGGTAAGAAACCAGGTAGGTTTCTATCAGACTCCTGCCTGGTCTCTGGACAAACTTCAGCAAAACCAAACCATCTCCACAGCATGTTTTGATTTCTATGAACTGGCAAATTCCAACAAAAATGTTTTTCACTGGGATTTTTCTGACCAGTTCTAATAATAAGATTTCTTTCCTCCAGAGTTTCTGAGGATTTCTAATAACAGGAAGGTGGACGACCTCCTTTTCCCTGCCCTAGGTTTCAACATGATCAAGGGAGGAGGCCTAGTTCTTTCCGGTTTGGAGGGACGCACGCTGGTATCATGAGAATGCACTGTCCTTGGTTTGCTTTCTCCCCCACTGTATTGCTAACTGAAATCTTTGAACTTTTTCCCCAATTATTTTCCTTTTGATATCTTCTAAGTGTAAGCGTGAAGGTATATAAGACAGGTGGTAACTGTTAAGTCATACAGAGAAAAAAGAAAATAGGATGAGTGGTGGGTGCTTGTGCTGCTCTTGAGGGAGAGAATAGCTAGATGGGTAGATATCTATTCTTTAGATAACAGGTCTGTAAAATCCTGGGACTTTTCTGTATTTGGCAAAAGGCTGAAAACATGTTACTCTGCTAGGGCTACCCTAGCTAGTTGAGGAAGAGGCAGAGGGAGACCTTCAGGAACAGACCTTCAGTATCTCACTGAAATGAAAAACTTCAGCTGACACAGCCTTGAGTCTTACAATACCTAAGAATGTCCATGATTTTTTCCCCTCTTGATATATTGGGAAATAAAGGGTGTATGGTACCTTTAAAAAGTGGAATTCTGGGAGTTGCCAGGGTATAAGAGCTACTAAACCAAGTGCTCCAATTGAGTTTTAGAGTTTGAGGGAGGATGGACCTATCTTCTCAAGTCTCACTTGTGTTTTTTTCAGGCTGTGTTTTGGTTATGGACGTCTATATATTGTTTTTTATTACGATTATTTTTTGGGTTGGTTTCTTTCTTTTTAGTGTAAAGCTTTTGGTTACTCTTTTGATCCAGGTTATTTGTGCTGTTTAAGTGATGTAGATAAAACAGTAAATTGGAGACATAAAACATTGTTTTCTAGAGTCTTGCAATTCCAGCCAGCAAGGGAGAAGAGGTGTTTTGTCTTTCGTGGAAAGACTGGGGTGAACTTAGAGAGCCACAGAGGACCTGAATCGCAAACATTAGGAGCGAGGCTGCAGATGAGAACTGAGTGCATAGAGAAAGTTGCATGTGGAGGAAGGGGAAGGAGGGAAAAAAAGGATTTGAGCCACACTCTCCTCCAGAGCCTCTGGCTCTATAACCAGTACAATGAAAAATCCCACACCCAAAGAAAAGCCTTCCCTGATTAGATATGAGACAGTTGTGCTTCTGGAGAAATCCCAGTGTGAAATGCAGGGTAAAGATTACAAGAAGAATTATCCTGGGCAGGTGCGGAATTAGGCTCCTTATCAAACAGACTATTATGTCATTCGGTCTGAAAAGGAAAGGACTTCCCAAAGTCTTGAATACAAAGGATTCTCTGCAGCAGACAGGAAACATGACCAACTAGCTCTTATATATACAAAATATGTCGACTTGTTAAACAGCCAACAGTCTATTAAAATCTCACAGAATACAGTTCCCCAGAGTAAGGCAAACGAGGAAGCCTGATAGTAACTGCTTTTCTGTGGTTCCAGCTCTTCGTCTTTTGTTATTCTGAAGGCCCATTATTTTTTAGCATCATTATTTATTTGAAATAAAAGATGCTATTGAGCAGCATAACCTTCCTTCAAGCTGACACAAGAGCACAGTAAACTCGAGTAGCACTGTCCAACAACTAGGCGTGTTGCCTGACTTATGCAAATCCTTACAGCGCTCTTTTGTGACTAGTCACTTAGGATCTCGAACAAACAGGCTGCTGCTGCTGTTGACTTTGTGTGAATCTTCCTAGGTACTAATTTATTTGTGGGAGTTCTATGGAAATGACAAAGCCTAAACAAATGCTGGAGAATAGTCACCGAATAAATATGAAATTGGCTTTGTGTCAGTTTTTGGCCTGGAAAAAAAGGATGAATCAGGTCATGTTAATTCAGTCATGAGACAGAAATAAGCTGTATGACTTGGATTCATGCCTTAGTTTGACATTCGAATGATCATAAGTCTTTACTTACAATAGTAGGCTAGGGCTTAGACTTCCTGTTTGACTTTGGGCAAGCCTACCTTAATCTCTCCATGCCTCAGTTTCCCATCTGTCCATTTCAAATACCTTCCTACCTCATAGAGATTATGAAACATTTAGATACTCTGATGATGGAGATACCAAAGTAGCCAGACAGAAGTGAATAGTAACTGCTAGTAAACAAATTGGTAACCAAGATATATTTCCCAAGACAATGTCAAAAGACTTGCAATCACAGAATGGGACTTACTGTTCATTTGTTGGTTGGACTCATGGGAGAGGGTTTGGAATACCCCATGTGCTAACACAATGTGCATTTTATGTAAGAAACGCATATAGTTAGGGATAATAAGCACTCTTGCATATAATGATGTAGGAGAAGTTCTGGCACTAATTGTGGCTGTTATAGGGTATGTCTACACATGTGCTTTAATGTATAATAGCCTATTTCAATGCACATTAAAGCATCACAGAAAATGTGCTTTTTTAGCTATAGCACTTTAAAATAGGCAAATGCTCATTTTTCAAGAACCTCACAATAGAGGTACTAGCTTTAATGCGCATTACCTAAAGCACATTAATGAACATGTAGATGTACCCATAGTGTCTATAGAGAAGTCAAGTACTAAACTAAGGTGAAGATTAAAGTTTCTGCCAACAACAGAATGGCCCATGCGGATCAGTTTTGAAGTCATGTCATTATGAGAAACCTTGTACTAGGACATTGTGAGAAACCTTGTACTAGTGCCGCCCATACTGGACCTGTTACATTTCTGTCCTATGGCCCAGTTAAGAAGGCTAGATCTCAAGACTGTCAGGGCAAGACATAACATTCACAAAATTGTGTTTAAATTCCTGTGTTCTTCCAGGCCACCAAGCCAGGATGACCTTCATTAGAATCAATAGGCAGAGGGAGTGATGGTAACAATACCTCTGTTGGTCCTATCGTGGGAGTAGCCCTCCCTGCTGCCCTAAGAAGACCAGTTTTGTTGCTCTCCAGACCAAGAGCAAAGACAGAAAGTCTGTGGATAAAATATGCAGAATATTCCACCCCAGGATAAAAAGATGTTGTGCTCCACCAAGATCCTTTCTTCTGATCTTGAAGCAGTGTTGAAATGTTCTGAATAGAAGTGCCTTTTTGCCCAAGAAAGATTGATATGTCTTAAAAGTAGAGGCTTTTCATATGTCTTTAGGGTTGGAAAAATGGATAAAAAATTCTTGAAGTTCATGGATTTTTCAAGGGCAAAAAAGGGCAGTTCTTAAGTCATCTACTCTGCTCTCCACCAACTGGAAATTCTGTTATCTGAGGACTTTGGCAGTTTTCAGAAACCTTTTGATTAATAGACTTTATTCTGCAGCCAACACATTTCAGTGTAAAGATATTTTCAGTAAGTAATTTGACACCATGCTTGGTAATAGGCATCATGTATTGAAAAGTGAAGTAGATAAAACATTCCAGAAATGTTTGGAGGCATCTCTTCACCTACCCTGGAATGCTATCTGAATGAGTAAAAAAAGACCTTTGCAAGACCCTTGCTTTTGATAACCACCCAGAAACTTGGATGCTGATCCAAACCTCTTCCTTTGGAAACAGAATTGTAATCCTCGTGAGTTCAGGTACTTCCATGTTCCAACAGTGTTTGGAAATACCCGTATGAATAGCCTTTTGGGTGGTCTGTCAAACCTTGTGCTTCTAGATCCAGCCAAACTGAGAAAGCGCAAAGGCACATGAACCAAAAAACAAAAGCAAAACTGAAGTAAATCCAATTTTAACCTTCAAAAATATTCAGGGTTCAGTTCATGTTTTGAGTCACTTCTGACCTGAACTGTTCACTCCTTCGTGATAGGGGAAACTTCCTTGGTTCAGGTCTAAGTATCAAATATGAAAAATACCTAATGGCAAGATCACCACGGGCAATGATAACATAGTGTTGATAGAAATGGTGGGTATTTTGAAACACTGTCTGAGCTATTTAAGTTCAGAAAAAAGTACTTTACCCATAAAACATGACCAGTCACAGTACATTTCTTGAAGATTACATACCTCAGGTGGCTTTTTTGAGGCATGAGGCCAAAGGCCAAATTAATTTAACCACCCAAGAAGTGTAATATTTGCCTTTTAGTACACTGTGCAGAATGTCTCTATGAAATGGAACTTATGAGATAATAGTAGATTATAGTATTACTTAGATTATAGTATTACTTAATACTTAATAGCAGATAATAGTATTACTTCATGGATTTTCTTTAACATGTGCGTGACATCACCAGTATCCAATACAAGAGCTCTATTTTTACTTCAGATGATTTAAAGCATTTCTTAATGGTAAAAGCATCTTTAATTAATAATGTCCTTCTACAGATACTATGCTACACAAATTTGCCAGGCATTTCTCCTTCTAGGTTGCATGATGCTAAGAAACTCAAGGTGTAGTTCAGACATGATGGCGTTTCACTGGTATACAAGCATGGGAAGAAGTTTCTGTATCATATGGTCACAACATTACCACCTATCAGCATTTCTTCAGCATCCGTCCCTAGCATAGATTCACACAGGAATGGGATAGGAATAAGAGGGACAGCATTCCAACCTTTATATATTACTGCCATGACAAATATATGCCTTTGGTTTTGTCAGAGCTGTGAAAGAACCAATTTTGTAATGCAGTTGTAACCATTCTTCAACTGAAGAAGGGAACCTTTCATAGCACAATCATCTTGAGAAAGTCAGTAGGATCCTCTTAAGCATGCTCAGTGGGGCTCTGGTGGCTGGTGATCATGTTGGGTGTATGTCACAGGGCGGGGCGCAGGAGCGGCTGTGATCTCCCCTGGCGCCTCTACCACGTCAAGTTGCCTGTTTAGCACCCTCAATCTTGCCCGCCACGACTTTGCTGTTCCTATAGGATTAATGAGAGGCTGCCTTACTTGGCCCCTTGGACCCGGTGCTCTTATACTGGCCCCTATTCTGTAAAGGGTGACCTGGTGCACCCCAGCCTTATGGGCTACGCATGCCTCCAACCTCCCCTTTAGCACACCCCAAGCCTCACAGGTGTGCTGGACAGTCTCATGTCAACACTTGTCTTAATGACCCCTCTTGGGTCGTCTCACTCTTATGCACGCGCCCTTCTCCGGGGCCTCCCACTCTGCATGTGCCCTTCTCTGGGCTCTTGCTCGCGCTCCCACCCGCACTCGGGCCTATGCTCGCGCTCCCGCCCACACTCAGGCCTCAGGGGGCCTGTAGCCGTGCCTGGCCCCCTGACCCTACTTCTAGGTCCTATGCCCTGCTTGGGCTCTACTCCCGAATACTGCCCCACTGGGCTGGGGTCGAGCCACCTCACTAACTCGGCCCAATGTCGCCCCGCTGGGCTGGGGTCAGGCCACCTCACTAACTCGGCTCAATGTCGCCCCGCTGGGCTGGGGTTGGGCCACCTCACTAACTCGGCCCAATGTTGCCCCGCTGGGCTGGGGTCGGGCCACCCCACAACACAGCACCACCCTACAGCACAGCACCTGCTGTGCCCTCCTTGGCACCAAATTGCCGTGCCCTCCCAGGGCACCAGGAACCCCCACGCAACTGGGGTGCTCCCCTGAGGGCTCCTCCTTCCCCTACAGCCTCACCCAGTCCTCCAGTTTTACACAAACAACCCAAAAGAAACTCAAAGCCATAAGCCACCCGGCTGCAACTCAAAATAAGCCTCCTGGCTATAACATACGTTCAGTGCCACCCTGGCCATTCTCCATCTCCCTGTCAGGGTTCTCTCCACCCCATATCATAATGCCAATGCTTGGGTGCCCTGCCCTGCCCTGCCCTGCTCTGCTCTGCTCTGCTCTGAAGCAGAGTTTCCTGCTGCTCAGGCTGCCAGATGGAACTGACTCCTGGCCTCAACCTGACTGCTTATAAAGGGCCAGGCCCTGCCCCCTTCTGGTCATCTGACCCAATCGGTTGCCTTAGCAACCCCCGGCTGTGCTGCCCTGTTGACTGACAGCTAAGTCCGCATCACTGTTGCTAGTAGCAGGCACCCTAGGGTCTGCTACAGTGTACTACTAAGGTGAAGGGGAGAGAACAGAAAAAATGATATGTCCTGGCAACCAAGTATGTGTGTGTGTGAAACTGGGCCCAAAGGAAAGTGTTCTGTCTCTGTGAACAGGGACAAGGTCAAGGAGACTGTAATGGCCTGTCCTGTTGAAAACATTGACTTATCAGGGCTATGAGAGCTCTGGCTCCTGCTGTTAGAGAGAGGTGTGTATCCTGCTTTGAGTACCAGCTGGGAAAAAGAAGTAACACAAGCACATTGGATTCATCCAGGGGCTCCAGGGGAGGTAGATTTCATCTTCTGTGAACTGGACTCAGAATATCAGGAGTATCAGAGATGGGGAAGCTGGTTAGCAGCTTTTTGCTAAAAATATATGTGTATATATTTTGATTTTTAACATTTTTCTTTGGAAGGTTTTCATTTGTAGTTTGTTGTTCATTTGTTGTTGTATTTGTTATTATAGTAAAAAAGATGCATTTGGATTTTTTGTTGTTGTTTATTATTATACACTAATGAAAATTTGATGCCAGGTATCCCACATTGGGTGCTGCTGGTTTTTTATATGTCAAGTGAACCAGCATGGTTGGGCATTAGGTATTACATGGCCACTTACACAGGCACAGATTACATAGCCTGACACACATGGGAAACAAAAGACTGTGCACACATGAATAAGTATTCATGCAAATAAATAGCTCACATGATAAAAAATGATAAAAGTGTCAAACTGGAGCAAGCAATTTTACACATCTCTAGAATCTAACACTTTTCCATCCCAGGAAGATGGCAAGGAGAGAAGTTTCTATAAGAGTAAGGTGCGTGAGCACAGCCTTCCACCTGGATATGTTAAGAAAAATGACTTATGTCACCTTGATGCTATTAAACCATGCACTTCTGCACAGAGTCAGCTGGCCTTGACAATCCACACCCCAGGGTCCTCAAGGAGCTGGTGAGCATCACAGCCCAGCCTCTTTGAGAACTCCTGGAGCTCTGGTGTAGTGCCTGAAGACTGGAAGAAGGCCAATGTAGTGCCGATCTTCAAGAAAGGAAGGAAAGTGGATAAGGCAAACTATAGGCCCATCAGCCTGACTTCTATCCTGGAGAAGATCTTAGAAAAGTTTATTAAAGAGGACATCCTTAATGCACTGGCCGACGCCAACATCCTGAGGGATAGCCAGCACAGGTTTGTTGCGGGTAATTCTTGCTTCACCGATCTCATTTCCTTTTATGACCAGGTGACCTATCACCTGGACAAGGGAGAAGAGATTGATGTCATATATCTTGATTTCAAAAAAGCCTTTGATCTGGTATCCCATGATCACCTCTTGGCAAAACTGGCCAATTGTGGCCTTGGGCCCACCACAATCCGCCAGCTGGGAAATTGGCTCCGTGGTCAGACCCAGAGGGTGGTAATTGACAGAACTCAATCGTTGTGGTGTCCCATGACCAGTGGGGTCCCCCAAAGGCTCTGTCTTTGGGCCCATATTGTTCAACATCTTCATTAATGATGTGGACATTGGAGTCAGAAGTGGACTGGCCAAGTTTGCCAATGATACCAAACTTTGGGGCAAAGCATCCACACCAGAAGATAGGCGGGCAATCCAGGCTGACCTGAACAGGCTCAGCAAGTGGGTGGGCAAGACCCTGATGGTGTTTAACACTGAAAAATGCAAGGTTCTCCACCCTGGGAGGAAAAACCTGCAGCATCCTTATAGGCTTGGCAGTACTACTACACTGGCTAGCACTACAGACGAAAGAGACTTGGGGGTCATCATTGACCACAAGATGAACATGAGCCTGCAATGCGATGCTGC
>NW_017728947.1:4906490-4939260 GCF_001723895.1 Crocodylus porosus
TCTTTAGCCTGGAAAAGCGCAGGCTCAGGGGTGATCTGATGGCCACCAATAAGTTTATCAGGGGTGACCACCAGGATCTGGGGGAACGTTTTTTAACCACAGCGCGCTAAGGGATGATGAGGTCGAACAGTCATAAACTTCTGCGAGACCATTTCAGGCTGAACATAAGGAAGAATTTCTTTACTGTCCGAGCCCCCAAGGTCTGGAACAGTCTGCCATTGGAGGTGGTTCAAGGACCTACATTGAACACCTTCAAGAGTAAATTGAATGCTTATCTTGCTGGGATCCTATGACCCCAGCTGACTTCCTGCCCTTTGGGTGGGGGGCTGGACTCGATGATCTTCCAAGGTCACTTCCAGCCCTAAGGTCTATGAAATCTGTGATTCTATTATTTGAACTGTAGTAGTACTCTGATGCATCTGCCATAGACAAAATCCCCTTATGCTGACTGACATACGTACTTGTGTGATGTCTGAAACATCAAACAGGCATGCATGAATCCACTCTAAAGCACAACAAATATTCTTCTGATTAAATAAAACTAGTTCTCTTAAGGAGATATATAATTTTTTACTTCCTTCTGTATTTAGATGTTAAATCTCTAGAATCTGGTTGAGGTTGAGCTAGAAGGTGCCTTGAATGGTATTCCTGTTTGTCTATGGCCCCTGGCAAACATTACACTTAAGATGTGATTAGTCTGTTAGTCATATCTTAAGTAGTAATCCGGCCACATGTTCAGGAAATTAATGGAGCCATGCAAAGGGAAACCAGTAACAAAAATATTGCACAAAAAATGTACAATATTTTTAGTTAATTTCCATTGTGCTGTAAACTGAACCTGCTGCAGGGTAAGGACTGCACCACGGTTTCCATCTAGCCCCAGTGTGATCCAAACCAACAATCAGCTGATTGTTGGCAGTATCAGGACCCCATAGGGGCTTGAACTGGCCCAGTGCAGTCCCTGCCAGCTGAAAATCATCAGATCGTTGGCTGAATTGGGACTGCACCAAGGCTTGAACTGGCCCCAGTGTAGTACTGATCCAGCCAACAATCAGCTAATCGTTAGCAGGACCGGGATAGCACCAGGGCTGGAACAGGTCCCAATGTGGTCCTTCCAGCCAACACTCAGCTGATCACAAGGCACCCAGCTTTCGACTTGTCAGGCAGGGAGAACCCAGGATCATGGTCCCATGCTTCCCCTGCAGTGGCAAGTAGGGTGCTATTTGGGATCTCATCCCCTCTCCTATAATTGCATATCCTGGCATGTATATGTGGCATGGCAGGAGTACAATTGTTGGGATTGGGAATAAGATCATATTGTGCCTTTAAATTAATGTCTGCTAGTGGTACTGGCGCTCTTGTTTTGTAGCACATAAGTTTTAGTCATGCCTTTCCATCTAGTTTGGAATGGAAAGCCGTTACTAATACAACTTTCTACTTATGCCATGCAGTGAACCTCTTAATGCTACCACACATACCTTTCTGTGTCTCACAACATACCGTGACCCTTTTCAAATCCATTAGACTTGTGAACAGAGCCAACCTGTATGATGCCCTTAGGCTCTATACCAGTTATAGCCAAAATGCAACCATTATATTAGTATAGAAATGTAACCTTTAGAAGGTGCTTCTCCCAACAGGCTTGGCTGTTGGTTTAAGCTGAAGGATGGCATGTTCCATCTGCAGACCTTTTTAGATGCAATCTCATTCTCCAATGCATGCAAAGCTAGCTTGGTCTTTGAATTTGTGCCCAATTCAGTATGCTTGCCATCCTCATGGGGCAAAATCTGTGTGGTCCTGGTAGAAGGTCAGAAGAGGGTTAAAAACCTGGGTTAGCAGGACTAAAGAAGTAATCTTTCTTGTGAAAACAATGAGCTATTCCACAAGGATGAAGGGAATGAAGCTGTAGCTGAGATTGCTGCCTTGATGAGAGAGATCTACAAATAATTCTAAATGGACAACAAGGGCAAAGGAAGTGTTATTCCAGCCGTTTACAGGTTGGGGAACTGAGGCAGAGCCAGAGGTGCTTGTTACAAAGTCTGTGGGAGAGAGCAAGGAACTGAGCCCAGACCCCTTGCCTCCAAGTCACGTGCATATCCTTTAGAGCAGTTTGTATTTTTGCAGAGGTGCCTGCAGTTTTAGATGGAGTGAGGGAGGAAAATCACAAGCAATGCTTGCCTACAGTTTGAGCAGGTCACTGATGTCAAGAAGCAACATTATGAGAGAAGGTCTGGAAGAGATATCTCACAGCTGAACACATAGCATTGGGCAATGGGGCTGGGCCTGGCTTTGGTTAGGTGGGAAAGCTCCAGTCTCCAAATAGACATGTTGTTGGGAGCCTGCCTTGTTTATCACTGACGTTTCTGTGGTGCCACCTCTTTAGACTGAGTCACCCACCCAGACACCCACGAATGTTCCACTGTTGTTGTAACTAACAATCTATTCTTCCAGCGAAGGCTTCTGCGACACCTTTTTCTCTTTGGAAAACAAGGGGCAGTACAACCTTTGCAGGCTCTCGAGTAACTTTAAATCATGTTTTTGGAATGGTTGCTTTTTCTCTTCCTAGAGGAACAGGCACGAAAGCAGACAGAAAACAGGGTGAGGGCAGAGTAGGAAACATGGGGCAGGACGGGAGGGGAGCGCTCAAGGGGCTGAAGTCAGTTCCTTCTTTCCAAAACAATGGAAATGACAAGCACGTTCCAGGATTATTCTCCCACTGCATCAAACAAGGGTGCAGGGCGGGATATCAGATCGTGTGCCAGGATAAACTGGGCTTAGAGGGCTCTGGGGTGTGACAGGAAAAGTTGAATGTTTCACCGAGGGCAGTAGAGCGCCAGTCGTGTTAAAAATAAAGAGAAAGCTTCTCTCTCAACCTAAACATCCCCGGTGGGGTGTGGGAGGAGGCATGTCAGGGACGAACAGTAGAGGCCACAGCTGCTTCTGAACTTCCTCTCTGCCTCTTAAGTGTTTCCCCTCTATTTTCTTAGTCTTTGAAAACAACTATCTTTTATGCTGCTTTTGTCTGTCACACTTATGACTTCACTTGATTCTGTCTTCCTCCACTTTGGAGCCATCAGGATTTTTCTGCCTGAAAGCAAGGAGAAGTTGGCTGCGAGTAGTGAATTCTGCTAATAAGGCTCGTCTGCTTTGTTCTGGATGCTAGTGTGGGGCGGGAAGAGAACCTGATGCTAGCTGGCATGCGTGGAGGCAGTGACACCGAATGCACCCTTCCATTGCTATATTTAGATCTAATTGGATGTAATGTGGCTTAAAAGAGGCTGGTCTCCCATGCTTTCCAGTAGTTGCTATGTTTGGGCATGAAGTCCCACTGTGGAAAAAGTGTAGACATCTGCTATCTTGCACCATAGTGATGTTCATGCCCTTTAACATGTAAATTCAAAAAGCCAAAGGTATGGCTAAGGTTATGGGCCCATCAGGCTCTCAAGGCTAAGGCATAACAGCTTCCATCCCAGTGGCCTACAAGCAATGATGTGGCTGGTGCTATATTAGGCCATCTGTGACCAAGCATTCAAGTACCAGTTTACAGTTAAGTCAAACAGGGATAGCTTTGTTCCAAGCCTGGAGCAAGGCTCAAACTCATCCGTCTGAAGCATTGCAAACCACCTTAGTTAATGTGCTCTTAAGCCATCAATATTTAGACTCCAGAATCCTAAAGGCCTATATCAAATGAAAAGCCAATTCTACTCTCAGCCTCTGATGGAGTTGCACTGAATGTAACTGTGAGCAGCATTTGGCTGGGGATGTCATGTGTTTGAAAGAGGAGAGGTCTCTAAAAGTGACGTGCTTAAAAAAAGAACATGCTTTAAAGATCTCCTGATCTCCCCAGCTGAACAGCCCATCCTCTTGGTTGGCGAATGGATTCCTCTTCCCCAATATTATGCAAATTAGAGCACATGAACAAATACGTTATAAATAACTCCACACACAACACTGTCCCTGTTGCCATCAGCCACAAACCGAGGTAGAACAACAGAGCAGCTCAGATCCAACCATCCATCTATTCTCTCCTTCAGTTGTGGAACCTATTCATGCTGTGCTTACTGCTTGCCACCCCAATGGATACTGCTGCTGTGCTAGCAGCCACTGCTTTTTTTCTTTCCTTTGTTTTCTTCCCCAGAGCTAACCCACGCTATGCAGGACAGTACCTTCTGTACGTTCAACTCCAGTGAATTTACTGCAGCCATTGACATCATGCCCACATCTGTTGTGATTGTCAGGTGAAATGTTTTGCTTCTATCCTGAGCAAGAAGTGTCTGAAAACTAAATGCCAGCATATTTTATCAGCTTGGCATTAGACAAGAAGGCTGTGGAATTTAGGCCAGGGCAGGCAGGCAAGTGGGACATTGATCAGCAGCATCATGGGGCTGCAGACCCTACTAGCAGAGGGCTCAAAGGAGGCGATAGAGTTGAGATGAGAAAGTATGAGCATGACTGTAAAAAGAGAACAGCTAAAAAGGCTTATACCAATGGGACAGTTAGACCTGCCACCTTTTCCCCACACAACATTAACCACAGTCATTCAGTATCTGATCTGGCCACTCACCACCAATTAGTTAAAAGCCTGAAACTGGGCAAACTCTGAAACCTTGCTATTAGCAGATGCAGTGCCATCTGTGTTGATGGTAGGTGCTAGTAATACACCTGAGTAAACTCTGCTGCAGTGCACAGCAGAGTTTATTGCTCCTGGGACTAGTGGGCCTGGGACTGCAGCATGATGAGCTAGGGTGCCAGGGTAAAGCAGCCCTGCCTGGTGGGAGCCCTGGGAGTCAGCTTGGACAGGAGATGCTCCAACCTGACTCAACATTCCCCAGTGCTGGCCCCAGCCTCCCCTAGCCCACCTGGGGTAACTTGCTGCACTCCAAAGAACGGTGGCATGGGCATTCCCTGGGGACAAGTAGTGGTGGCTCACCTTGTACTGCCACTGCTTGTCCCCGGGGAACCAAACATCCACGCTTGTCTGGACACACCCAGTAAGTCTAATGCACCAAAATGCTATGGTAATAGACACTATAGTAAAAGTGGTAGTAGTCTCTCTCTACCCCAAAAGTCTACTACTGCAGGGTACTGACATGTATTATTACCTGGGTGTAAATTTATTACACACCTGCCTGTAAACGTAGAGGGCTGGACCGTCACTTGGGAAATGTCTTCCTAGTCTCTGTTCTGATGTTCCCAAATCAATTTTTGAGCTACCTGCAGTTTTTTCTTCAGTGATTCATTGCCCCTCCCTAATATATATATTTTTAATATTATAACTATGCTTACAAGACAACAGACAATGGGAGAATTTGTTCGGGGTTCCCAGTGGACTCAGGCTAACAATGAAACCCCACTAAGAGAACTGAAGATTACACTCCCAGAATAGCAAATGAGAATTCATCAGCTGAGCAATGGAAAGCTGGAAATGAGCAGATGTAGATTTGTCTTATTGTTTACTCTTTGAGTTAACTTGGCCCAGAAAAACCCTAATTTTCCAGAAGACCTGATCCTTATATATACAGTAAGGATATGATGACATCTCTTCCATGGGTAATGTGTATGTTTATGTGCAGGTGCCTGGAGTCATAAACATAAAGCCATTTAAAATCATTTGAAGTTTAAAGAGGCAAAACTACCCTGATGGAAGGCCTTTTTGTGGAAGTGAGAGATGAGAGAAAGACATAAGGCAGTTATGTGTGGGTGTGGTGGCTTTGGCCAGTACAGGGGGTGGAGAAGGATGAAGTTATAAAAGGTTATATCCTATTTTTAGGAAGTTGTTACTTGTCCTTTACATTTCATAATAGATCTATTTGGGCTTGAAAGCGTTTTTGACACATTGTGTAAAAAAATAAAATAAAAGACCAAATGGATTTTCTTCTTGTTTTAAGCTGGTCACTTTTGGTCTTTCATTAAAGCCCAAAATAAAAAGTTTTGTGGTTTCAGATGCCTTTAATTTGTTGCTAGAATTGGGAAAAAAAGGTTTTTGACTGGAAATGACAAGTTTAATGGCCATTTATCCATAAGGTTGGCAGATGGCATGTAGCTCATAAAGAAGAACTTACCATCTGTTTTTCAAAGCACAGAGAAGAGGTCCCCATCCCAAGAGGCTTACGAAATGGTGTTTATACTGTATTGAAATCCACTGGGTGTGCATTTACTACCTGCATTAATAAGAAAGCATATAAAGGCTCCTGAACCACTTATCTAACTTGGGCAAAAAAGAAAATTCACTCTTATATACTACTATGTATTTCACCCCCCAGAAGGCTCCATCTAGCATAATCTTAAGCTTCTCCCTTCACACCACTACCTCAGCAGCTCATAGGCAACATTACCTTTGCACAATGATAGCACAGTCTCTTGTTAACGCCTATATTTTCTCCTTGTACTTCCATTTTTCCTGGCAACTGAACATTTTGAACAAAAGTCAGCATACCCTGGAGAGATGGGGAGGTGAGGGGGTATTATCTTAGAAGCCTAGTACCAAACTTAAGGTCAGATTCTAGTCTCCTCTTCACTGGAGTCACAGTTTTATGACTTACTTTGTCTTGTAAATACCCAAGCTCTGGGCCAAAAGACAAACTTTTTTTTTTTTTTTTTACAATGGTTTGTCTCTCTCAGTCCATTAGTGAGCTGCCTGAACTGGAAACAGGAAGTGTCTGTTCTGTAAAGGTCATATTGGCAGGCTGAATATATTATATATTATGTAAATATCACATCACTGAGCCAACAGAACAGTTCCAGTGACACTGGCCAGCAAGGGATTCTGCTTCCATCCTTGAACTTTTTTAAATTTCTAGGATGAATTTAATTTCCCTTTTTGTTTTGGACATTCTGGCATTTAATATATAGGCAATGATCTATTTAATGCAACACAAATACTTATATCCCTGGAAAATTCACACAGAACCCCCAAGAAATGCTTTGCTACTCACCTGAATTATATTAGGGCCTTTGTTACACATTAATTTTAAGTGGCTTCTGGAGCTCTCCACCCCTGGATTGTCCACACAATACCTGAAACCATTTTTAGCATACTTTAGGCAGCTTAAAGTTATACAACTTCAGGAAAGGTTTCTCTCTGATCTGTGTTACCCAGCTTGTATTCCATTAATGTGTGGCCACTCCCCACAGATGAGCTGCCTCAGCTGCAGTCCTCCAGCATCCCAGGATGCAGTGTTCCCATCCCCGCCCTCCTGTTCTGTGTGGACAACCTTTCCACTCCCTGCACTCTACTGCCCTGGGGGAGTGGTTCTGGCAGAGAGCCAATTCCCCCTTCCACCCCCAGGGGTGTGCCCTTCCCATTTCTAGGGGTACAACCCTGTACAGGCAGCCTGCAGAGCATATGTCAGTTAGCGAGGTCGCAGGGCTCAGATGGCTCCAAAAGTGGGGCCTGGGGGTGGAGGTAAAGGAGAACAAGGTAGGGGACTGGGTCATGTCTCCACAAGCTGGGGCTTCCTTCCTGGGGCAGGGTCAGTAGCTCCCCCAAAAGCACCTTCCCTCACCATTTCCCACCTCCTAGCCACCCCAGAAAGCATGACCAGCACCCATCCCAATCCTGAATCTCAATTACTTAAAATGTGAGTCCTTCTTTAATTTACTTCCTCTTTATTTCTGTTTACATTTTTTTTAACTTCCTTTTATTTTATCCTTCACTGGCTGACTTCCTTCATTTCACCACATTTCCCCCACTTCCATTTCCTTTCCTCCTCCTATTTCATTACCCACTCCCATCCCATTAATGTTTTGCATCCCAGCTTCATGTTCCTGCCCCCCACTGACCCATCTCTCTCTCACCCCCATCTACAGCAGGGGCAGAAAAGCCTGTCCAGCCCTGCAGTGGCAATTTACCACTGTCACCACTAGCCAGGCCCTTGCTCACTAGCCCTCTAGTGTCAAGTCACAGCTGTGTAGGTGGGGGACAATCAGAGAAGGATTTTTGGCTTAGGGCCTTGTTGCATGTTAGGATGTGAGCCTCACAAATGTTGATGGGTGTTAGTGCTGGTTCAAGTTTGGATCAGTCACACTTCAAGCTAGTAGAGGCCTGGAGGACTAAAGAGTAAGGACCAGCCTTCCCCCCACACAACCATCCTGGGCTTCTCTCTTGCCCTCTCCCCCCTCTCCCCATGGGCTCCCCAGGTGTCCCCCCTGCTCCTTGGGGTTTCCTCTTGCCTTCCCTGCCTGCCCTCTGGGACAGACAACACAGGCAACCACAAGTAAGAGGGGAAAGGTGGGTAGTGAGTGGGGTCTGGGGGGGGCGCAGGTGGTGCGGGGACAGTGGGCCGGATTCTGGTCAGCAGCGGGAGAGGGGGACGGGGTGGGGTGTTTACACTAGTAACTAAGGTATAGACTAGAGTGCCTACAACTTAGTGTAACACGAATTGAGTAGCACAGATCAGAGACAGTCCTGCCATGGATTTGCATAACTTGGAGCCGTATAACAAGTGCTTAAAACCAGTTCCAGGTGTTAATGTACAGGCAGCCCAGGGGTTAAGAGCTCCAGGAGTCACCCAAAATTAATGTGTAAGAAGGCTGTTAAGGTGTGCCTGCTCCAAACTCAAGCTAGTACTAACACCTATCAGCATTTGAGCAGCTCAAAGTGCAACCTAGCAAGACCCTTAATAACTGTAGGTTCCCTGAGGAAATGATATTGCCAGGAATGGTTGTATCTACATCACAACCTTGTTCTTATAATGATATCTCACTTTGAAGTTCAACCTCAAGGGGCAAGTTTTTCTGTAACTGACTTTATTTTTAAAAGTCCCTCATCTTTCTCTGGAGCTTTCTTACCTGGAGTGCTGTAAGCCTATGTCTTACACCTTCTGGGGAGATGTCCTAATATCACAGGCTCCAGTGCCACTAGTTGGCTGCACACTCCTTATCCTTCCCAGCTAATGTGACCAAGTCTGCCACAGAAATGGCATAATGTTGGCAAAGGTGTATAACACCTTTAACTTGCAGCTCAAACCAGGGAAGACAAAAATGAGGGAGACTTGGAAGAAGGAAACAATTTGGACAGTTACGCAAGGCATTGACCTCGCCCCTATGGAAGGCATCCTACCCTACCCTACCCTAACTTATTCAAGTAGAAAGGAGACTTGAGGCTATGCTTTCTACTCTACTCAGTAATTTTGGGTAGCCATTGGGTTGACTAGCACAGACTCTAGAAATTGTTTATCTGGGGCTTCTGTGCAATGGTCCCAGGTGAAAAATAAATGCCTAACACACTCTGTGCTGCCAGTAGAGCCACATAAGAGAAAACTCTTTGTGCCTATAATAACTCATGGACTAGCCATAAACAAACGTGGCAGTGCAGTTACAGCTACTTCTGTCTACTATCCCCATCTCCAGAATTCAGGAATACTCTTTCTTCTGGGTTATCAGTAAGGTCCATGGACTCTGTGGGTGACTTATCAAAGTTGCTGATTCAGTTGCCTGTTTGGTAACCATTGAAGAAGTACAGCTATAAATAGCAGAAGTGAAATCTTCCCCTACCCCCACTGAGGCTTTACGAAGTTGCTCAGAGGAAATTTGTAATGCATAAGGCAGTAGCACTCCTCTATTAACTTGCAGACTCCAGACATGATGCAACCTTTAGCTTTGCTAATTATGCTGTCCTTAACAATTCCTGCCTATCCTTACACATGCACACACTCTTACAGATATGCATATAATCCAGGGCAGTCTAACCTTGGCCCTATCAAAATGGAATGTTTGATTTGTAAAAAACTACACAAAGTACATTTTTTTAATATCACTTAGCCCTCGTGGGCTAATTCATTCATACCCACTTGTCTTCCAGATCTAGCTTTTGTGTGTAAGGGGTAAGGGGTGTGTTCACTAAAACAGTTCTCATAGGTGACATCCTATTACAAGCTACTGTAATCTGACAAACTGCTGGCTAAGATAGCTGTGCAAAATATATCCTTGTGCTTAAGTGGCACAGAAGTTAGGTGAAGCTACCTTAAAAATGATAACGGCTTCTCACAAAAAAACTCAGGTTGGCATGAGGGCTATAATTGATACATGATGTTTACAAGCTTGGCAATCACTTCATAATGGAAGCTGCCCCAGTCTACTCACAGTGCCCCAGCTCTTTCTGTGTAGTGTGGCTGCTTTGTACCTGATTGCCAGCACATTTTTGGTACCAAAGCTAGTATTGCTGATCACAGCAGGGGAACATCAACTGGCTTAAGTTAGGTCACACTCGTCTCCTTTGCTTCTTTTCTATGCGATAGGAAGAAGTTATGGAATAGCAGGTGCTTTTTTCTACTGTTCTCAAGCTGCCAAGTTAGTTCTGTGGGACCACAGCCAGTTGATATAACTAAATAGACTTGGACTGCTCTAAGTTTTGCCAGAGGACTGGGCTACCAAAGAGCTGTCCCAAGGACAGAGGAACACAAAGAATCTCTCTCTGTGGCTTCTGAGTTATGCTGTAGTTGTGGCTCTTGTCTAGTAAGAGTGGTGTTGCAGGTTACCTTTAAACCATTCTAAAGGCACTTGGGAAGTGTTTTCCAGTGCTGTGCTCTGATGTTCCCAAATCAGTTTTTGAAGTGTGTCCATGCATTAAAGGGTGTTACACTCTGCTGAGCATCTTAAAGTTATACTACTGTGGGCTAGGGTTATCTTTGAACCTTTCTATCTAGCTTGAGCTAAGGCATTTTTAGTTTGCTCTACAGTGATAAAGTGACGAAGAGCTAAGGCATTTTTAGTTTGCTCTACAGTGATAAAGTGACCAATTTGCAGTCATCCATCATACCAGAATGCATGGCTCCATCCCTGACAAACTTTCCACTCCTCCAAGCTTTACTGCCCCCAAGCCAACACCCCAACCAGCCCCCAGTGAATATGACTCGAGTCCATGTGGCACCATGCTGCCAACTTGAAAGACCCCAGGAGACAATCTGGGCCCCTGGACTGAGGGCCAGACACATGGTGTTTGCTCTACATCCAGGCAGCCCTCCCCTAGCTAGGAGAATTTGGGGAAGGCCATGGCTTCCCTCCCCAGCCTCCCACATTCCATGCTGGGAGCAGAGCCACCAGGTGGTGAGAGCATGGAGCCCAAGGAGTGATGTTTCCCTGGGCTCCATACTTTCTGTGCATTTAGCCCCCATGGCTCTGCTTCCAGAAGAGGAATAGAGTCCTGGCCCCTGGCCACACCCTGCTTGACAGACCCTCTAGGGGCAAGTCACTGTTGTGCAGATCAGAGATGGCATTAAGCCTTAACCTGTGACTGCTTTGAAACGCTTGTAGCTTTAACACTGCCTAAAATTTCACAGGCTTAGAATGGTTTAACATAACCTGTAACAGCACTCCAAGTCCATTTCACTATGTCAACCAAGTTGGAATACTAAGACATACATTGCTAGCAGTAGGCACCTGGCAGTCCCATCCTCAAGCAATAGGTCTGACTTTGCCCAAGATGGCACAGTGGGTTAATGGCAAAAGTGCATGTCCCTGTGCTCATTTTCCTCAGCTCTAAAATGGTGTTGGATTTGACCAGCTCAAAGACTTGTTGAGGCTCCATAGCTGTTCAAGTACTCTAAGTACAGTCAGATACCACTTTCCACAAGTATTGGGCATTACTTCACAGGCAACTGGTCCTGAGAAAAGTCTTATGTCAGCAGGGCTGTGCTGGTGACCTAATGACAATATGCAGGGTAGATTTGTACCTTATAGGGTATCTCTACACGTGTATCTACATGCATTTAAACTTAAGGCACCTTTGCTTAAGGCAATTTAGGCACACATCTACATGTAGATGCGCCAATGTGTATTAAGGTGCATTAAATTTAGGCACAAATAGCTATGTCGTATTCAGCACACATGCAGATACGCTAATGCGCATCAATGCAGTGTCTATCCATTGACCCACATGGCGTTAATGCGCATTAGTGCATCTACATGTTTGTTAATGCACCTTAGCTCTTTGCGCCTAAATTTGATGCACTTGTAGACGCATGCCCTTAATTCACCTGAAATCAGGCTAATGCACATTAAATGCGCACATGTAGACACACCGACAGATAATTAAATCGGAGATACTTAAATTTTTGTAATCAGCAGCTTACTTCATCAGATGCTATGAAGGGACAACGGCTATATGCTACATGGCCACCAAGCCTTGATTTCACCCTATTTTAAAATAGAGGGGCCTCTGGCAAAACATTCTCTGTGAGGGGCCCTTTCCCTTGGCATTTCCTTCCCCAACAGTTCTTTAATAGACTAATTAGTTTGGATTTGAGGCATGCTGGAAAAGGCCTCTTCTGTGAACTCTGTACTAGGAGAAAGCTAGAGGATGGGGTCAGGCTTCTATTTAGTTGGAAGATGTGCCGAGGAGTTCTAAGCTGTTATAGGACCGGTGATCAAGTGAAGTGTGAGATGAGGAATTGCTGGTTCTTTGGCCTATTTTTACTTTGCCTCTCCTGTGTTCTTTTGTTTCTTTTAAATGGATGCCAACAGTATGCAGAGGTTTGGAGCCTCCCTCAGCCTGGAGCCTTGTATAGAACTGCAATCCTCAACAATTATTATGTCTCTTCTGTTTCTAAGTTCTGTTCTATTTTCAATAAGGACATTTAAATACTGCAAACATATTGGCTGCCCTTTGGGATGAATAGATGCTAGATCTAAAGCTGTCTTGTTTCTCAGCCACCTAACCCCAGTACTTCTATACACCCCCATGAATTTTTTGGTAATGGCTTTAGCCATTGATTCTGACCAGTTGACAGTTATACTTTGGATCTCTTACCCCCCTCACTTATGTCCTTAACCATTTTTGTCCTTTTCTTGTGAGGTATTTATTTATGCTACCCTTAGCATTGCCTCCTGGATGTGATGTGCTATAACTGAATGTGGAGAAATATAGCTGGAAGTTTAAAAAAATGTGTACTGGCAGAGAACTGTTGGGTATTTAGAAATAATTAAATATTTAAATAATTCATCTGAGTGGTTAGTTTCCAAAGGCAGAAATCCTGCTTTGGTCTGTGAGGATCTTGAAAGCTTCAGCTTTTTTTGTGCAGTATTTAAATTAGCCTCAAGGCAACACTGAGGCACAAGCCTTGATACACCTAAGATTCCTGACTTGACCTTGACAAAAGAAATACTGTCACTCACTGTTGTTTCCATAAGCTTTGCCTCTCTTCACTTGAAATATAGCCCTGTCAGTTAAAGAGAGTTCTCTATAGCCCATCATTGTAATAGCAAAGCACTGACCTCAGCACCCACTAAAGGATTCCAGTATCTGGTGGCAGGACTATAGATATTAGATAGGTAATCATCACTGTTCTAGGTATATAAATATTAGATTTATCTAATGCTTAGAGCCAGTATGTTTTCTTCTGCTAACACTAGTCAAACACTCTTCAGGATAAGTTTTGTTTCTCTGTATGAGTGATAGCTAGTGAATATTTAAAGGCCTTTTGCTTTTAACAATGTTCCTTTTCATAACCCTGATGCAGTACCAGGTTTGAAGGAAATTCAGGTGGATGACCAAGTCTGGAGGCTTTAAAAAAGCCTTCCATCTGGTGTCCCATGATCTCCTCATGGAAAAATTGGCCAACTGCAGCCTTGGCTACATCACAGTCCAATGACTGTGGAATTGGCTCTCAGGTCAGACCCAGAGAGTGGTAACAGATGGAAGTAAATCATGATGGTGTGCCATGGCAGGGGGTTGGACTTGATGATCTGCTCAGGTCCCTTCCGACCCTACCTACTATGAAACTATGACCAATGGGGTCCCCCAAGGCTCCGTCCTTGGGCCTATACTCTTTAACAACTTTATTAATGATGTAGACACTGGTGTCAGAAGCAGACTGGTCAAGTTTGCTGATGACACTAAACTTTGGGGTAAAGTGTCCACACCTGAGGATACGCTGGTGATCCAGGCCAGCCTCGACAGGCTCAGAAAATGGGCAGATGAAAACCTAATGGTGTTCAACACTGGAAAATGCAAGATACTTCCCCTGGCGGAAAAAAGCCCCGCAGCACACTTATAGGCTTGGCAGTGCTACGCTTGCTAGCACCACGGCTGAAAGGGATTTGGGGGTCATGACTGACCACAAGGTGAATATGAGTCACCAATGTGACGTTTCATCTGGTAAAGTGAGCAAAACTCTGGCTTGCATTCATAGATGCTTCTCAAGCAAATCCCAGAATGTGAGACTCCAGGCAGAGTACTGCATCCAATTCTGGGCTCCACAATTTTAAAATGATGTGGAAAAGCTTGAAAGAGTCCAGAGGAGAGCCACACATATGATCAGAGGGCAGGAGAACAGGGCCTATGATGAGAGACTGGGAGCCATGGGACTCTTCAGCCTGGAAAAGTGCAGGCTCAGGGGGGACCTGGTAGCTTCTTATAAGTATGTAAGGGGTGTGCTTATATATAAGGATCTGGCGGAACGCCTGTTCACCAGGGCGCCTCAAGGGACAACAAGGTCACAGACTCCTCCAAGACTGTTTCACGCTGGAGATAAGGGAAAATGTCTTTAATGTTTGACCCCCCAAGGCCTGGAATAGACTCCCCTCAGAGGTGGTACAAGCACCTGCTCTGGACTCCTTTAAGAAACATTTGGACGTCTATCTTGCTGGGATCCTTTGACCCCAGCTGACTTCCTGCCCCTGGGGTGGGGAGCTGGACTTGATGATTTTCTGAGGTCCCTTCCAGCCCTAATGTCTATGAAATCTATGAAACGAGCTAGGTACGATGTGGTGGACTTTTCTGTACAAAGCATTCCAAGAATATCTGCTAGCCTCTGCTAGGTGGAGAGATGATAAAAGTTTCATCAGCAGCTCACTCATCTGTTTTACTCTTCCAATCTTAGGAGTAAATTAATTTTCAATGTGGTATGAAGGGAAAGATCCCCATGAGATTCCCAAATCATGTGCAGTCATACACATTACACTAAAAACATACCATATACTCACATTATGGCAGGCAGAGCATATGTGCTCCTAATGTAACATAAAGTATTTTGTCATCTTTCAGTTAGATGCTACTGAAAGAACAGGGTATAACTTCCCAAATAGCAGTTTTTGTTAGGTCATCTAAGCCATGCCAATACAATAATGTGCTGCACTGTCATGGCAGTTTTCCTTTTCTCTTGACTAGGTAACAAGCCAATTCCTTGTCTAGTGAATGGAATTATAAAGTCAAAGCCTCCTTTTGTCTGAAGATGTCCATATCCTTGAAACTGTGGAGAAAATGTCAAGAAACCTCATTTCCTACCAGGACAAAAAGTTGCCTTCATCTCACTTGTCATCTTTCTTATAATCCCACTGCACATTAGTTGGACTTAGTGCCCTCTATTTTTGAAAGGTTCTTGAGATTCCCAGTTACACATAATGGAAGAACTGCTGGAACAAGTGACTTCATACTAAACAGAAAAAACCTACATAAGCATGCCTGATGTCTATCTGTTTACAGGATCTTCCCCAAAACACAACCTCTCCTTCAGTAAAAAGGGGTTCTGAAAACTGTGGTTTCATTGTGTAATTTCTCAAAATGGCAGTCTTTACACTTTGAAACTTGGAGTCCTAAATAATCGAATTCTGTGTCTATTTTTTACTTAAGGATCTGGGTTACAATCAGACTCCCTATTTACTAAAGGACTAACTAAGCACAGAGGGATGAAATGGAAACCACTGAAATCTGGTTTCTTGATTTAATGCTTTCCCCTAGCCATTAGGTAATGCTGCATCTAACTGGTTCCAATTTCAATTCTTGAAGCTAACCGGTTTTCTTTCCACTACCAGTCTACCCTTGTTCCAGAAAACTGTTTGACCAGAGGCAAAATGGACGTAACACATGCAACCTCTATAGATAGCCTTTGAATTGCTATCTTCTTATTACTCCTGTAAGAACTGGTTCTATGAGAATATGCTCAAAGCTGCTTGAAGGAGAAGGAGACTTTGTATTGAATTGCTGTCTCTTAGTTCACTGCAGGACTCCTAAAAGTGAGTGTCTGCAGAACCATAAAGTTTTACCCCTCACCCCCAACCACTTTGAAAATAAGCCAAGAGAGCAGAATTAGAAAGCTCTGATATTCCCCAAGTAGGCCCCAGGATAAATGTAAAGGGTGCCCATAGGGAGTCTTTGTTGGTATAGAATAGCCTCTCAGCCTGAGCTTGTAGGACTGTGGAGGGGAAGGAGTGGGTGTATGTTGGATAAACTCAGACACGACATACAATACATGAGGTAGCCTCCAGACACCTTCTTTCATATTTCATTACCTCATATGACATAAAATCAGGAAAAAATAATGCTCCCCAATTTAATATAGCCCAAGAATGGAACTGTGAGTCCCAGTGCATGAGGTATTAGAGATGAGGTTAGTTAATACACAGCCATTCCAGGAATCTATTTGGCTCAACACCACTGGAGCTTTATATGAATTTCATCTCTTTAAGGTTTAATGATTCTGGGTCCATTGCGTTGCTATTTCTCAGGGGATTCTAATATAACACACTTTTACTTTCTAAGACTTAGCCTCAAGGATTTCCCTTCTCTAGTGTTTTTCAGTTCTCTGGAATTCAGAATAACTTGGCCAGATTCTGCTTTCAATTACATGCAGATGTAAATTAAGAGTAATATCACTAGAGTAGTCCACATTCTGCTTTTCTCCCTGGAATGAGCTGCTTTGCTTAATATTGCAAATTCCACTACCCATTCAGAGGCTGTAGGACTACCCTGCAGTTTCTAACTATGCAGTAATCCTCTTATTGACCCTAAGATCAGGATCGTGCTGGAACTTCAAACACTTCCATATTGTCTGGCTCCTCCATGGGTGGAGAAGGGTTTGGATGGAAATCATTCAATGCAATTGAAACCCAAGAAGTACTGGAAGAAAGCTCAGATGTATGTAAAATAATTTGTCCAAAAAGCTGGCAGAAACAGTTCTATTTTTCCTGCCTTACAAGAAGTAATGCAATCAAGTAATTAATTATCCATGGCACAGACTTAGAGGTGAAAGATTAATATTCCTGGAGCCTGCTGCTGTTGACCTTGTTTTATTTTCTGACTAGGAATATTCCTAGTTTCCCAGCACAGTAAGTATTGCCCAATGCCAAGACTATCCTCTACACAATCAAGGAGAGAGTTTAGTTTTCTTTTCTTCACTCCCAACTCCTTAACAGAGTGGCACTGTTAAAAGGCTCCCCAGCGTTCTCCCAGAATGCGAAAGGAATTCATCTCTACAAGCATCCTTTTTTTAGTTCAAGTGGTTTGCTTAGCACTGCTGAAGCAGTTCAGCCCTGTCCTGGTTGCTGTCTACACTGGAAAAGGATATTATGTGACAGGATGGGTTAACTGACACAATGGAAAGGTGTCTAAGCAATTGGTATTGATGAGGACAGTTGTGTTTAAAATTGTGTCAGGTAATTATAGTTAGTCTTGGCGTGGATCTTAAGACTGATCACAAATTTTGAAACAAGAAGGTCCTTGCCTACACCATGTTTAACCTAACTAATGAATGCATGGTGGTAACATCCCTTCCTAATGAAGAAAGCTTTTCCTGGGCTCTTAGAGAAACCCCTTCTATGTGGTCTTGTAATCCTAAACTTCCTGTACTCATTAGACCTCATTCCTAACCATTTATGTGGGACAAGAATATAGCCTAAGTTATTGCTAGTCCTGAAATCAGCAGAGTATCAGCTCTATTTTAATTTCTCTCCTTTCAGCTACATGCGCGAAAATAACTGTTCATTGAAAATGTCACAACAGCTTGTTCTTAGTAGTATAAGCAGTGGTGCTCATAGTCAAGTTTGCTCAATGCTTCCCATGATAGGTCCTTGTATGCTAGTAGTCTTTAACTTCTCCCAACTTGCTTAGACTATAATCAGGGGCTGAAGGGGTGGGGGGAAGATGTAGAGTTTAAACTAAAAAAATAACATGGCCATCTTTGAAAATATGTTTGGGAAAAATATTTTGTTTTGCCCACATTAAAAAAAAATATTACAATCGTTTCATTGACAAGTTCAAGATTCATGTTCCCAGAAGAAGGATGAAACCAAATGCTGGGAAGTAAGGAAAGTAATAGTATTTTGTGTAGAATAGAACCTACTATTCTTTCGTTGCAAGAATATGTTAATATTTTTTATGCCAAGATAATTTCTGGTGGAATATTGGCCAGGAATGGGCTTGAGAAAGGCTTAGTGTTGTGCTTTCAGAATAGTCTAGTACAGGAGGGGACACAGTTGAGGGGAAGAGCAAGGATGCTTGAACAATGGGATTTTGAACACAAGCTGATCAAGCCATTTAGCCAGAGGCTCAGAACCTGTCGATATTGGTTCTTTCAAACTTCCCAAACCTCAGTGCTCATTGCATCACATGGCCAATTATATGAATGATATGTTTCACCACCAGCCTAAAAGAACACTGTGTTCTGGGTTCCCATTCATTCCTGAAAGTCATGACTCAGGTATGCTTGGTTTTGACATTAGGGTTCATCAATATGTGTATTGGCCAGAAGTTCAAGAAACAAGGCCACACTTTTTTTCTTCTCTTTATTGTCTTTCAGACTATAGTATGAACTAAAGATGCCTTTCTCCCTTTGTGTGGAGGGTGATGGGAAAGATGGGTGTAACAGTAGTTTACTGTAAAATCTCAGTTACATTGTACTAAAGACTTAATTTGTACTTTGGACATGAGCTTAGCAAAATAGTAATCATTTAAAAATAAACCCAGCTATTGTATTAAACCTTGGACAGGGCAGCCAGTGATATTGCGAGACATTTCAGCTATCCAAAGATTCTTTTCACCAAAGTTTCCCTTCAGGAAACAGAATAAATTAATGATACAAACAGGAAGCAGCTGTCTTTTCCTAAATAATAATTAAAATGGGGTCCCCTTCGTGTAAAGGGAGGCAGGGAAGACCTGGAAAACTATCCATTTAACATTGAATGTTCTTTACTGAGCATGCTTAGACTCATGGCAGTCAAGTTATGAAGCTAGAGAGCCTTATTTTTACAAGAAATGTTCTATTTTCCAATATACAAGGGTGCACATGAGACAGTGAAAGAATCTCTCTTCTAATTATTCACGGGGAGAAATGTATGAGATCTTCTAATGTGGTGCTCCAATTCCAGGCCTTCAGAGGAAGAAGTCATCAGCAGTGTTTTTTCTAGCTCCTTTCGTCTGGCAATACAATACCCTGTAAAATTCCAGGAGTGTCCCTGATTATTTTTTAATATATATATATCATTATTCCCTTTTGTCTTTAAGGGGCATTTCGTAATGCACCACTTTAAGATGTACAAAGGGCTGAGGGATGAGCAGAGTAAAGCCCCAGGAGATACATTAGCTTCTTCCACTTCATTGAGAAGCATTGCTATGGATAATGATGGTGCGCTATGTCTAGCATTCAGATTACTATGACTTACTTGGTATTATGATTATTATGATGCTGGTCAGCCCCATAATAAAAAGAAGGTACCATATGGTGGAATAACAAAACAAGAGATTGTGCAGGCTTACTGAGGACAATGGCAGCATTTTAATTCTGAAATTAATTACATTTTATTGCATTTGCTTTCTCTCAAGAAGAAAAATATCTTGCAGTATTTGCCAGTCACCTCAGAGGACACAAAGCATCAGGTATATCTTCAGGGGATGATCTACCATGTTGCTCCATTTATGAGGCAGCATGCATGTGGTGCCTGCATTCAGTCCCTGAACCACAAACTGCATTGGCTTCATACTGTGGAGGCAGCCCTCCTGCATGGTCTGTGGCAGCATGTGTGTCCCCCCCACCCCCCAACTATGTGCCAGAGGCACGTGGACTTCTCCACTGCCCTCTGCCACATGGGCTATGGTAGCAATGGCAGCACATGGCCACCCTGTGCCCTGCTGCACAGGTTGTGCAGTGAGTGTGCAGACCCCTGGGCCTTCCTACACCATGCAGCAGTAGAAGCAGCAGCTGCCAAGGTCTGCAGGCTGCATGTTAACTCCTTGCCAGCTGCCAGTTGGACATCCCCAATGTAGACATACCTGTGCCGCTTGGTAATCAACAGTTCCTTTGGTGACATTGGTGGCTTTGTGGCCACTTGAGAGCCTTTATGTTTGCATACTGGCTGAGAATCAATATCAGTCATTTGAGCCATAAAGTCTCTTGATGTAGCCAGTACTACGACACCAGAACCCAGGGGTGGCCAGACAAGATGGATTCAGAAGGGAGTTTTAAAACCTGTTCAGATTTTTAGAAAATATTCTGAAGTTCAATTTCAGGAATAAATTAGGATTTTACGTTTCTTTCGCCCTCTTCCCCCAAATTAATAATTTCCTTATGAAGGTTCTTTTGCTTTAACCTCAATGGCCAAAGTGTAGTAGCAAGAGATTTAGGGTTCTGTGGGAGAGAGAAGCTGTTGGTGACACCTTATGAAGGTGACCACTGACCATCCTATCACAACCCTTGTGAAGCATGAAAGCATAAGGGACCCTCTATAATATCTACCTATTCTGTGAATCAAGTTTAGTTCTAGCTTTGTTTTTAAAAACTGTGGAACTGGCGGTTTTAAAATAGGAGAGTAACATGCCATCTAGTCAGGTTGGAGACTTTGGTGTCTTCTACTTTTCCATCACCTAAATTCCATTCTAACTATATATAGTCTTTTTCCCCATCTCTACTAAGAAGTTGTACTAAGAGGACAGGTTTATATCTTTTTTGTGAAATGAGTCTACAATAAGTATTTAATTTTAACTAGTCACAGATGCCTCCTGCAGTTCTAGTTCATTTTAATTGGTGACCTAACAAGCCACTCCCCAAGGCTCTGGATTTAATTCTCAAATTAAAAATATAAAGAGGCAGAACCGTTGTGTAGCAGCAAAAGCAGCAATAGCAGTCATGGGCTGCATCTACACAAGCAGCCAACTGTGCAGTTGTTACTGAGCTTTCAGTTTGTACTCAATTAACCAGAGGCTGCTGTGCAGTAGCTCATTGCTACTGCACAGTAGGGTTCCTGTCACAGTTTATGCCTGGTGAAGTTATGGTGCCATAGCAATGAGCAATAGCAATAGTGTCTCGTGTAGACACACCCAGCAACTACTAAAGGTACTGTTAAATAGAAATGCAAGTGCCCCTGCAAGAGATTGTCACTGATGTAGCAGAATTAGTTTCTAAAACCCTTGCAGATCAAGCCATAAATAGTCTTGATGGTTAAAGCCATTAATAGTCTTAATGCAGAAAGATAAAAGACATTGCTATCTTACTTTATGTCAATCCCATTCCAGGAAAGCACATTAGTACCCTTTCTAACTAAGTATGCCTTCCAGGACTGAGGCCTACATCAGAAACACAAACACTACAACCTTGATCTAATGATAATGATAATGATTTCGTGGGTAAAACTTAAACCAGGCTAATATTTCATTGCCCATGAGCTCAGCTCCAGTGTTTTGGTTGTTTTGGTCTTTAAAGCTTTTTTGGGGGTTGTTGCTGTAATCAGCGAAGGACTAAGCTGAAGTCTGTGAAAATTCAATTAGGACAGTAAATATACTTTTCAGCCTCCGGTAGGTTTCAAACTTTTCACAGATGGAGGGTTCCTTCTTAAGATAAAGAGGCTGTCTTCCTACTAATGGTCAAATGTAGTTCCATACAACTATTGTGGTGGCTATAATGCTTATATTGGGTCTGGATTATTATTTTTTTCAGAAGGCAAATGCAATTATTTTCATATGACCAATGACCATCAATTATTTTCTGGTGGGTATGCCTCTCCATTTTGGTTATGTTTATGTCCCCTACTGCTTGTAACATTCTGTCTCTCCAGTTGTTCTTTATTGTCTTCAGTGCCCACTGCTCTCATATCCTTTGGTAACTTCAGGAGTTTTTTTCTGTCTATTTGTGAGATGGTAGGTGGGGAAGGAAGGCTCTAGTTTAGATGTTCAGAAAAGCATAACGAGGCAAGAAAAATCTGGCCAGGACACATCTCTTAGTGTCAAATGACACAAAAATAGGCAGATGATTATTAAGTGTTACAGAAGGACTTTCATGGAGCACCATACTGAACTCCACAGACTACAAGGTGAGACCCACTGGTTATCAAATTAAGCTTTCCATGCTTTTATGCATATGCCACTTCTCTGAATGAAATGTGATGGTTCTGCTCATGCTAGTAAAGTTGAAGTTGCATGTAAATTTCTGCATGATCCAGGCCTTAATTATTCAGCCAGTGTTGCTTCCAGAAGCTACAATAATACCAGACAATCTCCTAGTCCATTTATCAAAGCAGTTGGAGTTCACTTTTTCAAGGTAGATGAACTATTTTGGCTCAATATTTATTATTGTTCATCTGGATTCCAAGTATCTTAGCCAATAAAGCAAAAAATAAACATATCAGTACAGACTTCTTGGCTCCTGCCAATCCACATTCTCATTTTTAGTTGAAACTAAATTAATCTATTAAGGTTCAGGAAACCTAATTTCACATATTACTTTTCTTGGGCAGATACTGAAATACCAAAAAAGGCAGCATGGTCTTTATCACAATGTACAATTCAAGGAAAGTGAGAGGGTATTATTCATGTGGGTGTGACATGATGTGTGTGCTGATTCACCCCATAACCCTCCCTTCACTTCCTAAACCCTATAGCATTGGGAGCTGCCTGTAGAAGGGTCCTTATTTGGCTAACAACACTACATTTTTTGGCCCTGCCCTCCTTCCTCCCTGCCACTAGTTATTGTTGTGGTAATAGCTCAGTACGTTTTTTTTCCCCCCAAAAGATTAGATTCCCTATTGCTAAGAATAGCCATTGCAGTTACATGAACGATAACACAAAATTACAAAGACTATCAACAATCTGATTGTCCCAAAGGCAAGGGTCCCACTCCACCCATTACTGCAGCAATACACGCTCAAAGATTTCTGGGTGTAAAATAAATTTCTGAACTTCTTCTGATGAATTCATGATCCGGGTGAGAGATGGGAAGCAAAGTAAGGTGATCGCTTCTGATCCAGCAGTTCTTACGTTGTTGTGAATCTACTACTAATTGTGCAGAATTTACAACAGAGTACTTGGATTCATGGCAAGGATTAGGCTTTACCTCCATGCCTATTTGATTTAATTAGCTCCTAGAAATGTATGTAGAACTGCTTTAAATTCTGAACTGGTCAAAAATAGTTAGGGCCTCTCAGGTTAATCACATTGTCTACCTGCTCTTCAGATTTCATTGCTCTCATGGAACCTCCCGGCTTAATTCAGTGTTTCTTAAAGTATGGGTATGACGCTCAAAGGACTGGGGATGTCAGAGGACTGGCATTACGGGTTTGCAGGCAAAAAATGCACAGCCAGGCCTCTGAATTGTTCTCTAGAGTCTCAGCGTTAATTTTTCTGGGAAAAAATATAGCCTCCAACTGTTGTAGTTGCATGGAAATCTTCAAACTATATCTCATGTATAACTGGTGTAGCAATACCTATTTGAGTTTTTGAGTTTTCAGAGAGCATGAAATAATTCATTCAAGGTGTAAACTACCCTGGCAATTTCAGTGGCTGCTAATTTAAGGCCAGATCCTGTTTCACCTATTGGGTGCCTAAGTGCCACTGATGCAGAAAACAAACAACCCAGCCCTCTTTTTTTTGTGACTTAGTCATAAGGCTAAAATGACAGCATCTTGAAAAAGGAGGCATATTAATGTCTGTTCTGTGACTTACACAAACTAGAATAAGATCACATTTAGGCACCTAGATCCATTTAGATGCCTAATAGATAAAATAGGATCTAGCCATTTAAATGCTAATGATGATACTTTAATACCATCATTAATAACTACTACAATATTCTTCAAAGTGCTGTGTTAACTCATCTGGATAGATCCTACACACCCTTTCACAGCATGCAAAATCTCTCCTGTATTGGCCTAAATACCCTCATAGAAACTGCAGATCAAACCAAACATCCACTATGTTCCAAGAATGAACTGTCACAGAAAATTAATATGGAACTGAAACATCCTATCACCAGTGAAAAAAATACGTTTCACAGAACAAATCATCCTACCTCTATCTAACACAAATATATATGATCCTTTCAGAAGGCAGGCCTGGGAAGAGTAGTTCATAACTTTACTGTATGTCAAAGCAGCAGACACTATTGGCTTTGCAACTCCTTATAGCGAACCTACCACCTCTCTCTTTGCTAACCTCTTTTTGCTACAGAGGTGAAGACTGCTCAATTCCCTTTCAGATTTGTTAAAAATAAATAAATTAAGCCAAAATAATTGGTCTTTTTCCTTTAAATCTGATGAAGTTTGTTTGATGTCCAAAAAGCTTGTCTCCTGTTGCTCCCAACTAGACAAGTCAGTCCAATCAAAGATGTTACCTCACCTCATAAACTTTACTTTTCCTATGTTCCTGGACCTTCATGACTGCAACATTAGCACTACAACTTAACTTATCTAACTGGGAATGGGAGTATTATGTGACCTCTAGCCAATCAGAATTGAGAACAGTTCCAAATGTGAATGAGCATTCACTTGCAATGAACTGCTTGGAAACAATGAAAATGGTAGACATTATTAACTGGACATTATTTAGCAATCTTTGAATACTGTGGTCAAAATTTAAAATTGCTTGGACAATTTGCAATCAGAAAAAGGGCTACTAAATATGTAATGGGATATACATGCACTAGGTAATATATGCTGTATAATGTACATTGTACAGCATATGGCATAATATATAGTACATGTAATATATAATATAATGAAATATTTGATAATATGCACTAACTCTGCTGACTGAAGAATAGATTGCAAATAACCAATGAAGAACAAAGTATAGCTGTCCCAGCTCTGATTCCATTGATCAACCTGAATTTCAAGTTTATGAAAGAATTATTCTGCAATGTGTTTTCAACCGCTCTTGTGAGTTCAGATGGGCTTCATAGTTAGTCACCTTGGCTATAATAAAGCTAGAATTCTATCTCGTCATTGACCAAAGAAACAAACCAAACAAAAATTACTGACAGTTTTGTTCAAGCAAAAATAGTACAAGAACAAATGAATTGTCAGAGCAGTTCAGACCACTGGTCTATTTAATCAAATATCCTGCCTCCAACAAAAGCCAGTATCAAAAGCTTCAGAAAACGATGTAAAAATCCCCAACATGGAAAACTATGCACAAACACGCCTATGGCAGAAATTTATTCCGGATGCTAGGCAATTAGTGGTTGGCTTTGCTTCTGAAGTATGAAGGTCAAGATCCTTTTATAAACTTTTCTCCTATGTAATGCAACTATGGGTATTCTTTTTAATCATACGCATTAATCCTTTTCCGAATCTCTTTGCTTCACTAATATTTTGTGGCAGGGAGCAATTTGGTCATCATTGAGTTCATCTGTACCAGTTGATGACATGAGCCAGTTTGTTCATTGGTATCCTTAGTTTCTGTGCTTCATTTTCTTCTGATGTCCCCTTTTCTACCTCCAGTAGAATGTTCTTCATAGATGGCTCACCAGCATAACATATCTTCCATCCCCTTATGGAAGAAGAGATGCTAAAGTTAATGGCCTTCCCTTCCTTGTGATGTCACGTGATTCCATTGGTTTAGACAAGAGGCCACTGCATGTAATTGGTTAATCAATGGCCAAGCTATGTTTTTTTCAATGGACCCTTCTACTGTTCCTTTCATGCATGAAGATGATACTCAGACAAAGGGCTTAGTATACATTTTCAAGATTCTGTTTCGATCTTTAGTTTTTATTTACCTCCTTATATGTGTATGCAGAAAACCATCTCTTCCCTCTAAATGAGTGGCTTGTTGAAGAGGCTGGATACTTTCAGACTCTGGGTACTACATTTTTTTTCTAACTTGCATAGGATTTGAGAAGTTCCAGCAAAAATCTAAATCCATCAGCATACCAGGAAATGCAGGAAGTGAAACATTGAAACTTCCCATCACATTTTTATGGAGGGGTCATAACTATCTTAGCCTCAGGGCATAAATACCAATTTACTGTCATTCTTTCCATTTTTTGTTTCCAGCACAGGAAAACATTCACATCCAAGATCCAGCACCAACACTACCTTCACCTCTAGGTGGAAATTCCATTATTATTTGCCTTTGTTTGTGGTGCATGACTCTGATCTAATACTGAAATCTAAGCAAGCATAGCCGGCATTCTGATATTGTGCCCTCCTTTTCCCTTTTCCTTTGCCGCCACCTCTTCCTCCCAAGATGGTTGATAAAATAGGCTCATTCGTACATGCCATGAATGCCACATCCTGGGCTTATGGTACAGTGGCACAAAGCCTGTATTGTACAACCTCACAGCCTGGAGAAGCGATCTAATTGTCTTCTCCCTGAACAACAATTTGTTGGCAAGGAGGCTTGTATAATTATATAACTGTAGATAGCCTGACTCATAAACAGATTTCTGGAACATATCTATCTCCCCTTATTTTGGGTAAACAGTAAGTTGGACCTAAATGACACCTTGATGACTGTTTATCAGAGAAAAAATACATTCGCCGGCACAAAAAATCAGTGATGATGCTACTTTTTTGTGTCCGGAAAGGAAGAAATCATGACTGAAGTTCCAGGAAAAAAAAATTCTGTAATTAATTTTAAGGATCTCATGCTGGATTCTCCCATCAGTTACACCTCAGACTTAATCACTCTCTGTGAGGTGAAAATGGTCAGAGGAAATTCATTGCTATAGACAGTGTTGTGGAAGGGGCTGGAATGTCTTTTAATTTAGCAAAGAGTTTTCCCATATTCAAGGACTAGGATCTGTCTACATAGCAATAAGAAGGTATGGGTCTAATAAAAGTGGTCAGGGTTGTTCTAGTTTTAATCTAGTTATCATGGATAACCATAGGAATCAAGACTTGCCTCCCCTGGTTTTTAGCAAAAGAGAACAACTAGAGCACAAATGCAAGATCCCTAGTAACCTTGCATTTCTCACCATGTTGTCACTGCAATATTATCCATGCTAGTTTAATTAAACCTAGTGGCTGGGTCCACATGAGCAGGGGTGTGCTCACAAATAGTAGTACCACAAATCTATGCCGCTGCTTTGTGCCGCTGTGCACTCTCCTGCCCATGTGCTTTGCAGCGGGACACATTGTTCTTTTGCTCCACATGTTGCGGGGAGTGGAGGGAGATGGCTGGGCACAGGGTACGCTGAGGCACCCTGTGCCTCAGCCAGCCGGGATGCAGCACATCTCCATGGGGGAGCAGCAGGCAACCCAAGGTTGCCTGCTCCCCCATCACCGTGTGCTGCAGAGCCTCGAAGCTGAGGCAACCTTCACCCCAGCGAGCTGCTCCCTGCCTGGTTGGGGCACAGTGTGCCTCAAGATGGGGGAGCAGGCAGCCGAGGCTTTTTTCCAGGATTTGTTTTTTGCTACTGGGGAATCCTGATAGCAAATTTTGTCCCAGCACTGCAAATTAGCAGCGCTATGCACTGCTTAATGTGCAACTTGTGTGGTTTATGGCCTTGCGACAAACCACACATGCCTGCATGTCTGGATCCAGCCCGTGAGTGCATACCTGCCCGTGTTACAGTGACACCTTCCTTTTGACAGGTACACATACCTTTAATGGGCATCCAAATCCAGACAAGCCACGTTTTGCTCAGGTAAAAGAGGAAATTAGCTTCCATTTGGTTTTACTCTTGGAGACTTCATGCACTGTGACATGAGTGGCTTAGATCTCTGGGCTGCAGGAAGATCTCTATGGAGTAAAGGGATTAATTCAGTCTGCATTTAATTTACTTTTGGGCTTCCCATACTACTGCAGATATTGACATGAGCCTTAATGAGCTGGAATATAGGGGCTAGTAGAAAATAAAATTACTATTGGAACCTGGATTTTGTATTACCCATGACTCTTCAGTGTGATGAGTGAATAGACTGAGCAGAGCACGCCTAAATTCTGATCTAAATCCCACTGAAGTAAATGAACACTGACTTCATTGAGCTTTAGATCAGGCCTTCAGAAAGGCAGTTATGTATCTGCCAGCAACAGAGATTTATTACTTACCTGTTTAGGTCCTTAGCTACTAAGTAATAATACTGCATCTTTTTTCCCTCAGGTCCTTCTAATGATGCCTCCCAATGGCAGATATCCCTTTTCTCTCTATGCCTCTTAAGACTTCAGAAACTCTGGGCACTACATCCATCCCACAGAAAAACAACAGAAATACTGTAGCATATAATGTAGCATTGTCTACTTCCATGAGTCCATCTTCCTCTGCTCTAACCTCCCCCACTAGAGTTAATTTCATAAATAATTTCACTGCAGGTTGACGTCATTGCAGGCCTTGAGAAATAGCGTTCCTGCCACTTTCTTCACTGAGCTTGGAGAGGATAGGAAAGAGGGAGGAGGAGCAGCAGCAATATCATCTGAGAAGAATAAGTCTTAATAGGGTTGTTCTTTTAATCAACTCACTCCCTTAGCAACTAGCACCAGCTGCAAAGAAAACAAAGATTATCTCTATCAGAATGCACTTCTGGATTTTGATTGCCTAATCAAATAGCTACAATTCCTGGGTTTTTTGTTATTTTTTGGGGGGTTGTCTCTTTTTTTGTTTTTGTTTTGTTTTACTGAAGGGGTGCTAGGGAGGGACTCTCCTTGGAGCAGGAATGCACACACACATTCTCTCTCACAAATGCCATGCCAGTAATCTAAGCAGGGCAGGGCAATCTGGGCACCAGTCCTGGGCACTAACTTAGAAGGAATGCCAGACTGGTGGCCAAAGAAAAGTAGGAGGATTTCAGCACCGCTCCATCTCTGTCTAGGGCACCCAAATTGTTATTTATGATTCTGCTCCACATCCCGCACATGGACTTTTGCCAGAATCTTTGACACCGATCATCTGAAGAGCACCTCAGGTTCATATTCTAGTGCCCATTTAAAAAGCCAGTGACATTTCCAAGAATCCTTCATAAGGAAGACTGTTCCATTAAGTCATTACCAGAGGCTGA
Organism: Crocodylus porosus; assembly: GCF_001723895.1. Classification (NCBI taxonomy): domain Eukaryota; kingdom Metazoa; phylum Chordata; order Crocodylia; family Crocodylidae; genus Crocodylus; species Crocodylus porosus. Next base: position 4,935,405 of record NW_017728947.1, read on the forward strand.
CCAGCTGAGTAATAGGCCACTATGCTCATGCATTCTTTGCATTCCTGATCCTCCACATTTATTTCACCACCTACCTCTTAAATACTCTGATTTTGGTGTGTGTTTATTTTTTTTCACAGAAAAGTATTCTCATCCTAACAGAGTGGAGTTTTCAGCTACCAGAGCATTGATCATCAGTCTAGCCTTGCATTGACCATCAGTCTACCTTGTCTGATGCACATCTTTACCTCAACCAACTATAGTCCTCTTTCTAAAATAACCCCATTTCTGGTTTGAAAGGACCAATTTCTTGTCAGGTAAACAAGGGTGATTCGTTTCATTCTGAGGTATTACCTATCCTTTTGCACCCTGTAAATTAAATTGGAATGACTTTGGACTAAGTTCACAGAAGGATTTCAGTCCCTGCCACCAAAACAGATTCTACAGCCATGACATTTAGATACCAAAGACCCCAAGTTTTGTTCTACCACTGTTTTTTTCAGTGTGGTGCATAAAAGGGAGTCAGAGAGAATGTTCTTGTGGATCCTTTTGGATTAAACATCTATTTTATGGTTGCCTAAAATTGTAGAGGACTGGGCTTGATGAGGAAAGAGTTAGGCAGCTGATAAAGCAATCCACAAAGGCAGGATGCTGAGTGGGGAGGCACTTAAGCTACCCAATAGGAAAAGCCAAAGAAACAGGGGTTGTCTTGAATCTCAGCCCACTCAGAGAGTTAGGTGTTGGGAGTGAAACACTGATCTCCACTTCTGCAAGTGATTGCTTTAACCACAAGGGATCACCGTTGGGTGTAGCGTGTCTCACTGGGCGCATCTAAATGTGCACTTTTCCTACAGGGTTGACTAATTAAACACATGTGGTGCTATTAGACTGGAGTAGACTAATTAGCTCTGCCATAGGATACTGCCTCACACAGGTACTATCCAATGGCGGACTTACTCCACCACAGTGCATGTGCAGACAGTGACCAGCATTGGCTGCCAGCTAGCCTCACCCTTTAGCACCCAAACAGCTCTTTCATAGCATATTGAGCCAAGGTGGAGAAGCTCTGGGCTAGCAGGCTGGCCCCCTGGGCCCCCTGCCAATCAGGGCTGTGCCTCCCCACCTCAACATGCTGTGGTCCCGGGTACACATGTAACTGTTACACCGAGGAGCAATAAACTTCAGCACAAACCGGACCAGAGTTTATTTAGCTGTGCTAATTGCACAGCTGAAACAAGGTGCTGACAGTTTTGTGTATAGCTCCTGGTATTTGCTATGCTGTGTGTATTTCTGATAGTCTTGCCATAGTGATATTTTAAACACATAGACAAAGATAAGGAAGGTTGGGCATGCAGTGCCTTGAGCTATCTAACTGCAGCAATTAGTAAAGTCACAATTGGCTGAGCAAAGTGAGGCATATCCTGCAACTGCAGTCCTCTGTTCAGTGCTTCATCTGAAGGACATCGCCCATAAGTACAGCCATCCTTAGTATTGCAAAGCATTTTGAACTCAAGTCATGTTTAGGCATAGTGACCAGCTGGAGTTTTGATAGCAACACTATACTGATAGGTACATCTGAAAATATTGCTGCTGACTTTGTTTTAGTGGGATGCAGGAACTTAATTTACTGAAGTGCTTTTGAAATTATGGCTCAGTTGTTGTTTTTTTTAAATACTTCCCCCAACCAGAAGCTATCTTCCCATTTGTGAAAAGACTACATTAGAATGGGATAACTCTAATGTAATAAAGGACTTTGTTTGTGTGTCTGTCTGTCCATAATGCAATTACACAAGCTGAGAGGGCCAGCGGCAATTGGTTGGAGGGGCTCCACCTTCTCAAGAAGGGAGGGAGCTACTGCTGCCTCAGGCAGGGTTGTGGGAGGCCCACTGCTCTGCAGGAGGAGGTGGAGATGGGTTAACAGAGGGAAGGGACGAGCCTTCACCGCCACTTCCTCAGGTGGCGGGTAAGCCCTGCCCCTCCACGGGAGGCGGTGGAAGTGAGTGTGTGGTGGGAAGGTAGCCGCTGCGCTTGAGGCTGGAGGAGGAGGCAGCAGTGGCAAAGGGACTGTTTACATGGCCAGCTCCGAAGGGTGAGTGGGGGGCAGGGGTGCTCATGTAAACACTCCCTTAAACACTCCATCATTCATGACAGGCAATTGGCTAGTTAATTATAAGAAGCTATTCTTCCTGTAGGGGAAACTTTATGAGGAGTGGGTGACCTTACAGCAGTTAAATCTAGGAGTTTTTCAAGTGAATATAAGGAAGCCAAATACCTAGTTAGCCATGTTAAGTTGCTTTCAAAGCTACAACCTTATGCCATCAGGGTTAGATAAATAATGTAGCCAAAAGGATTATACCTTTTGGGTAATGATAGAGCAACTTTTCACATTGTTGCAGGGCACTTTCACACCCCGCTTCTAGTGAGACTCGAACTTAAGGGGGGAGGTGTGTCCTGGGCACTGAAGAGCCCTGCTCCTAAAAAGAGGGACTGGTGTTGGTTGCCGGGGCAACCGGAGTTTGGGTCAGCTGACAAGAAGGGGGCAGGGCCTGGCCTATATAAACAAGCCAGGCTAAGACCAGAGACAGTTCCCCTCTGGCATCTGAGGAAGTAGGAGCTCTGTTGGAGCAGGCAGAGTAGAGAAGCATGATGGCCTGAATAGCTTCCATGGAAGGAGACTGGGTGGAGGAAGCCCTGGTAGGGATTTGGGAGGATAAATGGTTTAGAGTTCGCATTTTAGCCAGGAGGTTTAGTTTGGGTTACAGCCAGTTGTCTCGTGTTATTCCGTTTGTTGTTTGTTATTAGACCGGAGGACCGGGTGAGGTTATAAGGGATTGGAGGAGGCCTCATGTGGCTCCACAATGGTGTGGAGACCTCGGTGCCAGAGAGGGCACAGCATTAAGGGGGCATTGACCCCAGCCCTGCAAAGGGGCATAGTGGATTGGGGCCAGGTAAGGCTGAGGCCGCCTGAGCCCACAGGGGTTGTAGATCTGCGGAGGGGATTTAGGGGCCAGACACGGCTACGGCCACCTGAGCCCCAAGCACGGAGATAGGCCCCATTGCGGGCGGAGCCCGGGGAGGGCACACAGCCTAGAGGCCCCAGTGTGGGTGAACATGAGAGGAGCCCCAGTGCGGGCGGAGCCCCAGGGAGGGCGTGCGCCTAGAGGTGAGGAGCCCCAGTGCGGGTGCGCACCTAGGACTCAGTCGTGAGGTTAGACCTCAGCACAAACAGGGTCGTGAGAGAAGGCCCAATTGCACGAAAAGGCCCAGTGGGGCTCAGCCTCAAGAGAGGCCTGGGAGCGTCCACTGGGAGCGCGGGTGACTCTAAGGAAGAAGAGGCCAGAGATCATCTGTGAGGACGCAGGCCATCTAAGAAAGTGACTAGACAATGTCTGGGACATCCACAAGGCTTGGGGCGTGGTATTAGGGGTGGTAGGGGCCACGCGTAGCCCTTGACGCGGGAGTGCACAGAGTCACCGTAGACGGGGCATAGACTGGAGTACGTCAGGGGTACCATGTCAAGGAGGATAAAAGGCAGCCTCCCTTAAGACTTATCATCAAAGACATGGCGGGTGAGAATGAGGGTGCATTGACACCTACTTGGCACGGTAGGGGAGGTGCCAGGAGAGATCACGGCCGCTCTTAGGACCCTGCCCCATGACATACATCAGTACGATATCCGTCACTCAGTAAAATGATCACTTCATATTTCTCACCTGAGCAGCCAAAGCTATCAGAAGTGTCATAGATTTCATAGACATTAGGGCTGAAAGGGACCTCGGGAGATCATTGAGTCCAGCCCCCTGCCCAAAGGGCAGGAAGTCAGCTGGGGTCATAGGATCCCAGCAAGATAAGCATCCACTTTACTCTTGAAGGTGTT
>NW_017728947.1:4939360-4942823 GCF_001723895.1 Crocodylus porosus
AGCAGCGCTTTGCCTCTCGTTGGCCCATAGACTTCTTGAGTCAGGTAGAGGTCATCCACGCCAATGCCATGTCAGAACACCTGGCTACATGACTTTTTTTTTTCTTCTACATATGAAAAAAATGACTTGCTGTGACCCCTGCTTGTGAAAGAAATTGGGTCATCCCGGTGGAAATACTCATCTTGATCTTGAAAGATCTGCCATTTTAACATGGCAGAATTCAAACCTGAAGATGTTAAGAAGGGCTATTAGAAGGATCAGGGAAATGGAGAGCCTATCTACTGGCAGTCTGTTTAACAGCTAAGTAGAGGCTGAGAGGGGATGTGATCCTGTATGTACTCGAATATAAGATGACCCTCCAATAATTAGATCCTATACCTGGAAAATTATAATAAATTTGTAGTTTGCCTTGAATTTTCCCCCCTCCCACTGCTACAGCACAGAAAATAAACTTGGGCTGCCGAGTAGTTCCCTTGCCCTCTGCCTCCCCACAATTTCTTCCCCCTGCAGCCCCTTTCCCATTCTTTACTGTTAGACCTTGCTCTCCCTGAGCTTGTGGAAGTAAGGAACAAATGTGCAAAAACTGACCTTGAAATTAAACATGGCCTTAGTAATTTGCATATAGTACCCATAGATTTAGTTCATCTGGAATTGATGTATGTTACCTTTTTTGAACTGCTTCAAGCTTTAACATGAGTACTTCATAAACATACTTTTAAGCAGCACTTTAGCACCTTCTTATGTATAGTTCAAACTATGCATGATATTAGTCCAAAGCCAAAAGGTGCATGATTTACCATATGGTTCATTGGGCTGGGCCCCAGACAAGTCAATAGGATTTCAAGCCATGGTAAGTGTACAGCTCAGCACTGCTCAGTATGTGTATGCACTCCAAATACCCTCCACAAAGGATCCATGTGCTAATTAGCCGCTCACTCATGACTGGAACTGGGTGTTCTTGTCATAAATCCTGGGATCATCCAAAAATGTATATGCAGATAAGGCACAGGGCAATGTAATTCATCTTCATCTCATGGAGCGTGAAGCCACACTAATCATATGTGGTAGTCTGAGAGAGGGGGTGACAGAGAGATTCAGGGTGAACTGTTTAGAGCCCCATTTAGTAATGCTTGCCAGAGACTTAAGGCTGATCAAGAAATGGAATCATTTGAAATGGGGAGGAAAGATGCAACTTAAATATGGGAATGAAGAGGAAGTAAAATTGTATGCAATATAGTGGCTTACCATGACTTGAAAAGAGTCAGTGCTGAGGAGGATTGTGCTTAATGGGTACTACCATGTACCTTATTCAAATGCACTGTGCTGACTTGTCTTTTTGTAGTGGGCTCCTATCAGTGTCTTGGCCTTTGGCATCAAGGGAAAGGTTTCAGGGCTGGCTTTGGCCCTCCTAGTGCTGGCCCAGTATTGCAGTACCTTCAGCCCAGTGCCAGCTCCCTGCGGAGGGAGCACCCTCCCATTATTTATTTATTTATTTATTTATTTATTTTTTAGGGCCACAAACAAAGGCTCCCATCAGCAATTTTTGGCACCAGGGAAGAGTGTTTGGGCTTGCTCTGGCATCTCCAAGTGCCAGCTTGGTATTGCAGTGCCTCCAGGCCAAGTGTTCATTTCCTCCTGGGGAAGTGACCACCCATTTTTTTGGGCACACAAAAAAGTAGGCTCCCATCATCATGTTTGCCCAGTATGGACTATGTATTTTATACTCATGCTGTGCTGGCTGCATTTAATCAACTTGATAGTTGACTTCCATTACTGAGCACATGCTGCTTTTAGCAGCAGTTTAATGATATACCATGTATTTAATGAGGTTTCCTTGTATATGAATTAAAGATGAGGTGCTTTTTTCCCCATGCTGATTGGAGGAAAGAAACCCTTGTCTTGTACTTGAGTAAATACAGTATTCCTATAAATACACCAGGAGGGAGAATAACTATTTAAACTAAAAAAACTATGTTGTCACAAGAACAAATAGGCATGAACTGGTCATGAATAAATGTAGGCTGGTAATAGATTTCCAGCAGAGTGAACGATTTTATAATTGGAATAGGGTAAACAAGAAATCTAACTGTTTCTGAATGGAGCTATATGAAGTAATTGCCCACAATAGCAAGCATCTGGACTCTGCTCTAGAAGATGCCCCTATGGCAATTTCAGCACTGTGGAAGATGTAGAGTTAATAGCCAAACTGAAAGACGCCATGCAAAAGTGGAAAGAGTATGTTCCTTATCCACACCTGATGCGCAAAAACTTGATGTTAGGTGAGTGTTGAGTGGATTCACCAATACCACCTTTATTAATTTTATGAATAATTTTGTAATGCTGGAAGATATTTTATTATTGAGTCAAGATGGTGAAAGTTTCCTTGGACTGGTTGCTGAAATTGTGTAAATTCAATAAATGTTGATATTACTAATTACAACTGAAACCCCTGGGAAGAGGCTTGTACTCTGTTATTAGGAATGAACTTTAAAAATGACTGTCTGTCTCCTTCCTCTCAACCAGGATGCACAATCCTGAAAAGAAAACTGATCAAAACTTTGAACATTTTCATGATTTTTTTCATGAGGGTTTTTGTCAAATTATTCCATTCTTCCCAACCAGCTCTGTTTATCATGCCACACTCTTCACAACACAAATATGACTCATACCTCTTTGTTGCTTCCTTTCCAGAGCATACATTTTATGCTCCAGTCACCTGGCATTGGGATGAATACAGTAACAAAGAGCTGCAGTTGGAGAAGTTTAAGGGCAAAAGAGAGTACTGTGATAACTTAACCAGAATGCAAAACCTTCACTCATCAAATCCTGCATCAAGCCCATATCTTGTGGTTGAGCCTAGAGCCTCTCAAGTTGGAAATCTCTGCCAATATTGGCCAGAAAAAAAAGAAGCAGGGAAAAGGAGGCTCTTGTCGGCTCCCTGCAAAAGCTGACATGATTTTAATGAGCAAGTACATTCCTAAGTGCATGCATAGCTGGCAGGACAACAGAGGTGCAGGCCAAGATTCCTAAATGGGCCAATGAGTTTCCGGCAGGTTGAAGTCATGTCTGCTGCTGAGTACTCCCCACTGACAGCTAGAGCCAGAGAATCCTTGCGAGCCCAAAAAGAAGCAGCAGTAATTCTGAATCCTCAAGACAGCAATTCTCAAGACTTATCCCATGGTACAGGAACTGCTACAATTGGATATCAATGTTTCTGTCATGGAACTACCAGGAGCAACCAAAAGGCATATAAAGCAAGAATGTTTGGAGCTTCCTTTTAGTTTTATACTCCAGAGGATTTGAAAATAGTGGCACATAGTGTATGACCAATATCACTTTAGAAGTATTTTCAAGTTAAACCCCTCTAAAGACTTAACGGTGGGAGTCTACTATAGACCTCCCAACCAGGGAGAAGAGCTCGACCAGGAATTCTTAGGTCAGCTCGCAGAGGCAGTGAGGGCTA
>NW_017728947.1:4942923-5000519 GCF_001723895.1 Crocodylus porosus
TCTTTCCTGCCAAGGCAGGGGGTCGGACTAGATGATCTACCTAGGTCCCTTCCGACTCTAGCTACTATGAAACTATGAAACTATGAAAGTGAAAATTATTCCAACAATCCCCTCTTCATGGCTGATAACTAAGAAACTGTTATAGAAACTAGGACAGATAAAGCACCATGCTGGTGCAGGAACAGAGAGCAAGTAGGTCATACCTTCCCTTCAGCAACTAGCGCCACTGTGACTTGCACCCCTGCTTTATATAAGTCCTATAGATCATGACAGAGATGCAGAATTTCCAAGCCACAGGCCCACCTTAAACATCCATCCCATCCTCTGTTGCTGCCTTTCTTCCCTCTATCAGGCCCCAACTCATGCTCTACTCCACACATAACGCAGTCCATTTCCAGAGACTCCAAAGTTGGTACTGCTGGACGTGTATAAAATTCATTGCATACCAACTATCTTTGCCAAACCTCTGCTAGTGATGCCTATACTTCCTCTCCTTACAACTATGACCTGAGCAACCAGGGGGGTTGCCAGGTTGGCTACCACATGTGGACTGAACTGAAAACCTACAGAATTTAAAAGCATGACTCTTTTTCCATCTGGACCTACAGATTCAAATGGTGTAACTCACTGCTTCTGCAGGTGGGTAGAGAGGGGACAGGGAATATATTCCACTAGAACAGCAAGAGAGATGGGCTCAGCAGAAATGTACAGTTGTAATCAGCAAGGTCTTCAAGGGATGCTTATAATAAAGCAAAATATGTGAACAAGCAAAAAAAGGAAATGGTTGGAGGTGTTGAGGTTCAGTTCAAAACCTGTCACCTTTGGGGGACAGGTCCATCTCCCAGAGTCATCACCTGCTTTTTGCTTCCACCAGAAGCCATTTCTGTCACCCTGTCCCTGCATATACTTTGTAAAGGCAGAAGGTGACTGTTTTTTACCTGCTTCACCTTGTGATGTAGATAAAATGAAGAACTCATTGGCTATAGCATCTGTACTAATTCAATATACTAACTTTTATAAGAACATAACATACATTGGTTGGTTGTGCCCTTGGATGTGGTGATGGAGTACTTAAGACTTCTTGCTTTGGGTTCAGATACATGAATTTGAGTCTTGGTTTGGACTTGTGCTGACCACCACTACATTCTGTTGGCTGGACTGTAAATGGTTACTTAGTTATTCAGGCTGAGGAGTCATAGGCAGTTAGGCAGGATGATAACTGTATCACCCTGTATGCTGTTGGCTCAAAAGTTGGCATGCCCTAGCCAACGCTGTTTTGTTATGCCATCAGGACAGACATTTGACCATTGGGAATTTTGTACCAAGTGGCCGGAGATAGTACTACAGTGTGAATACTGAAATGTAGCATGGGGGACCATAGTGTCCCCATGGCTGACCTTTGGTGAGAGACTCCTGCAGAAAACTGTCTTGGGGGCTCTGTCAGAGGCGTAGGGATCTCCCTGCATGAATGACATTGCAGGACTGTGGCAAGACAGGTTGTATAGCTGAGTAAAAAAGAAGCAAAGACACAAAGGTCAATGGGACTTTATAACTGATTTGCTTTATTGATACTGCATTACAAATGGAAAATACAATAAGTGCAGAATCCGGGCGGTTTGAGTCTTGCATATTAGGCTGAGTGCACACAAGTGAAATAATTCAAGATACATTGATGCTTTTCCCAGTCTGCCCCTTCCCCTCCCACCCTCTTCCCCCCCAGTATAAAACATGAGCAGACAGTAATATAATGATAAAACCAGTTTCTTAAACAACAAATACAAATTCTTCCCTTCATTTAGTGCAGTGGCAGTGAGGTTCATCACCAAAAGACTGAGGTTTGAAATCAGAGGATGAAATGGTTGAAAATATTATGAGCTATTAAGACAGTGGAACCAATTTAGGGGCCATTCCCAGTCCATAAAGTGCTATTACAATGCACCAAAAGTTGGAAGAACGGCTCTGGCATTTCAAACAAATGAGCCATAAAATTCTGTTGTATAGAAAAAGTGTTTTTCCCCCTCCCCTTGACCCTGAAATATGGAGATACTAACTTATAGACCTCTTAAAAACCAGTTAAAGAACTAGTTGGATCACGTTGACAAATGAGTTGTATTTCCATATGCCAGTGCATCATGTAGCATACTTTAGGTGAAGCTTGCAAGTCCCACCCCTTACAATCCTACAATAGAATAAGATCCTCAGCCAGAACTAGTAGTAGTGGGGGAAAAATAGTTGACCTGAATGGCTGCTTCTGTGGCACTGGAGGAACTGTATGGTACTGAACCCATGTTGTGCTTGCAGTTTCAGGGTCTCTATTGCTCTATTGCAAAAATGTTTGAAGCTGCCCTTACACTGTGTTGTCATGCCTGAAGCACTCTATAGATTAGGAAAGGTGCATGTGGAAAGCATCTGTGTACCAACTGGACTAAACCTCCAGGCTGAGTTTGTAAAAAGATTAGTAAGAATCAGGTGTTCAAAGCTCTAGAGAAGCTTTAAACATTTCACACATAAAGAATATTGTCCCCATTACGGCTGTGACCTTCTGCAGTACTATATGGGCTCCACCACATCTACCAGGGGTCTCTCAAGCTTTCTAAAACTGTGAAGACCCAAAAGCTATGTTTTGTTTCTACATGTAAACACCTTACAGGCAGAAGCTGCATCTTAGTCTATCCTCAACCCCAAGGTCTGGGATTTAAATGCAGAACCTGTGAAAAGCCTTCTGAAGAATTGAAGCCCAATGCCAGGCTTCTCAGTCAATGTAACCAGAAGGAAACAACTGAAATGAAAGAGCCACCCTAGTCCAAAATTACCAGTGAGTCTATCAGCTCAAGACCAGGTTCAGTCACTTAAAGATAAGTTGGGTCTTTCTCTGTCGGCAAAGACAGCTCCATACCAGATCAGTTGCTGGTTAACAGAAAGGCACAAGGCACAAATTATGATCTAGCCTAAAGGAATAAATCCACTGACTTCCCTGGCATTGCTCCAGACTTACTCTAGTATAACCTGAAGTAGAAATCAGTTCCCTCTGTGATCTGGGGACATAGTAAATATAGAAAGTTGAATTAAAAAGCTTTACCTGCTGAGATACTAAAACTGTGTTTACAATCCATTCCCTTTACCTCTTGTAGGGTCTTTTCCCCAGCCCCAGTCAAACTACTGAGGGAAGATTTCCCTAGTTTAGTCCAACCAGATGAAGGCTCCAGGCAGACACCCATCAGCAAGAGCGTTCAGAACAGGTAAAGCAAGCAATCCAGAGATACGGGGCATCGTTACTCAACTCTATGGAGTTTTATGGATGCAGTACTTCTAGACAAGGGAAACCAACATGATAAATACCAGCCACCATTTTGTTTAACTTGATTTTGCCTGTCAGGGCTGCAGAATGACCTTGTAGTTCCCAAACTCCATTACAGTTTTGCCTGCCACTGTTAGCAGTTGGCAATTAGCAATTGGCCAGCCTCCGAGAACTGAGATGCTTTATTGAAACCTTTAGCATCTTCAGCAGAGCTGGAAGCATCACAAGGTTTACCTAATGGCATTTCCAGCACTTTCTCCTTTGACTCCCAATGGGAAGCAGATAGGAAGAGGTTTGGCTGAAATTTTAGGTTCTTTATAATATCTCTACATGTCTTAACCCCTTTGAACAGCAAGAAAAGTTTTAGAGATTGGGGGAAAGTTTTTAGAGTTTGCATGGATTAAAACAAGCCAACACAATGTAGGGGACGAGAACCCCACACAGTGCTATTTCCGTAAGGCTACTAAATGTTAGCAATCAAGACTAAAAAAAATGTTCTTCGGTTCCTCCTAACAAGGAGGATTGAGCACAGGGCAATTCACACAAGAAAGTGAGTATGGCAAGAGCTGCTACAGCCTTCAGTGTTATATTTTGGTGTAGTGGAAACCCCAGGCGTTTCCCTTCTACATAAACTAAACGTTTGAATGGAGGCAGCTCTTCAGATCACTCCTGCATTAAAGGACAACCTCCATCAATATGCATAAAGGAAAAAAGGCAGAAACCTTACAGAAAAATCCACTCTTACAGCACAAAAGAAAAAAGAAGATTGCAGATGCCTAAAAGTATTGGCTTCAGTTTAGGAACTGATGACTTCTTCCACTCAGGCTGGTGCTCCATAGAGGCTGATGGTCAAATTCAACAAGGTACTTTAACAGCTCATGCTTATGGATCAGTCATATCAATGAGACTATGCATGAGCTGAGGACCTTGCTGGATCAGCCTACAAGCCTAATTTAGTATTGCCCTGCATAGTAGACTATGATGGAAGAACCTGACACTAGATCAGAGCAAGAGGTGTTAAAATGTTATTTCCAAAGAGGGCTATAGAAAAGGCAAGGTTACTATGATTTGGTAACATTGCTAGAGGCAATGGGCAAACCCAAGGTCTAAGAACCACAGAATTACAAGGACTTTCAAAACAAGATCTGAACTTAGGTACCCACCTTTTACTTCCAACTAGATACACTTATGAGCCAAGGCTCCAGCTACTGGATTCTTGGAAAGGGCCAAAACCTGCAAATTGCTGAACCCAAACAAATCCCAAAGTCCAAAGGAAACAGGAACAGGATCTAACAAAACACTTAAGTATGTGTATAACTGCATTGGGGTTACTTATTCACTTAAAGGGCACAGCTACAGCATTTTGGGTGTCTTACTGTGAGAGACATGAGTTTGAGTTTGTTCTAGACTCAAGCTGAAGACTGCCCCCAGATGACCCAGCTGTAAATGAGTACCTAGTCACCAAAGCTGGGGATTCAATTGTAGCCAGACATAGTAATGCTGGCCACATCACTTCCATGTGTACCACTGGCTATGGTAACTGGTGTGCCTTAACCATGCTTGCTCAATAGGTTTCGGCAAGCCTTTGACCATTTTTTATTAATTTGCTTAAAACTAAACACATGAATAAGCTATGGTTTGAATGCACTATCTTGCCAGATATAACCCAAAGAGAGGATAATTAAAGAATTTCTCTCTTTTCTTCTATCAATATTGTCTCTTGGCGCAACTTTTTCCCCCACCAGTCAGTCACCCCAAAAGTAAAAATAAAAAAAAGAAAAGAAAAAGGCAGGCTTGGTATTCTGGATGAATATTTATTTGCTTAACAGGTTTTACTTTTTTTTTTTATTTATTGTATTTTTGGTACAAAGCATCCAGGAAAGCTTTTATTTCTCTTTTTAAAAATAAAACCTAGGTTTTTAAAAAAGACACACAAAAGGAAAAAAAAATCAATTCTTTGCAGTTGCTCTGGTTTTTGTGCCTCCCCTCCCCCTTCCCTCTGACTTTCCTCCCCGCCTTTTTGATTTGGACCAATTTTTGCTTTCTTTCATATATATATAATAAAATAAATTAACGCTTTACTTTGTTGTGTATTGCAGTGCCATTTTTTTAAACAAAGGCTTCATGGCTCAACATTGCAAGGTAATAATAAACAAAAGGATTATACATTAAAATCCTCCTCCATCTCCAACTCCCCAACCCCTCCCCTCAAAACCACGAAACAGAATACAATTCAAGTAGTCTTTTTGTATGCTTTAAATGTATGGATATATAAGGCAAAGCAAGTACAGAACTGGTTAACAGAGTGTCCCCATTTTATTAGCAAGTGAGAGTATATCATAGGGAGATGTAATTGCTTTCCCCCTTTTATGGTTCCTAGAGAGATTATATATATTATTTTAACCAACCTATTTTACAGCCCTCTACCCACCTCTATAACCTATTTGCTCATCTGTTCCTGAGCCTTTTACCCTCTTTCATGCACCATCTCTTATCCTGCACTAGGTACAGAAAGCAGGAGTCAATGTGACTTTGGCACACCTTTCACTTCTGCAATTTTGAGGGGCCTGCCCCACCATCAGTGTAAATTAGAGTCGCCTGAAAGTGGCTCTAAATTAGTCAGCTTCTCAAAGGCCCCTCAATGCTATCCTCCATTCACCATAGGTGAGGGGAAGGATGGCATGGAATCATTCTGCCAGCTCAAGATCTGAGGCTGGGCATATTCCTTTTAGGGACCTTTCTGCTTACCCACTCTGGAACAGTGTAAAGGCACCACAGTGGAATGGAGACCCAGGTTTCAAAGCATACTCTATGAAAAGGGAGCAAAGGGGAAAGAGCAGGATAAGGAGATGGTCAGCCATGGAGCTATTGCTTCCAAGGTAACTCACACAGGTCTTGATTCAGCAAGATACTATGCCTAACTTTAAACATGGGAATAGATTCATTGAAGTCAACCCTACTATCAAGTGTGCCAATACTTTGCTGTATCAAAGCCGTAATGAGCCATTAGGTCAGAGAGAAGGTGGTTAGAGGGAGACCAAAAAGCACTCAGTGAATGACACACACATCTTGGTGTGAACAGCAGGGCCCCGAGCCTGCAATGGCTTATGCTTAAGTTTACATACTTTGAGCAGTCCCACTGAAACAGACTGAACTACCTGTTGTTTAGGAAGATAAGCATGTGCCAAAGTCCTTGCAGAACCAGGGCCTAGAGTGGTAATTCACAAACTTTAACAACATCAGGATAGTGTGTCTTTTATTTTAAGTCCCCTTTTGATCTAAAAAAGATGCATATAGTTGTATGTCTGCGTGTGCGTGCGTCTGTGTATATGAGTGACAGCCAACTAGCTCATATGGTCATGACCAAGCTATATGTCAGAAGAGAAAAGAAACACATTTATCACACTTTTCCTAAAACGAAAAGCTAAAATTTCAAGTTCAGTATTCGATATCTTGTCCTTCCCTCCCCACCCTCCCTTGCTATTTCGGGGTTTTTTTCCCTTCCAACTTACTTTAGCACCATAACACATTTTAAACATTACAATCCCTCTTCAGATACTACACAAAATGTCCCATAAAAATAGTGCTTTTTTGCCAAAAAAGTTATATAATATATTATATATATAATTCAACTAAATCTGTGGCAAATGTGCAATGAAGACGCCTCCTCCATTTAAAGTGAACATCGGTTCACTTCTTTTTTCCTTCCTCTTTCTCTTCTTCTTCTCCCTCACTTCATCGGTGATTTTCAAAAGGTGCAAGTCGATTTGGAATCTTGTAATTAAGCACACACACAAACAATTGCAGATGGGTTGCATTGGAATTTCTTCTCAGTTACTTTTTCATAACAAAAAAGGTGCAAAAGAAATTGCTGTTATAAAAATAAGCAAATTTTACCAAAGAAAAAAAAAAGTGGTGTGGGAATGAGGCAAAATTAAAACCCTCAATATTTCTCTCCATTCTTTTTTTTTTTTCACTTTATTGTCAAGAAAGACATGGAATGGACTCTTCTTTTTTTCTTTTTTTTTTGTTTTTGGTTTTTTTGTTTGTTTGTTTGTTTTGTTTTGTTTTGTTTTTGCTTTTTGTTTTTTGTTCCAGGTCCTTTCTCTCTCTCTCTCTCTCTTGCTCTTTCTTTTGTCTTCTGTTGTTGGCACCTGTGATGTCATGTAGTGCCCAATAGGAAAAAGTTCAAGTGCCAAACTGTCCCTTTAAGTACAGGCTTGAAAAATACTGGGTACATATGGGAAAATAAAACCCCTTAATGTTTAAAGGACAATGCCACAGAAATTATGTTGCTGCTGACAGCGTTGTAATCCTGTTCTTACTATGTCAGTTGTTTGGTTCTCTTTAGGTTAGCATTAAGGTGCCCCCTTTTTATTGCTCCTTGGTGAGAAGGACAATGCTTCCCCCTTTTGCTTTGTGGGGGGCGGAGGGTTTGGGGGCCTAGGCCTTAAAAGTCCCTCCCAAGGAGAGCAACAAAAAAAATTGAATCCAATTTCACAGTTCATTTCTGGTTGCCTGTTGTTTCTGAGGAAGCTCGCACAATCGGAGGCTTCTGGCTGGGCAGAGAGATGAGAGGACGATGTACCTTGGTTTCGTCAGATGCTTGGAGCCCTTCAGCTTGCCACCGGAACCTGCGAGCACGGAGGATGCTGGGGACCTCCTGTTGTAGGCGCTGTGTGCTTTTTTTCTGCCACACATCGTATTTGGAGTACTTAGCATGTGGAGGCTTTTGAAAGCTATCCTGAAGGGGAGAGCGTAAAAGGAAAAGCAAAGTGAGGTTCACAGTGAGTAGGGCCATTGACTGTAAACACCGTGACACTGTTGTTTCCACAGAGAAACCCAATCAGACAGACCTGCCCAACTTGACCCTCTGATAGCAAAAACACCGACTGAGGCATGTTTCAGCCCCAGCACTGAGGTAATTAATAACTCAGACCTTGAGCATACAGTCACTGTGCTCCCCTGTTCACTTTCTTAAAAATGTATGACTACTCTGGCAGAAAGGGGAATTCATTGGAAGGATCTTGCATCTCATGCTGTGCTAACAAATGTAGTTTTGAGACAGCTGAAGGGAGCCATTGCCAGTAATTCATCTTCAGTTACCTGCTTGCACCAGAAGGCTCTACTCAGATATAATAACCAATTTTTTGTTAAATATTTAGATCACTTTGACCCAATTTCCCCTAAAATTAAACCAAGACACATTCAGTTCCCTGACTGAAAATGCAGCAGATATGCTTATCCACTACGAGATGTCAGCAGCTGTTTCCCTGCATTACAGATTTTCACTTATTTCACTAGGGTTTTCTTTACTGCAAGAAATGTGCAGTCAGAGTCACAGGGAACAGGGCTGGGAAAAGTCATCTAGTCCAGGGGTGGCTGACCTGAGGGGCACCCCGGTGTGTGGCATGACCAGCCTCTGTATGTTGCATGCAGCAGCAGATCAGAGAATGGGGCAGCAGGCAGCATGGGGCAGAGAGCACAGAACAGGGAGCAAAAAGCAGAGCAGCAGATCAAGCAGAGGAAGGGGATTGGTGTGGCTCTTGTGGAGGTATGGGGATTAACTTGTGGCCTGCCAGAATGGTTGGTCCTCACTGATCTAATCTATTCCCCCTGCCCCAAGACATGATCGATTCTACTTGACCAGTCTTTGGGTCTTAATAATTAACTTTAATTCCTCTAAACTGGAAGGTTTATTTCTGCCAGACACTGTCAGCTATTGCTGTTGCTGCAAGAAAACATAGCTCAGGGGATGGGACACTGATTCTGTTCTTGGTTCTGCCATGGATCTCGCATGACCAGGGCCAAGTCAGTTCGCTTCCATGCGTCAGTTTCCCCATGAAGATGATATTTGCAATTTTCTTTAAGTGTTTTGGGTCTATAACAGTATGGAACAGCCCTTTTATTACCAGCAAGGCTGTTTTTCTTTTTTTGATATAGGACATAAAACGACACAGGAGGCAGCAACCAGCAACCGTTTTTGTTGTGTGAAGGTTTTTAGGCAATAAGCAGAATTTAAACAATACATTTTAAATTCTGACTGGCAGTTTAAGTGAACATCCACAGCTCCATGAGGACAAGTCAGGTCTGTACCACCTCCCATTAAGGAATCTATGCTTGGCAAACCAGTTCTCATAATGATCTGATACACAACACAGATGGTTTAGATCCACAGGTAAACTGCAGTGCAAGAAGCTGAGCAAACAGACTGAAGTCACACAACAAGTCACTCAGAATCTGGAAGTCAACTCTCCAGTCCTTGCCTCTCTCCATTATATTATAACGCTTTTCCCATTGCCACTCCTACTTTTCCTGACTGAGCCTACTTTTACTTGAACAGTGAGCACATATGTCACCTTTCAGTGATTTCATTTGATTCCCTTCTTTGTAGTACCTTTAAAAACAATATTACTTTTATTCACTTCATCTACTACATCTTTGATCTCCCACTTTATTGGGAGTTTGTTTTGGACAGGTCATTTTACAGTAGTTCCCATTGGCTTATGGCTCTGTCCCATGACAATCTCCCTGTACTGTTTTTAGTGCAGAAGCAGCAGATCTTAGAGATAAGAATTCTCTTTTCCCATGGGACTTTTAGTAGCAGCTGATGTCTAGATGCAATCTTTACTCACCTTGTTTAGTGTTGGTAAGCTTGTCAGAGATGTGGAAGACAGGTCTCGTTCAGACTTAACAGACTTAGCACAGTATGTTTCCAGAAGAGCGAGGTCACAACTCCGAAAACAGCATTCCTCCACAATGCCACGGTTGAACCTTCTGTTATTTCGTCCCACAGGCCTACCTGAAATGGCAGAGTTCTAGCAGTTAGATGTCAGTGGGTTTGATTTAGATTGCACACTTTTCTTCACACACTATCTGTATAGCACAGACTAATATGGGCAGTGCTGCCACATAAATGACTGAGCCCTGGTCTGTACAGTGTTTCCATTCAATTAACAAGTTCATTTAAACTATTCCAATCCATCTTCTAGTGTGGATGCTGTTACTATCATATGGATCTGCCATAGCTTATTCTTGCAGGGGAACAGATAACTGGTACAAAGTATCCAGTATAGCTACAATATAGCCCAAATAGTACAGCCTTAGTGTAGACAAGGCCAAAATACTATATAAAGCAGCAGTAATGCCTCTGGTGCAGGTCACTGCATGTGCATCGTACTAAAGAGCTGGTGGGACTCTTGAGGTGCCAGCTAAATAGAATAGCTATTTAGCTTAGTCTTGAAATAAGGATCCCTGCTTCCATATTTTTCTGCAGAAGGATGTTGTAGCCAGCAATGAAGTATCCAATACTGAGAAAGTCATGTGTGTTTCACTTCATGGCTTAATTTAAAAACTAAGCACAGCAAAGAACAGGCGCCATTTTATTTTTTTTGAAACACATACACATGGGCAAATCAATTCAAATTTGCCCGTATTTCACTGTAAAACAGATTAGGTTTGGAAACATCAAGCTTCCAAACCACAAAACAGCCTGGAACCAACCAATCTCATTTTACCCATTTCAGTTTTTTTTTTTTAAAAAGAGAAAAAGTGAAATGTTTTGACTGCTGTTATGGAATTAACTGAGGGGTCTCTAAGCTCATTTTAGTAGACATCTTCTACAAGTGTATGAACTGGTTCCAGTTCAGCAAAGCACCTAAGTGCATGCTTGACTTGAGTGGTCCTCCCTTCTACTTAAACTGAAGCATATGCTTAAGCATAAGCTCTACTAGATTGGTATATGACGACTTTGCCAAATGCTGACTTTCTTCCCATCTGCTTTCCTGGGGTGCTCAATAACTCACAAGATTGGGACACTTTAATCGCTTCTGTAGTTGGCATTCTGCAGATCCATGAAGGAGCAGTCTGCAAAACTCTACAGACACACACTCCTTTATTTTGATGTAGTCTAGTGAATGGGTGGCATTTTGAAACCCCTGAAGACAGTGCCCTAGTTCACTGGCCTTTTGTAAAGATAAACCTTTGTTCTACTTCATCTGACCTCACTCTTTCCCAACTCCTCCACCCAGAACCATACACAGCCACATTTTAAGGTCACTAGAACAAGTAAGGCATCAGAGAGTGAATCTGAGCTGCTATAGGGGACGATGCTGACTCATAACATCCAGCCTGGCTTCTGGAATCATTTAAACAGATCTATTTCCCCCCCTCTCTTTTCTGAAAACATTTCAGGCGCGACCTTTAACCAGTCAGCCGTGAAGGTTAGAAGGATGGTTCACTCCCTGGAAAAGTTCAGTGAAAAGAGAAAGACAGGCATTGTTGGGAGTTTATTTCTCTCATTAAAATGTTTGTGCCATGCAAGCTCCTGGTATTTAGGTTGTTGTATTTAAAGGGGCAGCTCCACCCCCCACCCCCACTCCACCCATGTGTCACCAAAAAAGGCACACTTAAAACTGGCTCCCTATTCAAGTCTAACTTCCATAGTCACCTCTATGTTCATTTACCTGACTTCATTTTTTTAGCTCAGACCCTCAGCAGTACAGATCAGTTTCCAGTGATAGGCTCCTGAATACACGCTGCATTTTGGTTCCTTGTTATATCCCCAGCAAACCCATGAGGGTGATGGGTGAGTCTTCATCAGTGACCTAATCCTATTTCTGAGTCTGTGCATATATTCCAAAGTGTAATACCTACTCATCAGTAAGTAATCATACAACCTTTCGGAAGCAGCTGCTGAATAAACCCAGTGGGTGTATTGTGAGTGTATGTGTAACTCTCACCAATGTATGGCAAATGTAGGCCTGAGTAGAAAAGAAACACTAGCTCCCCTACCTGGATACACATGCACAAAAGATTTGCAGTTGACCCGGCAACTACCTAAATAAATGAACCTGCTCAGCTACAGAAATTTGAACATCCTAAGATTTTTCCCTTTTCTGGTAGGCACAGACCAGTTCATTTAAGCAAGTAATCCACAAGGCTATAAGTCAGGGGCGGGCAAAATATGTCCTGCAGGCTGTATCTGGCCTGCCAGGCCACTTTATCCAACCTGCGGGGCCCCTAAAAAATTTTGAAAATTAATATTTATCTGCTTCTGGCTGGCTGTCAAAGATAACAGGAGCCAGGGGCAGTAGGACCCAGGGGGAGCCAGCAGCAGGACCAAGCAGCCCAGCCCAACCCCCCCACCCATAACCCTGCTTTCATACATGCTCACTGCTCTAGCATCGCGTGGTTCCTGGCTGTATCGCCAGACTGTGGGAGCATGGGGCTCACGCCAATACCCCAGGGCCAGGAGCCAGGGAGGTGGGAAGGACAGGGAGTGTGTGTGTGTGTGTATTTATAGAGGTGAGTCCCACACGCACACCCCACCATACACATGCACCCACATCCCACTTGCACTGCCATACATGCAGACTTGCACATCCCAGCCACCCTTCTCTCACACACATTCCCCCACAAACCTCATACCTACTCTCACCCCACATATCCACACATACGCACATGCTCCCTCACCCCACACATCTATTTCCCCAAACACACCTACACCCTCCCCCACATATCCACAGCCCTCCACAAACCTATACGTACCCCCCTTCCACCCACTACCTACCCACAAGAGTAAGACTTCATTTTAAGCTATTGTGCCATCACCTCTGTGTATACTACACAAATGAATGTAAATCAGGACAACAATATTTTTTTAAATGAAATTAATGAATGTTGTAGATGTTCAATTTTTAGAATATCATTTGGTATTTGTCTGGTTACAAGACGGCAAAACCACTTGCTGAAAGGAGTACTTCTGGGGACAAGGCGAGTGACTTCTGATGGCAAAGGTCAGGGCTCAGGGGGTGGGACTTCTGGTCACAAAATGGTGGCCAGGGGGCGGGACAAGGCTACCCATGCAGCCCTCGATGGTTTGGCAAAACTTGGTAAACGTCCCTCTGCCCAAAATAATTGTCCACTCCTGCTATAAGTGTTACACTGTCTCTCCTGTCAGAAAGGCTAGAAGCAGTCCAAATTTACAATCCCAGGAAGGAGAGAGAAGCAGAAGTGTTAAAGGCAAAATAAAAATAAATTCCAGGTGACTTTGTGATGGTTCTGGGTCTCTCTTCAAAGACAACACTTCACATTACAGCTGGTGGCAGATTTCTAAGGTGCTGAAGTGCATGGTTTCCAGAGAGGCTTTTAGACTGTATTTTGCTTTCAATAAAAGGATTTGGCTGTTTTCATATATGTGTTTGTGTAAGTAAGCAGGTAAACTATTCCAAAGCACTCGAGTGAATTAGCAATCTATTGGCTTTCAAGGAGACTTAGACATCTTCTTAGTGCCCAAATCAACTTTTGAAAATGTTACTAAATATTTTCCAATGCAGTGCTTCATGGCCCTGAAAATCCTGTCTCAGGTGCTTACATTTGAGAGGTGATTAGTCCAAAATGTTTTTGTCTTCTGCAAGTTCTGTTTTCCCTTTCCCACCTTCCCCAAGTTACCTCCAAAAACATGAAATCACTGAGAAGCTGCAGTTATCTGCTGTATAAATTTCTGCCTGCAGTTTTCCTGGCTCACTTTGGTGCCAACTATTTTCCTCCGATAAGACATATTTTCAATTACATAATCGTACATATGAATTCAAGCAAAAGCCAATTAAGTTTTCCATGGAAGAGTTAGTCTTTTTATAAAAACAATAAGCACAGCTATTCACCAGAAACCACTTCTAGATAATGACCCAAAGGCAATAGCTACCAGGAAATTTCTAGTTAAGGGTGATAACACTGCTAATCTGGATGGGGTGAGCGTTAATTCTACGGTGTGATTTACACCTGGACTGAAGAGCGAATTTCCTGGCTTTTGCCTGTCTGCAGCCTCTTGCCTTAATGTTACTAAAACACACAGCGAGCATGTTGCTTTTCTATTACTTGGCTAAAGTGGAATACTGTATAGAAATGGTTCCTTGGCAGAAAGTGGAAGAGGAATCAGTAGACATCCACTCTCACAGAAGTACAAGGATTAAGTATTTGCCTTTCTCCTTCTCTTCTCTACTTAAAAAAGGGATGTACTTTTTCTATTCCTGCTCCACAAGCCCTTTAGTTAAAGCCCTCTGCTCTGCCCTCAACTCTATCCTCTCCTGTTATTTTTGCTCCTGGGCATACTCCATTGATATCTATCCTGGTACTGCTGAGTATTTGGTTACCCAGAATCCTTTGTGTTAGTACCATTTCTTACTTTCTTGGATCAGATTACACCTGTGTGGGGGAAGACCTTACTAGTGCAGATTTGAGCTATGGTATGAAATGAGCAGTGCTGAAGTAAAGCTAGCTCTCATGGATGTGGCTGAAGGAATGAATGCAAAGTACTTCAAGAAAATTATTTCATCTCTTCTCTGGCTGTTTTGTTAAAGGTGAGGAGAGTATGCACCTCTTGCTGGCTTCAGTACTGAGTAACTGACAATCAGGCCATTTGTACTTTGGCACCCAGAATTATGTACCCAAGTCTGCATATTTTGGTTCTTTATATGCAGAGCTAGAAAGTGTATGTGTGCTGTCCCTTAGCTGCTAACAATGGTGGAGAACCAGCTTTACTAACACAGTGGGCATGTCTACACGTGCATGTATGTTATCTTAAATTTACTGAGCAGTAAGCAGAAATAGGCTGGCATCTACACAGGCAGGCATTAAAGCGCATTAATGCTGTGTGTGGACTGACTTGAGCCTAAAGTTAGTCCCAAGTCAGTACACACACAGTGTTACTGTGCAGTAAGGCATCTACATGTGCAGTAAGGCATCAGGCGTAAATTGATGCAGGTAGTAAATTTATGCTCAAGTAGGTGCAGGTCACCATATTTATTGCACAGTATGGGCATGCATATTTAGACACGCTCCTGTACCATGCAGTAATTTCAGTTACTGAACAGTAGTGCACACGTGTAGATGCACCCAGCGTAGACAGATGTATACAGCGAACTGCAGGCTTAATTTTTGGCATGCAGAAAAGTTGCAAGCATTGGTATACATTTTTGCAAACTTCCCGCACCCTTAGCAAGGTGTGGAAGAAATGCTAGTTTAGCAAACATAGCATAGAGTATGGATAAAAGCACCTGTAGTCACCTGTAGTACTTAATATCATGTGTATCAAGAGCTGAGAATGTGACAACTTTATTGGGATGGTTATGACCTCAGTGGCTAGGTAGAGACATTCAAAAAGGGGATGGAAGGGGAACTGAGTACAGACATAGAGGTGAAATTGATCCAAGTTATGCAGTTTTCTGTAACCAGCATAGTTTACATTGGTAGCAAACAGGACACACATTTGCCCTCTGGTGCAGGGGGCAAATCTTAGACCAGGTTTTGCCATTTTTAAATCAGTATATGTGTGCTGTTTTGGTATGGGTATAGACTGGTTTCTGATCACTAAGGGCACTTACACACATGCAGGGTGCCTGTTCCAACGTGCTTTTCCAATGCATCAGAGCAGACTCGATTACCTGAGTTTGCTGTAGCACTTAAATTGGTGAGCTCTGGCAGCCTCGTGGTTCACGTGCATGGGTGGTGCAGTGCGCCTCCGTGCTGAGAAAATGGCAACAGCGTGTTTTAAACTAAAACACATTTGATATGCTTTAGTTTCAAGTGCACCACTGCCATTTTCTCAGAGTGGGGATGCGCCGTGCCACTGATACACATGGCATGGCAGTTTTAATTAGTGCGGGCTGCTAATTAAAAGCACCTGGCACCATGTCAGAAGCATGTGTAAAAATGCCCTTATACTAGTAAAAGTGCTTATGTCTGTACCTGGCCTGTGAGGGTCAGAGCACTGGAACAGAGTAACAAGTGGTATCAAATCAGGCTGCCAGTCAGGGAACCCATATCTGAAGTACAGGTGTCCAGAGAAAGCCTGTGTTCAGAGAAGAGCAAGGATGCTGGTTGATCTGTTCCTCTAATTTAAAGAGGGCCAAGATGCTGGTCACATAGCAGTAGCCCAATTAGTCACTCAAACAGTATTTCTCTGGAGGGTACCCCACCCTCATTATCTATCATTTATCTACCAAAATTGCTTCCAGGATTGAAGTTGAACTGCACAACTAGTCCTGTGTATGCCTGTGTGAGCAAAGAAAAGCATGCATAGGTGTATGCATGCACATGAGGGAACCTGCGCATTCATGCACATCTCCACGTGTACATGTGTGTGTGGGGGGGGGGGGACACATATAGTTGGCTGCTCGGGGAGAATGCAGAGTGTACAAGGCCCACAAACCCCACCAGAGAAATTTTAGGTTTATCTGGAGCCCTCTCCCTGTCCTCCCTGACCCCACCCCCTCCTATCAATCAAGCACCAAGCCAAGTGGAAGGAGACTTTGGGTGTAAACAATCCCCTCTCCCCTGTCAAAGGAATGTAGAGACCAACAAGAGGACCTTTGTCAAATGGCTGGGCAGCCACAGCCATTGTCCCAGTGCCCCCTGCCTGCCCCTCCTCCACCCCAGCAGCAACAGCTTCCCCCCCCCACAACAACCTTCTTTTTCCTAGTATTATTCTGAGGAACGGCACAGGGAAAGAATGTGCCCTGTCAGCATAAGTGGCTGGAAAGAGCTAAATTCTTATCAGCTGTTGGAAAGGAGGAAACAGGAGCTGTTGTTTACAGAGAAGTCAGACGCCTCTTCCCGCCCCCTCCCCCTGTCTCTGATACCCCCTCTCCCGACTCCAAAAATTCCATATCCAGGTCTTCCTTTCTACACAGCTTACTCCAAGAGACTATTTTTACTGGTGGAGTCCGAATCCTGAGGTCAGGGGGACACAAGTGCTTTGTGCCCCCTCTGTCCAATGCTTTTGGGGCCACATCACTCTGGGCCTGTACCTAGTGCAATCATTTACTTGCACTGGTACAAAAGAATGGGGGGGAGCCCCCCAATTCAGGATGGTGGCATTTAACACTCTTGGTTTATCACTGTATTCAGCTGTGGAAGGTTCAGAATAGTAGTGGGTTAGAGGCATTTTACAAGCTAGTTCAAAAATACTTACAGGCTTTGGAGTTTTAACATCCAAAGAACCTTGTCTCAAATATCTTGCTCAAACATAAGCAAGTGGTCCAAGAATCCTGCAGCAGCATTTAAGATCTAAGGCCAGATCCTCAGCTGGTATAAACTGGCATAAGTTCTTCTGACTTCAGTGGAGCTACACTGATTTACAGCAGCTGAGAACCTGGCCTAAACTGAACAGATTTATACTACATTGTTGAAGGGTCAGAGGCATTTTCCATGCCAAATATTTTCCCAGGGAGTATCTCCCTGGACTTCCTCCTGAAAACATTCGTGGAAGGAGAGTTTCAGTATTGGTACTATAGGAGCTGCTGAACAAAACTAGAAGCTGCTGTTTTCTTATTCCTTTCTGCCATTTTCAAACACATATCCTTTCTCCCTAAATACAAAACTGGAGATGGGCTGGATCCCAGAGTAAAATGCCCCTTCTGCCTTCCTGCACCTTGGAAGCCATAAGACCTATATGCTGAATACTGTGGTTTTAGTTCATTTCTATGAAGAGCAGAGAGGCCCCGAATTCCCTTTGCCCCTATTATCTTAAACCAAAACCCCCTTTACATATAATGCATGAAGATAGATGTGCACCCTGCAGAAATTAAATTGTTAGGGTCTAGTCCTGCAGCCTTTACTCAAGTGTGAATTCCATTTACTTTCCAATGGGATTTTGGAATTGGCTAAAAAACTAGGGTCCTGAAGTACAGCCCATTTTTTCTGTGCGTGCTTTTCATTACAGCAGAACGCCTAAAGCCCCTGGTCAGCATAGCCCCATAGCACTAGGCCCCAAAGACATTCCAAGTCTCAGTAGATAAACAGGACAACAAGAGCTGGACAAAGCAGAACAGAATCCAAAACTTATATATGGCCTATAGAGAAATTTCTCCAGCCAACTCTACTCCTCAGTCCTGGCATCTCCAAAATCTAGCCCCATTAGTGTCTCAGCTTCCATACAGATGGTCTGAGAGAACTGTTCCTGACTACTGAGTGCAGTTCAGATCAAAGCATGGGTAACCTCTGTGCTGCTCACCGTAGTGATATTTCATATTTGTTTTAAAGAGCTCCAGCTCTTGCAGTCATCAGTGTTGTTTGTATTGTGGTAGCAACCAGCATCCCCCTTGAAGCCCAATATTAATCTACTGTGCTAGACACTGTACAAAGGCTGAACAAGGACAAAGATTATCCTCAAGAAATCCCCATTTAAGTAAGAATTTACTATTTGCCCCTGCATCTGCCCCACTTTGTCACAGGGGGTCAGGAGGATAAATAAATTGGCCTGCATCTGCATTGA
Source organism: Crocodylus porosus (assembly GCF_001723895.1). NCBI lineage: Eukaryota > Metazoa > Chordata > Crocodylia > Crocodylidae > Crocodylus > Crocodylus porosus. The sequence goes on from NW_017728947.1 coordinate 4,961,496, forward strand.
TTGGCACCTATAGCACAAGTGTAAAATATTAGACTTTCTGCCCCTGCAAGTGGTACAGAGGCACCACCACAAAGGAGGGCCATGGAAAAATCAGCCCCACTGAGTTGGATGGGGCTCCAAAACAAGGGTTCCAGAAGCACCTAGATATATAAATGCAACAGTATTGTTCTTCCAATTATGCCCTTCCAGTGGTTTAACTTAACTAACTTTTTTTAATTCTCTCCTTTCCAAGGATACACAGCAGACATGGAAGGGTAGTGATGCATAAGGGTTTGCCAGTCATTTCTGTATTTGGAAAAACAGCAGAGATGCTAATTATCACTGTTTTAATTTTACCTGAAGGTGAACAGCGCTCACCTGTGCTTGTAGGGTCAGGCTGCCAAAGGGCTCATCCTCCCATTTATACATGTGCTTCTGAGCCTGTATTCTCCAGAAATGCTGATGGTTGCTTATGAAAAATCTAGCCCTAGTTTTGAGAACTAAAGGTGAAATTTTCAGAACACTAATGCAGTGCAAGGGACCAGGAAAACACTACAGGCAGAGCTCCCTACCATGTCAGGAGCAGCCTAGCAGCTTCTAACGGAGATACCACCTTTTTCCAGAGCTAAATGCACATAGAGGAGCATATTCTAGCAAGGTGCCTGCATCTCAGTATGGTGACATGCCCCCATGGCTCATCACATGTCATTCAACTGACACAACAGGTTGTGAAAGAATACCCTTACCAGGTGGGAAAGGGTTAAGTTGAGGCTTAATATGATTTGATTTAGCCTCCTAAGGTATACAAACCCTCCAGAAAAACTGAGAGAAGAAAACAGATTTGCCACTTGGTGAGAAGATACTTGTTTGCCTTCAAAATGTTTTTATTTTGGACTGGGAGGAAGGGTCATTCCAGGTGAACAGAGGTCGGTATGTCCACAAAACAAAAGCCCCATTCCCTTTCGTCCTCAGAGAGGGGGAGGGAGAAGAGACACAAAGCGAGAGAGAGACAGACACTTCTCTATACATAGACAGAAAGGAAGAGGTGTTAGACCAGACAGAGCTATCCTTTTTACTATTGGCTGGTAAAGCATGTCCATGTCCTATAGCCTCAGCAGAACTTTGGCATGTGGCTTGTTGACAGAAGGAAACGTGGAAGGCAGAAGATGAGAAAAGGAAGAGTAGCAGTCTGCAAACTCTTGCAGCTAAGCTAAGTAACAGATGAAAAATACTCCAAATGAGCTTCCAGACTTTGTTCTATAAGCAGCAGGTGGGTCCTTGGTGCACTTGTAGGTAGCCAACAGAGGAGTCGTCGATAAAGTGATCTCTTATGACCAGGCACCAAATCACACTAATACAGATAAATACATTCCAAGTATTAAACTGATGTGTGCAAATGCTGTGACGCCAACCAGAAGGCGAACACTATGAATTTTAAGGGAAGGGTGCTGAAGAAATTCAAATATGCTTCCCACCAGGAAGCCTGGGAGTCCCTCACATCTCCTGAGAGATGGAACAAAAAAAAAAAAGAAAAAATCGGGTGGTTGCAACACCAGCTGAGATCAGGCCGCAAAATTTAGACTGAACAAGAGACTGGGAGAGAGCATTTTAACATTTGGATATTGGTTCTTTTCTAACCCTCTCCCTGAAAGAACAAAGATCCTAAAAATCAATATTACATATTGCCCCATTCCTCAGAATAAGTGTCATGCAGCTGGTTGCTAAATTGGATAGACTATAGCTAGAAGCACTTCTTTTTCAGAGTCAGGTAGGTTTATGATTATCATGTTTATAACAGGAAGCCCTCTTGCTATCTAGATCAAATTATTGAGCTCATCAATGTATTGACATCTCCTTTTGACCATCTTCCTGCCAGTATTACCACCCCCACTGGTTCCAGATAAACTCCTGTAGTTAGATTTAAAACAGCTCACAAGTGAAAGGCAAAATATAAGTGCTCTCCTCATTTTCGGGCAGAAAGAAAAGTGTGTCCTTTGACTGAAAGTCTAAAGCAAGTCACCTGGGACAAATTGAGAGTGCACCTATAGTGAAATCAACCAAGTTATGGCTTTATCACAGGAATGAATTTGACCTAATGTAAGCAGGAAGAGGTGAAGCATGTCTCCATACACACACTCACAAAATGGCCTTTTGCTAGAATCAGAGGATCTATTTGCTTTTATTCCTCCCCCTCCTTACCTAATTTATGTTAGGTTGTTTCATGGAATGTGAAATCTAACCCCATCCCTCTAACACTTCCAGTAACTGGGTGGAAAACAGTTTTGCCCTGCCTGACCCAGAAGCTAAACAAGTGTTGATACCAGCTATGGTGCAACAAGGTAGGAAATCACTGTTAGCTATTGCCAGCAGTCAGTTGGTATCCATAGTTGTGTGTGGTCTCTAAATATGTACTGGGAGTAGCCTCAGACCAGGAGGTCTGAAAGCTGCCCAGAAAACGGAAAAATTTATATTTCCTCCTAAATCAATTTAGACTGTCATTGGCATGCTTTCACCAGTACCCTAGAGTTAAAACTGCAAATTAATACCTAAGTGGATGTAAGTCTAGGGGCATTTATATTATGGGACATACAATAGGGCACAGACTAGACATACAGGAGTAAGAAAATGGCTTGATTGAAAATAGGTGTGTCAATGCTGCCATCACACTGTCTTCCACTATGTATCTGTTATAACTTATTACCCAGCAATGTTTTGATTTTTCTGGCACAGCCACATATATGAAAATCTAGGGTTTCTTCATCACATGAGAGTCTTCACCACATGAAGGTCTGATTCCCCTGCTCCTTTGGTAGTCACTGGACATGTCTACACATGCATTAATATACTGTAATTACAGCACATTAAATTTAGTACCTGTAAAAACAGGTACTAACTTAATGCACTGTAATCAGTGCTACTGCACAGTAGTTCTGGCACTCATCCTTTAGGTGATGCTAATGCTCAGTAGACTAATTCTACTATGCATTAGCACGGCTTTTGCCGTGATGCACTAATGTGCAGTAGAATTAATCTGCTGCGCTTCTAATGTCTTGTGTAGACATGTCCACTGAAACCTACACCAAGTGCTTACAAGATGCTACCTACCATTTTACTATATAAGTGATGATACAGAAGTGCTGTGGTGGCAAATCAGCCTCTCCTGTCTTATCAAAACTGCAGCTGGATGTTCAATAGACTTCACTCTGCACATGGATCACTGTGGAGGGGAATTTATGTAAGATCTAATGCTGGCTGTGTAGCAATCACTGTGTGACCCAGCTGGAGCTCCAAGAGATCTTTCATATTAGCTCTGTCTCCCAGCAAATGAGATGAATCCAAGCAATGCAAATGTCTACCATGGACACAGAATCACTGTCCTTAGAACTTGCACGTTCCTCCACCAAGGTGAAGCCATGTGCATCTTGTCTTTGAGCTAAGGGGACTTTGAGGGAGCATGTTCCTTGTGCCACCACCCCACTCTTTTCCAGTCATTCAGTTGAACATAGAAAACATGCTGGAGGTACTTACTGAAGTAGAAGCCCCTGTCCCCACAGACAAACTGCAGTGTATCCACTAGTTCCCCACCACAGAGGGTTTCAGCGGTGCCATAGGCCGACACAGAGTCCAGAGTGTATGCCAGGAAGGTGAGTGCAAGCAGCAGTCTCCGCCTAAAGGCACACATCCTCTGCACCTGAGAGATACAAATTTAAATGGTTAAATATTGGGAGCACCCCCCACCCCTTTCAGTATTTCCAAAGCAGTGAAGGGAACAACCTCATCTGCAGGCACAAGCAGGTAGGACAGCATCCATATTGGAAGAGAAGGCTCCTTAATTTATTTGTGACCATCTCCACAATGAAAACAGTGGTTCTTTCCAGTCAACACTCATTTTACCTCTTGCAAAAAGCTGGCTGCCTCAGAAGAGCACCTCCTATGAGTCACTCACTGAAAATGCCACCTCCAGTGGGACTGAATATTTTTATCAAAAAAAATTCCTGCCATTTCATCCAAACTGAATCTCTTCACTAACTTGTACTGATTTCAGCAAAACTTTCCATGCACAAGAAGTTCATTTTAGGAATTACAGCTTTGTGGCAAATCCTGTCTTCTGATTCAGGATGGAAGCACATTTCAAAATTTCTTCCAAAACTGAAATTGAGTTTTTAGCCAACACCCAGTGCTGCCTTTGTTGAAAACTGCTGTTGTGTCAGGAACCAGGACAGATGACTTTGGCTGCCACCACTGAATGCATCTTTACATTTGATATTAGCTAATCACAAGGACTGACCCTTGAAAACAAGCCCAAAAGTTGGGTTACAAAGAAATGTCTAGGATGAGAGTGACAATCCTAATGCAATCATGTATCTCGCATACCAAGTGTCAGAGTGAAATTCCCCTCGGTAATAACCAACCTGCCTCTAGAGCAGACTAATAGCAATTTAAAGCAGCTAATATTTGCTATCGAATTTCCATTAAGGTTTCTCTCTACAATGACCTGTGGCAACTTCCTCTCTTCCAGTCCTAGGCCTCTGAGCAGAGACTGCCAAGCTTGCATGTATGTGTGCACACACACATACGTGCATGCACGTGCAGGTGAGAGACAGAGCCATGGGAAGACTGGACACTTTTAGGGGTGATTAGTACGGACCTATAATAAAGACTGGAATTAAATTAACCAACTCACCTCTATTTGTTTGTAACCTAAAACAAAATTTCAAACCAGATCTCTCAGAGGTTAAAAGGACAGTGGGTATTAATCCCCATCTCACCAAGACTCTGGTTAAGATGGCCAGGCCTAGCAGGGTAGGGCTTGAATACAATCACATACAGGTGTACTGTACGAGTAACCCCACTGAGTAGTGACTCGTACTTTCTGGGTGACTTTTGGCAAGTAACTTGACTTGTGTCTCAGTTTCAGGATCTGTAAAAGGCATAGTTATTACCACCTCACAGGCAAAGCCTAAGTCCATGCATAACTTGAGCCACTCTAATACCTCAGAGATGAGCACCAAAGGAAACCTAAAAATAGAATAGTGACAGCAGTTGCTAAAATCAGGTCAGAGTTGAAAGAAGGAAAAAATGTCAAGATGGCCACTGGAATGGAGCAATTTTGACATCTAAAATTTCAAACCGCCAGACTTAATGACAAAAAAAGATGATATATTTATGTATTCATATGGTCTTCATAACCACAGCATCCGAGCGACTTATAATCATCATTAATGGATATTCCTCCCTTCATCCCTATGAGACAATGTGGTTTTATCTTTGTTTTACAGATGGCGAACTGAGGCACATGGTAGATTAAGTGACTCGCCCAAAGACATCTGTGAATGAACCTGTGAATGAATTCAGGTCTCCTGAATCCTAGCATGGTACTTTGTAGCCAGCCTTGCTCCCTACTTTCTAGCTCACCCGCTAGTGACAGAAGTATCTAGATCTTATAACCAGGGGTCTGCCCAACTCAAGGAGGTGGTCAGCCAATTTTGTGACAAGATCGTGGGGCTGGCTGCCATTTTCATGGGCTGATCCTTGTGGGACCCCTTGTGGGACCCCTCTGATTGGCAGAGGGGCTCTGGCGGCCCCACCCCTTGCTGCTGATTTGCTTCAAGGGTTGTCCATCATGTGCTCCCACACCTCACCACTGCAAGGGCTGTCCACCATGTGGCTCTGCTTGTTGCCACTGAATGGTGGAAAGGGGTGGGGCCACATGACAGGCAGCCCTCTCCACCAGTCAGCCATCCTGGGCTCCCCTTTCTACCAGCAGCCCCCTCCCCCCCCCCGGTGAGCTGCGCAGCTGGGCTGCAGCGCCATGAGGACTGCTGGCTCCCTCTGGGGCACCACCGTTTAATTTTCAGTAAGTTTCTGCCCTGCAGATTTTGCAGGTATTGCCCAATTTCACAGGCAATGCCAGATTTCACAATTTCTGCAAAATCCATGAAATCACAGTCTTGGTAGGTCCCTACTTATAACCCTCGCTGGTCCTTTTAGAGCAGACAAAGAAGTAAAAGGTAGTTTATCAAGTGGGGCAAGCATCCAGAAGGAGTAAATATGATAGTGAGGGGTCTCAGGATGCTTGTCCCACCCAATAAACTGCTTTTTACTTCTTTCCCTGCTACCTTTCTCTGGCTATAATATTTGAGTTGGTATCAGATGAACTAAAACCCTAGCTTCGAATGTCTCTGAACTAGATCCATGATGCAGGGTTCACCTCCGCTCTGTTGGGATCTCCGTCTTGCATGAAGACATCTTCTGGTGAACCAACAAAAGGAACAACCCTCACCATAGTCTCATGTATTGGTCTAAAATACATCCGGCCACAGGCGGATAACATCTATTGATGCCTGCCGTTATCCTGGCCTGTACTCACATGGTCCTAGCCTGTTTGGTCTGGCAGCGCTCCTAAAACGCTCCTATTAGAAGATGCAGTAGCTCAGCCGAGACACTTGAGCACCTTAACAAATGGAAATTCAAACAACAAAATATTTACAACCAATGCTTACAGCATTTGACCCTAATCCATTAATCAACAGGAACTCTGCTACCAACTGTGGGTACAAAATTAAGGGTCACTTAGAGGTGTTTGGCTGGCATTACACTTCTATCAGGAAGCACCAGGGATATCATTCCATCATTTCATGCATCCTCCCAACCTGGTGCTTTTTATCACAAAGAGCCTTTAATCTACTTTTAAATGCCTAGGAGTGCAGGCCAGACCTTCCTGGCATTACCTCAGCACTATCTGTGCTGCTTCACTCCAATCCGTGGTGTAGTGATGGTAATCCCCCCGTGACACAGTGATAATTATCTTCCCTCCTTTTTTTTTTTTTTTGGAAACATGGATTCCGATTACTAACAGCCCAAAGCTTAACTTAAGTTCGCAGTTCATCATTAGGGCAGCAGATATACAGTGGCACTTGCCTATAAGCTGTTGATACAGGACACTCAAAAATCCCAATTAACACCACAAGGCTTCTCAGCCTCCTCCAGAGACAGCCAGTTCCCAGAAGGGGCCGTCTCAGTCATATGTCTGGTAGACCCTGGCAAAACCTAAAGCTCATCAGATTGATTCAGGCCTGGGGCTTTGTTTGTGGCTGAGGCCTCAAGATCTTGGAAGATCCCCAATAAAATCCTCTCCTGACCCCCGAGGCTATATGATTTAGTCTGCATTATTACATTGGGTTGCTCTTTAAGACAAAAACCGAGTCCAGCGATGACCAGCCAGACCCCTGTCTCTGCTCTGAAAGACACCATGCACAGACAGCCTGACTGCTGTACCACTGGGAGAGAAGTCATCTCCAAAACAAAAGAGCTAGCTAACCCAACGCATAAGCCACTCTCCCTCCCTCCACCCCACTGCTCACCAGTGAGACTTCCTCCTAGACATCTACTTCCAGGACCAACCTAGGAAGAACAGAAAACCCTTACTCTGCAGCAAGGAGAGTCAGCTGTACCCATAGCTCCCTGGTATCCCCAGTTTAACTTTTTACCAGTCCTCTGTCCTGTTAGGGGTATTATCCACACCACATGGGAACTCTCTTTCTCACATGCATATCTGCAAGACCACTATCTTCTATGAAAAGATCATCATCACCCATGGAGTACACTACCTACATCACATGTATCCATGACTGCACTGGGTTCCAAGTGATTTTTAACTCTGCTGATGTCTCTCTACTTTAATTAAAGAATAAGATGGGGCACTAGACCCTAGAAAACTACACCCATCCCAGACACATACCGGGAGAGAACAAACACATACCAGAAGAGCAAGATTTGTCAGCAGCGCGATATCTGATGCTGGAGGGACCCTGATGCACTCCAGTCCTGTGGAAAAAAACTTCAGCTCCTTGAAAAATGCCTCCCTCTACAGACTTAAATAGCCCTGTTTCTAATGCAAAATCACCTCCCATCCCTTCCCTCAGCCAAGGGAGGAGACAATCAGAGTAAACTCACACCATCAGTTAAAGTCTCTGTCCTAAAAATGACTCTGGTATAGAGCGCCTTTTAAGTGGCCTGCATAAAAGCTGTGAGAACAGAGATGGTACTGATGCTGTAATCTAAACCAATACCGATATGGACATGTGCGATCCAATGAACTGCTTTGTCTCTTATTCCTCCTCCCACTTTAAATGCTGTCTCTTTCCAGACAGTGTTCGGGGTGATTTTCACCTTGACATATTTTTTTTCTCTCCAGAGAACAACGTAACAAGAAACCAGACAGGAAAGCAAAATGCATATTTATTTACTACCTGGTGCTGCATTTTCTCTCTAATGAAAGCAGCTGCAACTCAACACAGCCCCACAGATCTTTTACTTATCTGTTTTGCCATATTGATTCTGTGGACTACAAAGGAAAACCCAGCAAGCCTGACAGCATGGCAAGTTCTAGATGGGTCTTTTTGACCCCTGTGACATTGTCACCTGCAGAGCATGCCTTAGTGATCTCTCAGTTTACTCTTTCCTACTCCCCTCCTATCTTAAAAAGGACACAGGTCTCGTAGGTCTTTTCCCCAAGCGCACAAATCCTACCTGCTTCTGGCCACTGCACCCCTTTGAAAAAGGAAGCTGTAGCTGACGAGTGGTTTATAGGGAAGCTCAAGGTTCAATTCCTGCCTCTGCTACTATTTTGCTGTGTGACCATGGGCAAGTTCCTTAATCTCCCTGTGCCTTAGTTTCCCCTGTGATTTATCTGAACTGGTCACAACAGGCAACAGTCCTTTTCTGCATGTCTATATAGGATCTAGCACAATGGTGTCTGTAGGTGCTAACTTAATACAGATAAATAAGAACTGAAAATGGCCTGTAACAGTCAACCTCACTGTGGCGTTTCTCTGCCTAAGCTGTAGTGAAAAGCGTTCAGGAGCAAAGGGTCTTATGGGCTTTTAACTGAAGTCTCACCCCCAAACTCCAGGCCCCATATTCCCTAGAAAAAACAACCCATTTCTTTCTTGTGAAGTAAGGTGGGCTTGGCTGCATATAACACTTTCCTTTTGCCTAGACAGCAGGTCACTTGCTTTAGCAAGCAGTCTGAAAAGGAATCAAAACATGATCCCAAAACAGTATTCTCTGGTAAAAGCCCACATTTTACAAAAATCTCATGGGCATGAACCAGAGCATAACTGTAGTTATATTTCATAGCGTAGTGGCCCTGGAGTGGCCAGGCAGTATAGCTGTAACATTCATTGCTGATTCCTCTCCTTTTCTTCAGTTTGCTTTCATGTCCCTGATCATTTAGCCTTGCCTTCTTCCCCACAATGTTTCAACACCATCAGCAAAGGAGCAGTTCCTCCAGTGAGTAACTCCTGCCAACCAATACACGATGCCAATACAACACGTGACAACCTCAACTGAAACAACCAGAGGGACTGAGTGGAGAACAGTGGTGCCTCTAACTCAGGACCTCTTGGAGAGGCAGCTCGAATAGAGGCCTGTTTGTCACAAATGCAGACCCACTGGACCACTAGGTAGGAGGTGACAGGTTACAGTCAGTTCACCCAGACGGATTAATCCCTCATCGCTCAAGTGAATCAAGCCCAGGGCTGCTATGAATAAGAGAGTTCAACTGTCTGCTTCCCTGACACTGCTAGTGAATAAGCAAGGAGGAAGCAGAGGCCAGACAGGTCATGAATCCTGTTCAGTGGTAGCATGCCATTTACCTGTCTGTGTTTCAGCTGGATCTATTTATGTGGCTATAATCCTACAAAGCCCCCGGTGCAGATGCCCTGCATGTGGCTAAAGCTGCTCTGGGGCTGAAACCAGAGCAAGTGATACTGCAGACTCTCAGGGTAGGAAACTGTCTGCATAATATCTTGCACCGTGGGCTCCCAAGGCACTAATGCAATATAATTAATAAGTTACCCTGGTGCAGCACATCCACAAGGGAGGGTTTGGATTGTTGCAGCAGCATTGGCAAGGCAACACCAGTGCAACCTTCAACCTTTTTGGGAAAGGTTATTGGGATTTTGAAATTCTCTGAAAGAAAATTCCCCCTCTGTTCCTTTTGTGCACTCTGGATCCTGAGATGACAGAAGCACCTGACGTGGCTGACTGCAGGCTGAGCTGTGAGAAGGAGCAGGAGCTCAGTCACAGCCCTGGGTCTGGCCTTTTCTATTGGAATGACAGCTGTTGGCACCTCCCTGCTCAGCACCATAGCACTCTGGATTGCCTTTGGGAAACACCTAGAAATCCTATGCAATTGAATCAATCTAGGTTGCCTTCCTGTGCCAAGGTGCCTACACTGTGACACCTATGTGGAAGTGCTTACAAGGCCAATTGGGATCTGACCCCCTGGGACCTATTCACAGGAGCCTACAGTTCTGTTAGCCCCCTATATCCTGAATTAATGCCATAAGCACCAAATCACTCTTCCTCTCTGACAGCCCCTTTTCACCCCACTCACAGTACAGACGAGACTCCTGACCCTAAGCCCCTGATCTTCAGAACTGCTAATTGAAGCCAGAGCGAGAATGCAAGAAATAAGCACCTCCCAAAGGCATACTGAGACTCAATAGGCCCCTTGGACAGAGATGAGGTCATGACTCCAGAGACCAGGGTGAGTATTTGGAAACTATTAGAAGATGGAGGAAGAAGTCTCAGCTAATCCTTGGGACCTAACCACTGTGGGTTTGGGTCCAATACCTGTAACTCAATATTGCTATTAGTGTTCTGTCACACTGATGGCTCAGGAGAAACAGGGCTTCCTTCTACACTGAAGAGGAAGACCTCAAAGACCTACATCAGATCACAAAGTGCTGTTATCAAGGAGGCCTGGAAGTAAAAAGCTGGAGAGAGTAGATTCATTGTGATATCATCTATGCTTCTGAAGGGTCCTCTATGCAGCTCTCATGCATATGTATGGAGAGACCCAGAGCTGCCAACTCTTCATGCCTGTTGGTAGTTTCTTAAAGCCCCAGCTACTGGAACCCTGTGATAGATAGAATTGTGATTCTCGTGGAATCACTTTAAAAGCAAAATGAAGCTGCTAGCACAAGCAGGAGAATAGCTTGAAACCATGAAGCCCAATGGCTCCAAAGCCAAAAAGGCAGATACGACACCTAATTTACTTTTTAAAATACTATGATTTGAAGCAGCCTTGTGATTCTTGCTTCAAAGGCTTTATAAGCCTGAGGTTAGCAACTCTGCTCCTACCTCTAGCTCTTACTTTCTTGTCTTAAATGAGGAAATATGCTTCCCCAGTTCTCCCCTGTGTCCTACACTGGGGAGGTCCCCACCATACCTCCCACACTGGGAAGGGGGGGGTGAGGACCCCTTCTATGGCTCCTAGCCCTGGTGCTGTTCCCCTCTGCTCCACTCTGGGTGGCAAGGAGGAAAGCAGTGCATTCAGCATAATACTAGTTTTTCCCATTGAGGCCCACTGTAGATGTGGAAAAATCAAGCTAGAAAAGGTGAATGGGGTATTCAGTACCACTTACTCACTTCACTGGGGAGTAAGAGTGTATTGCATGAATGTTGTTGGTATGCAGCCCAGAAACCTTTGATTTATTGCATGAAAAAAAGGAAATGCAATCTCGCTTAACTCTTCTAAAGACAGTTGGCAGGGCCCAAGGAAGGGATTTAAGTCAATTTTAGTAGCCTCACTTAACTCCTCTCTTTATTTTTCCTCTCCTTCTCCTCTGCATTTGCTTTCAAAACCTGGAGTAAATCAGAAAAAGTTAACAGCAAGTTAAGCTGTTAAATCAGAAATTATGGTGATTGGAGTTTACTGGCATGTGATATTCCCACAACACATTAAACTTGCTCTATGTCTTGGCACAGCACAGTTAACCATTTCAGTCCCATTTCTGCGCACATTTCTTACCTCTTTTCCCTCCCCCACCTCCCTGAAAGAGTCTGCTGAAGCCAACATCCCCCTTCCCCCTTTAGACACAGAAGCCTTTAAAAGCAAAGATAAAGTAAAGTAGGATTTAAGAGGTTAGTCCCAAGATGCAAACGAGCAGAGGGCAGGAGGGGATGGGCGGCTTACAGTGCTGGCTTGTGATCCTGGAAGGCACAGGCTTCTTGGACCCTCTAAAAATAAACTCTCACCTGTTGTGGTGTTTTTTTATTTGTTTGTTTGTTTTTAAGTAATTGTAGCAACCCCTCTCCTATGATGCTCTGTTATGCATCTGGGGCCTGATCCAAAACCCACTGGAATTAATGGAAAGACTCCACTGACTTAGCTCTAAATGTGAACCCTAGTCAGTGATGAAGCCAATGACCCTCCCACAGAGGTCACGGTGAAGGCTCATCTGTAGAAAGCATCAGGACACACTTCTCAGTTTTAAAAATTTTTGTGGGGGGAAAAAAACCCTATGTTTTTGCCAGAAGAGAGGTGGTTTTTTTTATCCCTTCACAGAAGTCAGGGTAGCCCCTTTGAAAGGTTGAAGTGAACTTGTATGTGTCAACAAAAATGAGATTTATAACTCTGACCCATTCCTGTAACCAAAATTGTCAGTTTTGGTCCAAAACAGTTCACTGAATCTCCAACGAGAAACGTCACCCTGCTTTACTACTGTGGATTATGAGGTTTAGGTTTTTTAAGATGGAATCACCCTCACAAAACCTGAGACCCAGACTCCTCAACTCTCCTCTAAATCAACCAATGAGAGAGAAAAAAATCCAGTCCAGTCAAAAAAACCCAAACCTCCTTCTGTTAGTCTTGGCGTCCCAAACTTGTGCTGGTGTTGGGAAGAAAACTACATATTTTGTATAGGAAGTTTCAATCTTAGGCTTTAAAGCAGTGGTTCTCCCAAAGTGTCTATTTAAAACCACCCACACAAGCCTTATTTTTACATTTGATTGCTCCATATTTTCCTGAGTGAGACTAGTATATCAGAAACCCTTTCAATACACCACTGGCTGGAAGGAAGGCAGCCACATCTGCTGGTACAGTTATGTTAAATCTCAGTTTCCTCATGTGCCCCAAGTCCCTGCTGCTCAACAGAGTGCTAAACCTTTCCAAGTTGCTCTCTTAAAACAATTACTGTAGGGAAAAACAATTGGGAAGGAAGAAAGAAAGGGGGGAAAAAAATAACTTCACACAAAGTCAAAGGCTCTATGCCAACCATTAACTCTCTCTCCATTTTGGCTTCATTCTCTTGTTTTTCCTCTCCAAACTGTTATTCCTCTGAGACCGAACATGCTGCAGTGTTTTTCAGAACAGCATTTAATAATCTCTCTCCAGTCTCTGAAGCTGAAGAACTGCATGTCCCTTCCATGCAAAGCACAATCTTGTCATTCCCTTACCCCCCAAGCGGCTGGAGAAAAGTCGCCAGGACTTAGTTAGAACAGGGCTGTTTCAGGTTTTCTCTAGCAGCCCGTACGTGACCCTGCACGGCCCCAGATAGACTAAAAACGAGATCCAGATTGCCGCAATCTGGGTCCACCTTTGCCTGCTGTGACTTGAGCCCCTCTCCTCCGCACACACGCATGCACAGAAGGGGACCTGAATCCTGAGTCGCCAAATGCATGTTGCGGTGCAACCCCATTCATAATTCTCCATCCATCCATCCACCCAGCTGATGCGGCTTCTCCTACGGTTGGGGCTGGCGTTGGGGCTGGGCTCCCCATCTGCTCTGGAGCGGTCCCCGCGCCCACAGAGCGGCGCAGCATTGCAAACCTGCTTCCTTCCAGCCCCTGTCTAGGAATCCCGGCGTGGTGCCAGTGTCTCCATTCATACAAGGACTCAGGAATCCTGAGTTTAAGAGTATCGCCTGCCCATCCCCCTCTGGTGACAGCTCCTCAACTCAGGGGACAGCAGGGCTATGCAACACCTCAGGGCTGCTGAGGGGGAGCCAGGCTCTTGGCAGAGCCCCCAGCCCCCTCCAGGGGTGCACGGGGTCCCCTACGAGCCCCAGCTTGCAGGGCAAGCCATGCAGCTGCTCCCCCTTGCCCCGCTCCGGGGCTGGGCAAGGCAGGCGGCGTTGCGCGGGGTCCCCCTAGCGACCGCCCGGGGCAGCTGCAGCCGGGAGGCACCCCTGGCTCCGCAAGCCTGGGCTCTTCCCCCCTGCCCAAGCTACTAGTCGATCCTGTTGCCCGGTGACTTTTTGCAAGCCTCCCCCCTGCCAGCAACTCCCTCTCTGGAGGAGGCAGCCCCGCAAAGCAATGCAGCCCTCCACCCCCCAACCTGGGTGCAGCCATGCCTGCACAAAGCAAAGACCACCCCCCCCTTCCCCATTTGATCTCTGCAGGAGAAGGGATCTTTGCAGAGCTGTTTGCAACCCGCGTCCTTCCGTGCCCTCGGCGCTCACATGCCCCCCAGACACACCGCCTGGATGGCAGCTTTGCAGGAGCTGCGCTCAGCTCGAGGGAGGAGGGAGCCCTGCTGCCCCCTCCCTGCCCTGGCCCTGCAGGGGTGCTGGGGGCAGGCTGGCAGGGGAGCTGCTCCTTACCTTGGGACTGCCACTGCTCCTTTCAACTTCTTGCGTGCAGCCCTGCAGGAAGGCTGGGTGCCTGGGGCACTCCTCCATGTGCCTGTCTGCTCTTGACATTGCTTCTTTTCTCTCTCTTGTCTCTTGCTTTGCAGACTAATGGGTGTTGGGGTGTGTCAAGTCCCTGCTTCAAGAGGATGAGGGGGTTAGATGGTGATGCTGATGGTGCTGATGAGTCCCCTTTGCTTGGCTCTTTCTTGTCCAAGAGGCAGGGCTGGTGGGGCTTGGTTCTCCCAGCTGCAGCTCTACTCTCACTTAGCTGCTCCACAACTGAGGAGACAGGCTGAGAGCTCTCACTGCCCCTTCTTATATACATCCAATGGGCATGCTCTACTGTAAAAAACCATCAAGGCAACTCAACCAATAACCTTGCAGAACTTATCTAACCCCTCGTCGTCCCCCCCACCCTTTCCTTCCCTCCCTCCCTGCCTCCCTCTAGTGTAGCCCTTCCTAGCCTCACTTGAAGGGAGAAAAAAGTTTTCAATAACATGGTTTCATAGTATGCTTCTCACAGAGAGTTTGTGGCTATTGCTCCATGCAGACAAATTCTCTCCTTGGGTGAAGGGAGAGCGCGGAGGAGGGTGGGGGGAGGGAGAGGTTTGCTTTCATTTCATTTCATGCCTTTTTTTTTTTTTTTTTTTTTTTTAGAGCTAGGTAAAATGAGCAATAAGCCTGTAAGCAGATTTTTTTAACATGGTTTTAATGGTTATTATTTTATAGGGAATCATTCTAGGGCTGTCAAATGCTGTAGTGGGGCTTCAGCATTTCATCCCAGATGTGGGAGGACGCTCGTCTTTGTGTTCCTCGGCAGTGATTGCATTGAATTTCATCAGTATTCCCTGTGGGAAATGAAATTCAAATATCAGCTCAATCATGACTCTCTTGCCAGCTGTTACCAGGTAGTGAGTCCGAGTTGTTCTTTCTGATGGGGAAGAAACACCAATTTTCCGCACTCTTTGTCCACACGGCAGCTTATATCTCCTCACAGGTGTCTGTTTCATCCTGAGTCTCACTCGCACAAAATCCTCGAGTCTTCTTAATTTGATGAAAATTCCTCTCTTGCCCCCAAATAAAACCTCTTTTTCATGTACTTTTATTTTGAACATCTGAGTTTTCACTGTTGCTCTCACAGGATTGCCTTCCAAATAACTTCTCATTTAAATACTAGTTTCAGTGATTAAGGGAAGTGATTTTCAGACAGGAAAGAAGCTGATTTGTGAGGCAGGCCATTCATTTACAGTTACTTCTAGATCCAAGTGACTTAGCCCATGCTGGATTTCAGGAGAGAAAGGGTCAGTATGGGGTGGGGTTTACAGACTCTGGTTGGTGAACAGTTAATCATTCATAATTTCCTGAACATCCTAGGAATCCAAAGGCAAGTGTGGGAACATTAGGTATCCACAGCAGACAGATACAGTACAATCTTTGCCTGGTGCTTTATGCAGCCTCTCAGAAGTCATCTGACAGCTATTCTTGCCTATTCAGTCTAACCAGCCTCTCCTAATTAAGGTCCCATTGATGCAAATACTAATGAACAATTCCCTTTAAGCCATTGTGACTTTACTTCATGCTTCAAGTTAATCATAGGTAGTAGATTTAGGAAAGAATTGGATCTAGCTGTATGATGATGATCTCCCCAGGAGTCCCAGTGTGCTAGGTGCTGTATATACACATGAGCAGTGGGCTTTGCCTACCTGTGCTTTGGTGGAAGGTATGATTTCAGTGGGAGTTAGATGTATTCTCAGACCAGACACAGCAGCAGGATGAGCTGTACAAGACCCCTGGGAAACCTAGCCCTTGTAGAAGCCTGTGCTGCTGTGATTTTTCTTGATAGGTGACAACCATCGTACGCATGTATTCCTGGGTTGCAATCACACTTCTGATTCCAGCTTAGCCAGACCTTAATAGACAAGTTGAGAACAGGAATACAAGAGAATTCACTTGACCAGGTTCTCTATTAGTGTTCAAATACTGAGTAAAATTAAGTAGACAGCAGATAACAGTCACATTTCCCTGTTACTCAAACATTCTTAAAATAGAAAAAAATACAACAACTTTTTTGTGGGTTCTTTTTTCTTTGAGACTTAGAACTGGCTAGGGGTGCACCCAAGCCAAGTATATGTAAAAAGATTGCCCCAAAAAATTCAACAATATTCTGAAGAGGGCAGAGGGGCTGGTATTTTTCTTTTAGGCTTTTCACCTCCAAAAGGAACACATTCCCACCTCTCAAGATCTGTTCATTCACTAAACTATATTCTTAATTACAACATACAGGCCTATTTTTCTTTCCATATCTAAGCTGTGTCATTGTGTTTCAGCCCAACCAAACAATCCAATGCCAGTGCTGTGTCCTTAAACCAAAGATGTCAGAAGAGGGAAAGGGGCATGGTGCTGATAAGACATACGTGCAAACAAGATTTATAAAATAAACCTGGCGCCTAAAGTTAGGATCATAAATCCAAATTGTGGCATTTAAATCACAAACCAATTTTTCAGAAGCTCTAAAGTCCCAACATGTTTCAAGGAGAACTGAGCTCAGCACTTTTGAAAACCAGGCCTCTTTATTTAAGCACTGAAATATAGAGAGAAGAATCTCACTTGAGATTCCCAGGTTTGAAAATAAGCCATGCATCTTTGCACTGTACCCAATGTAGGAGAGAAAGTTGTTTTCTTCTTAACAAACTAACCTTCCCTGTTTAAAAAAAGCAATCACCAAGTGAGGGTCTGTAAGCTAATGAAAGTAGCACTGACTTCCCTTCCCCCAACTTGTCACAAGCACCTCTTCAGAGTAGACAAAAGAAACAGAAAGAGGGTGAGAGGGTTAATCTCCCTAAGAGAAAAAAACCAAGTGATTTTCCAGTAAACAACTGAAATAGCAAACAATGAGAATGAAAAATAATGATCAGAAAAAGGTACAGCCTAAGGAAGAGGCAATCCCAGAAACAGAGGTGTCTCTGGCTCAGTGAAAACAGCCAGCATTGTGATGCAGCTTCATCATCAACAGAATAAACCCCACAAGTTGCCATTAGATCCACTTGTGTTTGTGCCTTTGATCTTTTAATTGCTTCTTAGTTATCCTTCAGTGCAAATAAATAGTGCATTGTGTCAAGAAAGAGGAGAGGGAATAGAAGAGAAAGAGACACAAAAGAAAGAGCTGTCATCCAGAAGAGAAAAGAAGCAGGTTATTTTCCCTGCTTTTTAAAGAAGGGAGTATGTTGTGTATTTGTGGGGCAGGCTTGGAAACCAAAGCAAAATAAAGAGAAATACTTTAAGCCTCAGGCAAACAGCATCCTTCTAGTAGGACGAAATGGTGGAGTGGGGAAAACAGATTAGCCTGATTGAGTTTATTCCAAGAGAGGAGTGGAACCGAGCCCTGTGATAGCATTACAGTTACAGCTACCCCTCATTTAAACTTGGAAGGTATAACCGCCACCCTTCATTTAAGATAGTGGTAAGAAATAATTAAACTCCTTTTGTAGAAGCAGATAACTGGAACAATAGCAGCCTCCACCCCAAACAGGCTCTTGTCTCTGTGCAAAATAAAGTCACATGAAATGACAGGGAGGCAGGAGAAGCAGGGCAGAAAAGCCAAGGACACAGTCAGAACATGGCCCTGAGAGAGAGAGCTTTTGAGCTAAGTGCTGACGGGAACCTGGCTCCGAACTGTGAACAAAGACTCAAGTTGTCTGAAAAGGGCTAAATGGGTATTTATGCATTCTTTGTAAATACATTGGACTGCCTCAAGGATACACCTGACTCCACCATCAATTTCTCCTAATAAAAAACAGTGCACGAGACCCTGAATCTGGACAGTCTTGTGAGTCAAAAGCAGTTAGCACTGGTGTGAAAAGTGGGAGTGAATTTCGAAGGAGTGAAATTGTGAGCAGGTATTTCACACAAAGGCAGATGGAACAAATTATAGGAATGCTTGCAGAAACTTGACATCATCAGCTGGGATTAAAACAACACTTAAAAGCAAGAGCTGAACATTTTTTTTCCAAAGGAATTAAAGCAAAGGTTTGAGAGCTAGTCAAAAAGGGCTGTGAGATGGCCAGGAGTCGGAGAGATCATCTGTGCTGGTGTGGTAGCTATAAAGCATACAAGCAGAATGGGAAACAGGATGGCAAAACAGGTTGAATTGGCAAGATGGATTGATGAGGGGTCCAGCAAGAAGGTTTTCCAGGAAATGTGAAAGGTCAGAAAGGTTTTGACCAGCTTGCTAACTGAGAGGGGCTGTAGCAAGGGCTGAAGGAGGTAAAATCAGGTCCATTAGAAAACCACCTGGTCACAGACCACAGTGGAAGTCACTCCCTGTATATGAAATTGCACCAGGTAGGGAACATTCATAAGAGTACCACTTGCAACACTTGTCTACTCCATCTGCAGTGTACAGAGACCAGAGAGGGAGGGTCATGTTGTCCAAACTCAGGTGAGAGGAAGACACCCTGGAAAGTTTCTTTGCATTCAGAGACTCATTATGGGCCATATGAATAGATAGACAAAAAGGAGGTCCCTCCTAGACGGTTTGATTTGCCCAGGTCTGATAGTGCTGCAGGACTCACCCCTAGAATAGAGTGAGGCATTTGGACCTGGTACAAGGCCTTGCTATGTGATGTAGAGCTGGCCATCAATATGAGCTGCTTAGGGCACAGCCCTAAGGCTGTTAGAAGGAGAGGGAAAGTGGTGGCTGATTTCTAGTGCCAGCCTACCTCAGAACCCAGATAGGTCATTCTGGCCCACCACCAGAAAACATTGCTGACCCCAACCTAATGGATCTCCACTGGAGACAGTGACTGTGAAATCCATACACACCTTAACACTAGTTTTGAAAAGCGCATCTCTGGAACTCAAGGAACAAAAAAAAACCCCTGTGTAGGTCAGGTGATACATAAGCTAATAATTGGGTTTGATTTCATTATCAATAATAACTGTGTCATAAATCCTTGGAAAGGAGTCTTACATATTCAGTCTATAGAGATGCTTTCAAAGATGTGTCCCAGATGATGCAAATGATTTGTAGACAATTGTTTTGCATAGTGAACAAGTCTCCTGCCTCCAGGGGCAAAACCCATAATAACATGTTGTGGCAGCTTGGAAAGGTGTGCAATAGCTGAAATCTATTTTGAGATGCAGGGCCTTGGGGGAGTCACAGCTGCTAAAGCTCTAGTGGGTATGAAGTAGGAATAGGTACCTGTTTGTGGCTCAGGTTTTCTGACAAGGGGCAAATGGGAAAGAGACAGAGACAGAGAGAGAGAGAGAGAGAGAGAGATGGTTGCCTTTTTTAGACCTTTATGATAAAAAAATTAAATAAAAACATAAAAAGTATATGCAACCCCACAATAAAAGCATTCATCAGTCAAACACACATCAGAACCAGATACTGAAATCCCCTACCACCTCCTTCAACACCCTTCACATGGTTAGTTAGTCATCTTCCACTATACAGAATGCGCCCGTTAGTGGCCCAGGGTGCCACCAATTGGTCTTTGTTTTTCTGCAAGCCAAAATGATCAGACTGCAAGGAGAGATGTGTTCAGATCAAGAACCGAAAGAGCTGGAAGGTGCTATCAGAGCTGGCCCCTGTGAACTGGTTTCTGTGGCTCCTTTGGGTCATTTTGGCCAGGGTCAGCAGGAAATTGTCCAGGCAGATTCATGGATTCATAGCTTGTTAGGGGCTGGAAGGGACCTTGCAAGATCATTCGGTCCAGCCCCCCTTCAGATCATACTGGCCTCCCAGCATAGAGCAGAGAAAAATGTGTACAGTGTTGGAGAAACACAAGACAGAAAATAAGAAAAAAGAAAAAGGAATCATAGCAGCAAAATATCAACCAGCTGTTTTATTAAAAAAAATTAAAAGAAGAAGATGTTGAAGATGAACTCTCAGAGGTTCTGATGGCCTTGTTCTGGCACAATGTTGTAAACACGAGGAGCAGCAGAGACATCTAAAATATGTTTTTTGTCTAGGAATCAGTTGTTATCCTGATCTAATGAAGATATCAGTTGCAGTTTTCTGGTGCAGCACAACATACCAGGGAAACAGATCCATTAAACATCTACTTTGCTATTTACCAGCAGCAAAAGGGAAACATAAATTATCAGCCGTTAAGAAAAAGTATCAAGAAGGCATAACGGAGCTTCTAACCAGTCCTTGAACCTCACTTATATCTCTGCTCACGAAAAATGATGGTGGTACCAGATTCTGTGTAGATCATAGAAAACTAAATGAAGTCACTACAAAGATTTTTAACCATTACCAACAATAGCTGATAACCTGAGTGCTGTAGCTCATTTAGTTTAGTTTTTTCATGGTAGATATTGGCAAGGAGAAACAGTAGAACAGGGGGAAGGACAGTTTTCACACCAGAACAAGATTCTGATAACTCATAATGTTGGCTTATGGGTTATGTAGTACACTGGTCATCTATGAAATCTAACGGACAGCATACCTCTCTGTCTCGTTTGTCATATTGAAATGATATCCTAGTACATGCTAAAAGTTTTGAACAGAATGTGATTAATTTATAAATGGGCTATGGTAAGTTTAAGGCAGCCATCTGAAATTGAGCCCAAAGAAAAGTGAGTTGCTTCCAAAGAGAATTTTCTTCATCAAAATAAAATCAAGGTAGTGCAAGATTGATACTCACTAATACTCCATCTGACACTCACCCATTTCCAAAGTAGAGGCATGGCTGGGCAGTTCAGTGCCCTGGACAGCAGTAGCTGCCTGGCTGCTGGCAGCAGTGGTGATGGCCAGGCAATCAGCACAGAGGTTGCTGTTTCTGTATTTCTCCCCTCCCTGCCAAAGGTGCACACCCCAGTTGCAGTTACTCTGGTCACCCCCAACCACCTTTAGTTACACTATTGGTGCAGAGTTTTTTAGGATTCTATTACAGATGATTAATTTTGGGGGCTTTTTAATATGAGGAAACCATTGGCTGGGTGAAAACAAGAAATCACTTCAGGCATCAGAGAGTATGATCCTTCTTAAAGTTGAAAAAAGGCTCTTTTGCTTGCTTCTGCCTTGGCCTATCAGCATTTAAAAACCCCTCAGATTGGACAAAGATGCTCATGATTTGGGGAGTTGTACTGACACAAGAACGCAAAGGACTTGAGAGGGTATTAGCCAAATCTAAGTTTTCCAGAGAGAAATTATTGTGTCATCCAAGACAATTCATAGCAATGATTAAATGAAGAAAAGTCTTGAGTTTGAAAGCTTGTTTAACTTTATCCCAGCTACGCAGTTGGTCCAAGAAAAGATATCAACCTAAGAAATACTTGCCTCTGAACCATCACAGCTACAGCATCACTTTTACACTACCATTCAATCTAGAGAACATTGTCTCTGCTCTTTATATGGGATGCAGGTTATGGTCAGGATGTCCCATATTTCCTTGTAATGAATCTGTAGACTCAGAACATTACCAGGTAATTGGGAAAACTATGATTTCGCAGCTTACCACTGCCTGAGCCTGGACACGGTAATGCTGAGGAGCTGCTTAGATGGCCTTGATGGGAAGCTAATTGCAAACACTGCCCTAAACAGAAGAGCAAGGAACTGGCCACTCCGGGGAATGAGTGCAGCCAGGAAGAGAGCTGCCTTTCCTCTTTCCATAATTTACAGAAGGGCTAATATTCCTGTTTCATTAACTGAGGCAGCTGGGACAGTGTTGCAGGAATGGACCCCAGCACATCTAAAAGCATTCCAAGGGCACAGCAGTGAGTAGAAAATCATTTGCCACCCTGGAAGGTAGCATGCCCTAAGACTTTCATTTCATGCTGGCCACAGTGGGAAAGCTTGGAGTTCAAAGAAAAATACCTGATTCTATCATCAGTCCCTCTTCCTGCCAGAAACAACCTGCAACACCCAATGTTTGGCTAACTATGCAAGTCTAAAAAGAGTTAACAAGATTGTTGTACAGGGAGAGAAAATGGATTTGTTCCTATATTAATAACTAATCATATCACAATTTTTTCCAACTTTCTTTCTATAAAGCATTTCTATGGAAATACTCATTGGAATGTTATGGGGGCAGGGCGTGAGTTCCTAACTATTTAGAGCACCAATATAAAACACCAACAGCCATAATTAATCCTTCCAATCACTATGGGACAAAGTTGCCTTTTTCTTTTTTACCATTGTGCAAAATACATAGAATTACACCTTCCTTTCTGTGTTTTGTTGGCCAATAATGCCTGGGAAATAGGGTGCAGGAAGCAGCTAAGTGTTTCAGATTGGAAGGCTTTTGTGGCAGGCTCTGTGTTGTATTGTTTGTCTCTGCAATACCTTGCTTGATATAACTTTGGGGGTGACTGGTGCACCTAGCTTCTATTGTTATATGCACAGTGAATAGTAGTGTTCTTCTGTCACCCACTGGGTGGCTTTGTGGGAAAAGAAGCAGTATGAAAGCAGTTGATCATATTCTGAAACTTGTTCAAAGTCATTAACAAGTCCCTACAAGGCCTGATCTAAACATAACATTGTACAGATTTGACTAGCAGTTTCATTTTAAATTAGTTTATTTAAACCAATACAATCCCAGTGTGGATATGCTTAAATTGGTTTTAAACAATTTTTTTTATTGGTTTCATTTACTTCAGTAAATTTCTTGGCACAAGCTAGACAGATGCACTTTTAAAGTCATTTTGGTGTCTACACAGGAATCTAAACAGTTTTGACAAAACTGCTGGATCTTGTATTTGTTGACACTGCCTAAGACAGTGGCGGACAATTATTTTGGGTGTAGGGCTGCTGACTGAGTTTTGACAAGCCATTGAGGGCTGCCTGACAGGCAGCCAGGGGCAGATAAATGTTAATTTTCTAAATTTTTTAGGGGCCCTGCGGGCTGGATAGAATGGCCTGGTGGGTCACATCTGGCCTGTGGGCTGCATTTTGCCCACCCCTGGCTAATATCTTCCTAGATCCTTGTATTCTTCAAGTATCTTCAAATTGACTTAAATTTTGTTAATGGGTTTCCTTCGGCATTAAAACCCCATGTGTTTATGGTGTGTGTGTGTGTGTGTGTATGTGTGTGATTAGCTTCTGAATGAGTCTGCACTACCATTTTACATTATTTTACTCTACAGTTCTCTCTAAAGGGCCATGCATACTCATGAAACTTGTACCAGTTATCCAATGCAACATAATGCCAGTAATATATTTAACAGATGACACCGTTCAATCCAAAGGTGTACTTTTAGTATCTATTTTATTAGTGCACAAATTTATCCACAAAGACAAGCAGGAAATATCACCACAAATAGTTTATTTAAAAAATGTCTGCTACAACTTATTATATTTAACATACACACAACAGAATCTCTGCGTCAAATAAAGAGCTTGTGTATATTCCACAGAATCTAAGCAGGGTGGGGTGGTAGAGATATGTCTCTGTTGTATAATTAATTGCTTTAAAAAGCAGCATATGTTGGCTAAGACAAAATACCTCTGAGGAGTTCTGGAATCCCAGCTATTTATCTTTCAAGCATTTCTTCCACTGTTTTTTGTATTGCTGCTGCACTTCAGTGGGTCCTTGTTTCTAGTTGTCATAGTCTTCAAAAAGATTGTTAGGTATGATTCTCAAGTGTCCTCCGGCAAACACTTTGCACCTTATCAGAGACCCTCATCTTTTCCTTCATTCATTACCCATGACTCCAGTCAATCTCATCCCTCCCTCATCTTCATAAGCAGTTGAAGCAAGTGAGATGGACTCATAGATTCAACAGTCACAGAATGAAATTCTGACCTGAACTTTGCACCTCCTGCCCTAGCAAAAAGCTGAGAGAGGGAACAAAAGAGTACCACTTCATCTGCCTCTACTCTCCCAGCTACACCTTCCTTTGCCCCTGCAATCAAGTCACTTAATTTTCCTGTGCCTCAATTCTCCATTCCTAAAATGGAGGAGGTGATGCTTCCTTTCTCTCATTCTTTGTCTTATCCATTTACGTAGTAAGCTATTCAGGCCATGGACTATCCCCTCTGGACTATTCCTCTGGTATGCAAATATTTATACCCTGCCACTGAAAAATGCATGGAGTTCAGTGATAGCATGACATGATGTTCAGATTGTATAATTTGCAGTGCGGGAAGAGGTGGAGATGAGGTGAAGAACTTGTAGTGGGGCCCAGGGGTATCTTCCTCCCTGACACTGCTAACTGACACTTGGTGTAAGTTAGTGATATGTATGTACAGGTGGAGCTTTAGTGGCCCTGGGATATAAATGATATTGCTCTCGTAGCCAGTGACTTGCTGACGCTCAGCTTTCATTTTATTTTCGGGTGTATATTGGGACAGGTTATATTGGGAAGCCCAGCTATGAAAGCAGTGTTGCTGATACTTTAAGCAAGGAGGCCCTTCCAAAAATGTTTCCCCTTCTGTCTGCAATGAAAGCCCAGTGCTAGGAGCGTGCACTCTCCCAGAATGGAGGGGGAGTTGAATGATTTGTTTTCTCATTTAAACAAAACACTTTCTCCTGATTGTAACCTAGGCAGGGAGGAGACAGCACTTGGCAAACAAGTTTACACTAAGTGCACTTCACTGAAAATGTTTATACTCTGCTGCTGAAAAATACATAGAGCCAGGTGATAGTATGGCATGGTGTTTGGGTTGTTTAATTTGCAAAGGGGGGTGGGGGTGGAGATGAGGTGAGGACCTTGCAGTGGGGTCTTAGGGGCATCCTCCTCCCCAGGCAAATGTTTTTAAATATACCTGACATTTCGTGCAACCCACTGCATTCCAACATTAATAAAATGTGCTTTCCTGAAGAATTTATGCAAGCTCTAGAGTCAGCCACATCCCTCAGGATGGAGAGAGTGGGGGACACTGTCAGCAACAGGGATCACCGCAAGCCTGCCTTTACTTGGGTGGTAGAGCTCTAGCAAGGAGTCCCAGAGATTCCTATACAGTACAGGACCCCCGTGGATTGGGCTACTTGACTAATGGACTAGGCTGAGACTCCAAGTCATAGGCTCAGTTCTGAGCTCTGCATCTAGCTTCCTCCTGTGTAGCAATGGCCCAGAGAGCTTAGCATCTAGCCACTCATCATTGGGAAGTGCTGGAGGCTGTGCAACCCTGAAAGCCTGATCCACGATGTCTCTATGTCCCAGATTTCCCTCTGGACAATAAGGGCAATAACACTCTATTCAAGTCTCAGGTCAGTTTAGGCCTTGCAGTCTTGGTGCATATGTGCAAAACAGCGCAATGAGCAGACAGTCCTTAGTTGGGCCTTTCATGCACAATTGTATTGCAAATGCTTTTAATTGTGATACTTGGAGGGATTCTTATTTTAAGGTATTTGCATTTCTCATACACTGTGGAGTGGGATGAGGAGGATGAGGCAATGAATGGTTCTGCTTCATTCCCTGACATCTCTGTAAATGGCAATCTCACAGCAGAAATAGCAGAGGGTCCTGAAACTCCTTGACTTAGGGTGGTAGAAGTTCTACTACCCAGACTAGAAAATGAACTACAATAGGAAACTGTGAATAGTCCTTTTGAACAGCAAGTATATGTTGTTCAGGAAGTCTGGACTGTGTGTACAGGGCTGAGATGTTCTCTTCTGCTCAGATGAATATGGTAGAACAAGGCAAAATGAGATCTGGATGCTACTTCAACTTCTGTCATTGATTACTATACAAGTCTGGTAATCTCTTTGACTCCTCATTTCCCCATCAGTTAAAACTGAAGCTGCACCTACTGCAATGCACTTGATGGTTTTACACTGTTATGATACCTTTGCATCCTAAAATGAAAGGTACCATAATGGTGGAAGGTATGGAGGAGTGTGCTTGTAACTTTGGGTGGGACAAGTAAGGAACACCTATGCTACAAGCCATACAAGCCATTCATACATGAGGTAAAGGCCAAAAAGAAGACTTCCCACTACCTGTAGAAACCCAGCCTGCTCTGGAAACTACAGCACAGACACTAAGATGTAATCCCTAAGGAACATGATGAAAAAAAAAAACCCATAACCATGCAGTGGCTTGTCCGGTGTTCATGGAGCAGCTGCGCTTGGCTAAGAAGTTCTCGAGGAAAGCTGTTATATATATAAGTATTAGCGAAGAGCAGACATCTTCTGACAGACTTTGCAGAAGAGCCTGACCCCCACAACCCACCCTCTCTGCCTGCCTGCCTGCCTGCCTGCCAGAGGGAGGAATTGCTCTATAAAATCCTTTTGAACTTGTACAATAATAATATTAATGGGCCTGTTAATGGACCAGTTCTTTCCCCCATTGTGCCCAAGGAAGGATGGGGGAGGAAGGGGAGAGGAGGAGTGGGCAGGAGAGATGGGGCCTACCCTTTAAAAATATGTTAATGTGGTGGTTAATCCTTCAACATCACTTAGCAGCTTCACATCTCAGCCCTTCCCTGTTCCCCTCTCTACCAACATTTCCAGCATTATCTGCCTGCCTTGACTTTATTTTCATTCTGCCCTATTCAAGTAGCAAATTAGAGGTCAGTAGGGTATATAATATCACAGCTCCATTAAAGTAATTGCTGTAAGCCAGCTGAGGATATGACCCTCAGAATTTAGGAACTGCCATACTCTCTCAGTCCAGTTTCCCACAGAGGGCTACCTGGTCTAGAGGGTTTAGCTCAGTCTGTTCAGTGGTAGTGTTCTGGACAATTCTCCCAGAGCTCCCAGTACTGCTCTAGGAAGCCGTGCATTCTGGGAGATGCTAAAAAGTTAGGCTAAATATTTCAGGGGTTCGCAGAGGAATTTAGAGAGGACTTAGGAAGCCCCACAATCTGTTGGGAAGATTCCCAATGGACGCATAGTGCCATGAGTCTCCTGGAAAAGGCATTCTTCCAAGCAGGTCCCGCAGTTCATGCAGGGGGTGGGGGGCAGCAAGGAATAGGAGATGCTCTGTTTACTAGGGCACCCCTTGGAGTACCTAGGAACAATGGCCACAAACTGATGGAGAGCAGATTTAGGTTAGACATTAGGAAGAACTTCATGGTAAAGGTTGCCAGAATCTGCAATGGGCTTCCAAGGGAGGTGGTGCTCTCCCCTACCTTGGGGGTCTTTAAGAGGAGGCTGGACATGCACCTGGCTGGGGTCATCTAACCCCAGCGCTCTTTTCTGCCCAGGGCAGGGAGTTGGACTCGGTGATCTGCTAAGCTCCCTTCCAACCCAAACATCTATGAATCTATGAATGTGTGGCTTGGATCCCATCTCATACTTTTGTAATAGCAGCAAAGTTTTGTTATTGAATAATCTGCCCATGGAAATTTCTTCCCAAACCATTAGTCACTATCTTATGCTCTAAAGTCTGAGCATTTATATTCCATGTATATCTTGTTTGCGTAGCTGTGCATTGGTCCAAGATTACAAACAGATGGCACATTTTCACAGACCTAGTTCCTACCCCTTGATTTATAAGCACAGACTCTAAACATTAGTGACAGAGAGATTTACATGCCTCCTGGATGTCAAGTGCCGACTCGATCCTACATGCCGCAAGTGAGACATTTTTAACTGCCGCGGCAAACAGAGCACACGTGTGGCTGACATATTCCAGGCCACACCCACCGATAAGTTTATACAGCTCTCTGTGGTTGGTTGCATTGACAATGAAAGGGTTAAATGGATTCCTAAAACAGGTGGGGGATAGGGTGGGACTGAGTGATATCATAGATAATGTTATTTGAAAAAGCTAAGAATTGTGGAATTCCTCACCTAATCCAACATCCTAACAGCTTCAAGAAATGCAGCAATATAATATAAAAGGTATTGCCAAATGCAAGCACAAGAAGAGTGGGTTAAGACCCCACACAGACATCTCTCTACCTAGTACACTGTGTGATACATAAAGTCCAGTTTCTAATTTAAGGTGACTTTTCTGCTGATAAAATTAGCCTGATTCAAAGCTGTGGAAAATGAATTCGTTATACTTCATCATGCAAACAGCAAGAGTACAACCTTACAATGCTACACCATTGAAGACTCCAATTAATGTATTTTAGGAAAAAAAAACAGATTGAAAATGTCTTTCTTGCATAAAATTTGTAAATATTTGTAAAAATTCGTGGAAGTTTTTTTTAGACGTGTTTAATTTTTTTGATTTTTCTATCAACTTTAAGTAAAAACTCGTGGACAATTATTGATAAAGATGGCTGGAAACAACCACAAGAGGCCATGTAGTCCTACCCGCTTCTCAAAGCAGGATCATCTATATCTAAGCCATCCAATACAAAATGGCTATATGAAGAATTTGTTTAGCAAAACTCAAAGTCTTGTGAAACAGGAGATTTTGCAAAGGTTTTGATCAAAAGTTTTTATGGGGAAAATCATTTTTAAAAAAACTGAAAAATGGATTCTGTTTCAAAGCCTGTGGAATCAAAATCACAGACACTTCCTCAGCCTGACAAAGAGTAGTTATACCCAAAAGCTTATTAAGAAGATTTTTTCCAACTATTTGAGTTGGTCTAATAAAAGAGATCAGATACCCAAAGAACCTTGTCTGACTTCAAAACATTGATATTTTTCCCACCACTTCGTAGCAGTTTTCAATCACTTCTACCTGCTGATCTGCTTCAACATGACCTAGAGAGGTGAATTCATGTCAGCTATTCTATTCGTAGTCCTGGCATTGAGGCAGCAAACATGGCTGCCAATTAGTCTTAAACATGGTCTTTCATCCAGATGGGAAATAATGATTGTCAGTGTAAATAGCTGACCACTGGCATTCTAATCCCAAACCTGCTGATTCCGGCGAGCTTTCATTCAATACAGCATATTAATTCAGTGTTCGATTTAGATGGGAACTGCTCAAAATCAGCATGCTTTGGCTGAAGGGAGACACTCCTGAGTATGTTTACAAGATCATTTGGGTTGTGCCCTCATCCTGAAAGATCCCCAAATGCTTCAGGGATTACCTACACCACCAAAATGCAGTCAGCTCTGAAGCAGAGAGAAGCAACCAGTTAACCCTGAGAATATGAGAGGACAGTTTGGCCAAGGACGCTGGGTCAGCTCCCCCATTTTGTTATGAAATGTTCCATGGAATCCCAGATGTCTGTGCCAGCGAAAACAGCACCCAGGTTTTATTGTCTCATCAGAAAGATACACACCATAAAGCGCAAGAAACTGCTTTGATCTAATTCAGAAGGATGAAGGAATGAGTTGACTCTGGAACTGGCTCCAGGGAGTCTAGGTATTTCATGCCTTAAGTTTAGGTCACCGAGGCACCTGCTTCTGTTCAACGTTAATATATCTGTAGCAGGCCATGTCGAGCTTGACCTCTCA
Organism: Crocodylus porosus; assembly: GCF_001723895.1. NCBI lineage: Eukaryota > Metazoa > Chordata > Crocodylia > Crocodylidae > Crocodylus > Crocodylus porosus. The sequence goes on from NW_017728947.1 coordinate 4,991,155, forward strand.
CTGCTATCTATTCAGCTTTTCTCAGGATGCCACATCCTTTCTAACGTGTTGCTGCTGGTAAAGGTGCAGTGCTTAGCCTGAGATTAATGCTCTGAGGTTCCCAGACTTGTTTGAATGATTTGGACTATAACTGATTGTACAGGGACTGTTTCTGAAGCAGGAAATCTAAGTGAGTGCACAGAAAGAATAGTCTAGCTCCTAGATTATGAAGAGCTGACAGTCATGTTACATCATTAGAAAGTAAATGTTCACCCTATCTGGACTCTATGGCACCTCCTCACTGTAGCGTCTAAGACTCCCATATTCTTATCTTCCTGGCACACTGGGGGTTCTCTTATTTTCCAGGTAAATAATTAAAACATAGAGATGCTGAATTCCAGATTCTCAAGGGTACTTAGGAATCCTCCAGTCTCTCTAGGAGGTTTTGATGCTTCCGGACATGTAATTCAGCTACTGCCTAATCTCTTAGCCATTTAGATCTCAACCTTCCACCAGTTGGGATTTCAAAGCCACCCATGTTATCCCACAAGTAATAAGATGGTTGGAACCCCACTTCTAGCAGAACCTGGAGGTCCCAAAGAGCAGTTCTCTACCTGGGAGAGGAAGGCCTATTTCCTCAGTGGATTCTGGTCCTGTAGACACGCTCTGAGAATGCATAAGACTTGATAACTGTCACATCTTGCTGGAGGAGGCTGGCTCCAAGCAAATAACAGATGGTTGGCCAACACAGCAACTGCACAAAAGCTGGTCATGGCAGGCATGCTTGCACTGCCTCCTGGATAGGGCATTTACCTAAGACATGGAATACCCAGGTTCAAGTTCCTGCTCTGATTTGGAGCAGGGGCTTGAACCCAAGCCTTCCATATCCTGGGTGAATGCTAAAACCTGCACGCTATTATATATTCTAAAGCAAAATTCCAGTAATCTGTCCTATTTTAACAGTCCCATATTATTTAAAAGGTTAAATATGCATTGGGGGAGAGATTTAAACCTGGGTCTCCTACATGCCAGGTGAGTGCCAGCTCCACCTTTTTCCCCTTTCTTACCCTCCTAGATGGCTCCATGTTCAGCTCACAGGCTTCTGAGGATTCCTCCCTAAGGTGACTTACTCTCATGCCCTGTGCAGGGAAGCTGGCCACATAACAGGACTCAGAGTTCAGAATTCTAGCAGTCACAGAGCCATCTAGGGGGTACACATGACAGGCTGAGTAGAGCAGTATCTAAGTACCTTAGAAGGTCTGGATCAAGCTGTTATGTTGCAGGATCATAGGGAAGCCTATGGCAAAAACAGGGTCTTGAACCATGCTCTCCCAAGCCAGATCCAGATGTACAGGTGTGTGCAGTTTGTGGTGCTGTAAACCTCTTTATGGTACCACAAACTGCACTTGTTAAATTATTTGCTGCTCTGCTAATTAGCAGCGTTGGGGCAATATTTGCTGCCAGGATTTCCCAGTAGCAACACCTCCCCCCCCCCAAAAAAAAAAAAAAAAGCAGCACAAAACACACCAAAGTACTGTGTGCCAGAACAAATGCAGAGACAGGAGAGGCAGCACAGGGCTGCCCGCTCCCCCATCTCTGTGCACTGTGGACCCTCTGCACTGCCCCAGCCAACTGCACCCTGGCTGGATGGGGCACATTGTGCCTCGAGACAGGGTAGCAGGCAGCTCCCTGGGATGGCTGCTCCCCCATCTCTGCATGCCTTAGCAGGGGGGCTCTGCTGTGGAGCCCCCACACTGAGGCACATTGAGCCCCCATCTCTGCAGAGCTGGCTGGGGTGCAATGTGCATCAAGATGGAGAAGCAGGCAACTCCCTGGGCTGCCTGCTCCCCCATCTCCACATGCCTCTCCCTGGCTGGCTGGGGCACAGGGTGCCTCGCCATGGGGGCTGTCTGCTGGCTAGCCCCACATTGAGGCACCCTGTTCCCCAGCTAGCCCCCTCTGTACAGTAGCGGGACAATGCATCCCGCTGCAAACTACAAAAGCAGGGGTGTGCACTTCAGCACAAAGCAGCAGCACAAGTTTGTGCTGCTAGTATTTGTGGTGCTGCAAACACATGCCCCTGCTCATGTGGACATGGTCCCCAAGAGCAACCTAGCGATCTAAGCTTTGAACCATCCTTCTTTCACAGGGTCCAGCTTGTCATCAATGTCCTTTCTTTGATGGATGTGTTGGTTCACCCTTGTAACCTAACAAAATGCCCTCTGTCATTTCTAAAATGTACAATTCCTACTTACTTCCTACAATTCCTACCTACTTCACTAGGAAGCATCATTCTCTTTGAAGAGACAAGATAAACTATAAGGCCCCTCTCTCCTGGACCACAGGTGCTTGGTGTGTATAATATTGTTTACAGAAACTAACCATTTTTCCTTTTAAGAGAGTTTCACTGATAAGTACAAAAGTCAAATCTTAGCAAAAGGTCATGAATTAGTCAGAGAGGACATGTACATAGAAATTAAGACCTGGGCAATACAGTTTACATGCTGTGGGGATGAGGTGTTGCAAAATGCAGCAAGGGAACTTAGGTTCCCTCGACACCCTAACCAGAACTGTGGCATTAAGGCAATGTATTGAGGCAGAGAAGAGTCTGACTATAGATTTCATAACTTGGCTATGCTGCTTCTACTCCCATAAATTCTGGCAGCAAATTAGGAACCTGCCAGGGTATGTTTACACCAGTATGACTTCTGGAAGCTTGGACACAGGGAAGGGACAGCTGTTGAAGGGCCAACAGAATACATGAAGATGTATATATCTATATTCACCTTCTACTATGTCTGCTGCTATAAGCTACACATGTCTACTAACTGTCGAGCAGCAGCAAAAGCCTCTTGTTAGTCAGACAGCTGAAGCTGCTCTGTTGGCAGAACAAAGGAGGCATGCCACGATAGTGGAGCTGCAAGTGTGGGCACCCTCTTAGCTTTGCCACCCAGCTGTGAAAGGTTAATGCTCGGAGCTTCTGTAGGTATTCACATGCATGAAAGTGATTAATGTTTAACAGGTATGTCATTATAGCAGTGGAAATTATAGCAGTGCTTCAAATATATCTGCCATCCCCTCCCCTTTATTTTTCCAAGTGGTTTATTACTCAGCCATAAACATCGACTGAATGGATCTTTAGTGCTCAAGTTCTCAATCTGAGAGTACATTTTTAATTGATTTCATTCTTGTTTTAAAAAAATAGCAACAATTTAAAATGTATGCATATTAGTTTGGCTTGTTCCAAATTTCCCAGTGATGATAAATAGAATATATAGCAGAGGCCATCTTTCAAGAGACCGATGTGTTTTCAAAAATCAAAGTGACATGGGAAATTGTATTGTCTTCAATGAGTTTAATATGAAAAGGGGTGTGTGTGTGGGGGAGGGAATGGTGAAGAACATGGACATCACCCAGAAGGCATAGTTGGAGACTCCCAAAAAGGTTTTGCCATTTATTAGAGCTGGCTGAATATTGACATCCCTCAAGCAAACAGAAGGAACAGGATTTTTGCAAATTTTATCACATTTTTCCTGGGGTTTTTTTGGATCAGTTCTCATCATATACAACTGGATTTGCAAGGCACCTAATAATGATACCCAGCTCCTACAGTGCTTTTCTTCTGTAGAATCTGAGAAGGCAAGTGCCATTATCCCAGCTTTCCAGGTGGGAAAGCACAGGAGCAGGGCTAGGAAAAGATTTACCATGGTCACCCAGTAACTAGTGGCAGGTCTGGGAATTGAACCCAGGTCTCAATCCTGTGCACCAAGATCTGTATTAAGTGATGTAGGAGCACAAATCTTGATCAATGTGTCCCAATCTCATGTGGGTGTTTTTTGTTTGATTGTTTAGAGTCTTACCCAAATTCCATCATAGGCCCCTCTCCTGCAAGTTGGTGGACCTTTCCACTCAAATGGATCCCTACTGACTTTGAAGCCATTGGAAGGATCAGAGTATTGTTTACTAGGGACTTGTTGATTCCCTTGTACACAGTAATGTAATCAGGAGGCTCAAAGCCTCCAGTGAATGATGCATGTTTTACAGCCTGCTTTCTCCCACCCACCTCCACCCTTCTTGTTCCGGGGGATTCACATGAAAGCTGTTGCAGCATAGCTAGAAAATTTAGAGTGCAAGCTGACTCATCACAACACCTTCAGGAGGCTTTCTTGCCATTGAGGGGACAAGGGGTGGAATTTATTTTTGAAAGCTTGTTCTTGAAAAGCTTTTCTATTGAGTGAAAACAAGTGGGTTGGGAAATCTGGAAACCAGGTTGTGTGGCAAACATAATGTATAGTACCAGGCCCAACTCTGTCAGCCTAACACCAAGGGAGTAAGATCCCCTTTAGTGTAGGTGAAATGGTGGCATCTGGTATAGAGTCATCTGACTGAGAAAGGAGAGAATGGTTCAGAAAGCATATAGCTCAAGGAAGGTGGGGAAGGTCCATTACCTCCATTTTAGAGGTAGGAAGCTCAGACACAGAAAGACTAAGGGTATGTCTATAATGTGTCGCCAACACAGGCTACTTTCAAGAATATCCTACCCATCTGCTCCTGTCAAACCTGGGAATGTGGCAGTGAAGTTGCACCAAGTCACTGCATGCGACTGTCCTCAAGCACACCTTAAACAGAGACTGTGTCACCTCAGCATACCTGGGTTTGGTGCATGCGAGAGCAAGTGAAAGCCCATGAGCAGCCCTCTCTATATTACAGATCTATCTTAAGTGACAGCCATGAGGTCACCCAGGAAGCCCATGGTAGAGAACAGAATTAAATCTAGATGTTCCAAAATCCAACCTATTGCCCTAATTATGGGATCATTCTTCTAGTTATTATCAGTTCTCCCCTTTTGACTATCAAGTTGTTACCACAACTCAGCTCACACAATATCTGTCATGTACAGCTGCAGTCGTCACTGATGCTGTGACATCAGAGCAGTTGATAGTGCTTTCAGAATGGTCAAATCAGTGGGAACACTAACATTTCTGGGTTTAATATGTATAGGTAGCACTTAGATGTACAGATGAAATGCAGAGCCTAAGGTATTGCCTTACTTATTCTTGCACCCTTTGGAGCCAGGAATTATACTGATCTTTGTATCATGTCCCAGCCTATACCATAGTATTAGTCATGGTTCAAACACATAGGAGAGATCCCCTGCCTCAGTGAGTTTGCTTGACTTGTATTAGTATCTTGTAACAGCTGGAGAAAGTGACACTAATTATTATTCCCATTTTACAGATGGGTGCTTTAGGCCAGGAGGAAGATCAAACAGTTTGCTCAAGCCTACCCTACTTGTCAAGGTCTGTCATTGCTACTGTAAGCATATAGTCAAATATCGCAAAATGGGTCATGGAGAATAAACATTTAAATCTGTTTAACCTGGACTCAGGCCAACCAGCCCTTGTCTCAGTTTTCTAGTTGAGAATGCAAAATCCCGCTTTGAAATGCAAGAAATAGTGACACATTTACCCAGAGTGCCTGTGTTCAGCAACAACTTCCCAACCTGCACACTCTGTGGGTTTATCAGGAGATGAAGCTCTAGGGAGTGAGATTTCTCCTGCACAGCCTTTTTGAGCATAGGTAATTCCTTGCCTCTCTGACAGATAGCCAGTTCCCATAATGCCCACTCTTGATTCTGTTGGCCTTGCCATCATAGTTTGCCAAGCTTTGTTGAGTAGCAAAATCAAAGTATGACAGTTATTATTGTGTATGGAGAGAAAGTCTGGTCTTGTGGTTAAATAACAGGACTTAGAACCTGGATCTTCTTGCTTCTGTGATGGATTTCCCATGTGACCTTGGTCAAGTCACTTACCTGCTCTGTGCCTTAGTTTCTCCTTAAATAGTATAGAGGTTATAATATTCACAAGTGACCCCGAAGGATATTCTCATTAGTCTCAGCACCTTGAGATTTTTGGCTGGAAGGTGCTGCAAAGCAACAATAATTATTTACTACAGTGTTGGAAGGAAGCCATGTGTGAAGATGAAGAAATTGCCCACCTTTGTGCTCTGGCTATCCTATGGTCAAGAAGTTTGTACCCTTCCTGCTAGTCCTACTCGTGATCATCCAGAATGGATCACAGTTTGACTCGTTGAGTTTGGGGAAGTGAACTTTAAAAAGCTGTGCAGGACCCCTGCCATCCCACCAGGCCCAGGATAGATACACTGACAGGTTTGTTATGTTTATTCTAGTTGGTGTACTCTGTCCAACTCCAAGGCTAACTACAGATAGTTGAAAAGCCTGAGGCTGAATTGATTCAATCTTCTCAGGTTAGTCTAAGCTGTGTAGATCAGAGGTTCTCAAACTGTGGTCTGAGGACCACCAGTGGTCTGTGAGCTCCATTCAGGTGGTCTGCAGAAAGATTGTGAAACAATCGAGAATAACTGCACATGCAAGGTAAGGCTACTGATATTAAAATGTCAGTTGTGTGCTTTGATTTGTAGAACAAAAAAAAAGTTTGTTAACTGGTCCGCTGAGACCCTCAGCAATTTTCAAGCGGTCCATGAAAAAAAAAGTTTGAGAACCACTGGTGTAGACTGAACCAATAAGCAAGTGAACAGACATTTACTTTTGATTCAGAAAATGCAGCCACTTACCAGAAATAACCCAAGCCAGAAACTGAGGGGGCTCTAGAGCATGCCTCCATGCTTGGCTGGAGCAGATATCTTAGGCCAAGGCTCAAACATCCACCCAGTGAGGTGAAATTTGTGGGGAGGTGAAAGCATCCTGGGATGCTGGGGGAATGAGAGTTAACTTGAATCTGGAGGGGATCTGGGACAGAAGTTCAATAAACTGATTTAACCTAAATCAGTGAAGTCTGGTACTACATCCACCCAGGTTTACCTTAAACCAGTTTTGACCATTTTAAAAGTGGTTTATGCGCACTGAACATCTGCTGTGTTACAGATTTGAACTGATTTCCAATCACTTACTCGTATACTGGTTTATGGGTAACTTCTGTCCTTAGCCCAAAAGTACTAAAATTGTCCCCTATGTTTTTTAACTATTACATTCCTCTTTTCTTTCTTTCTTTTCTTTTCTTTTTTGTTCCATTCATTTCTGTCCTTATCCTTCCCATAACAAGCACCCTTTTTCTAAAGGGCCAGCATAATAGCTTTGGTGTGAAAACAGTCTCTGCAATTGGAAATGATTGGCTATGTCAAAATCATGTCCAAGTTTTCCTTTTGCTATTTATGGTATTTTCAATACCAATAAACTTGAAATTCCAGGCTATTTGTGGCCAAATCAGTTTACATTAGAAGCTGAAATCTGCTTATAACCTATTTGCCTGGTCATGTGAAGCAGAAAGTGTGTTCAGCTAGATAATCAAACTAGTTTTTTTTAAACTGAGAACAAAGGCAGATCTAGGATTCTGAACAGGGGGGTCTAGATGGTGTGGTGCTTCATCTCATATAACACAGCACATATTTTTCTCTAGGTAAAAAGAAACTCGAAGCTTTACTAATATACTAGGGGCTTAGGGCTATATTATTCAGTTTAAGATAGAAACAAGAACAAATAACTTTCTTAGAATGAATTAAATACAATCTGCAAGGCTGTGAAATAGGAGTTTCATTTCCAGGAGCAGCTAACAGACAGCAGGACTGCAGAAGAAAGATTAGCTGGATTAGTGGGATTTCAAGACCATTAAAAAGAAGAGAGGGTTGTTAATACCTGTGGAATGAAGAATTTAGAAGGAATCTGGTAGACTTTAATGAGCCAGGAAGTCAATTGATGCTTTCATTGCTGCCTGACTAGAAATGCTGCCACTGCCTGAAATTTGGTTTTCAAGTTTGGGTGGACCAGGAATCACAGTGGGGTGCAACTGCACCCTTTCCACTCCCCTCCCCCACTCCACCCTCAGATCCACCTGTGACTAAGAATAGCCAGTATTGGCTGATAGGAGAATCCATGAGATTCAAATTAAAAACCCTTCTCACTCTCTTTTTCTACCTAGCTTTTTGTATTCTTCAGGTTCACCCCCAACACAGAGGGAGTAATATTAAAATCTGTGGACGTGGGTAGAAAGACAGTTTTCTTTAAAGTCATTCTTGTGAGCGAGAGCTGTGAGGTGGCATAGACCTCAACTGCTGCCTTTCTCCAGAGCTGCCAAACAAGCAAGTTTTTCAACATAGCAAGAATCAGTGGCTAATGGCTATCACACTTTGTGTGAAAGGATCTGCACAAAAGAGATCACAGAGCTTGATTTTTAAGGGTCTTTCTGACCCTGTGTATCTGCAGACTCAATTCCATAATAGAAGGAAAATCATATAGATAACTTGTGCCAGGGGCCCAGCTGAATAATGGGGTAAAGGAATAATGGGATACAGCAGACTTATTACGTTCAGTGCTCTGGGTCCCAACAGGCTCTAGAGATGCATCTGGAAGTTGAGTACTGGGTACACATTGGAAGTTAGTTTGAGATGCTCTCCCAGGCAATGGTGAGCAGATCACTGAGCAGCTGGAGGTCCAGCACTGCGCCTTTTTTGGGCTTACCTGGACATCAGCTCCATTTAAACAATGAATTGTAGAAGACCATCTTATGTTCATCTCATCACAGTTGTAGGATGACATTCTAGAATGTCATCACTTCATGTGCTTTCTTGAGACAACATGTGGAATCCCTGATTTAAGGGTAGTGTGGGGATTTTATAACAAAAATATTTATGACAATCTTCACAGGGTTGTGCGAGGAAGGTAAAACACCCACCCCACAGACCAGACCCCCTCATTGTCTATCGGTGGGGTTTTGGAAGCTCTCTTCCAGTAACTGAGTATTAGGAACCTACTTGGAAAATGAGCATCAGTATCCATACAACAGGATATGCCTGAATATTGGGCTCTACCACAGAATTGACAGAGCAATTTTAATATGAACATGACAAAAAATAATTCAGTGGCTCTGGACTGACATGTCAGCCCTGATGGAGATAAAGTGTTGTTTTATAGACTTAGAGTGATTGAAAAGCTTCCTGAAAGCTGAGTTTATCAAAGCTGATTATTTCAAGATGATAAAAATTAAATGACCAGCATCACTACTGGGACATTATATGGAGTTGTGTCAGGTCATAGTTTCACAGTTTGTGGGGTCGGAAGGGACCTGAGCAGATCATCAAGTCCAACCCCCTGCCATGGTAGCAAAGAGTACTGGGGTCAAACGACCCTGGCTAGATGATTGTCAAGCCTTGTCTTAAAGACTCCCAGGGTAGGAGCCAGCACCACTTCACTTGGAAGTTGGTTCCAGATCCTAGCTGCCATGACAGTGAAGTAGCGCCTCCTGATGTCTATCTAGTCTGAATCTACCCTCTGCCAGCTTGTGACCGTTATTTCTAGTCACTCCTGGTAGTGCTCGGGGGAACAGGGACTCCCCCAATGCCTGCTGGTCCCC
>NW_017728947.1:5000619-5039029 GCF_001723895.1 Crocodylus porosus
TGCTACCCCTGCATCTAAGGATTTTGTGACCTGGTCATAGAAGGCCACCAGGTTGGTCTGACAGGACCTGCCGCTAATGAAGCCGTGTTGGTTGCCCCTAAGCATAATGTCCCCTGCTGGCCCCTCATGGACATGTGCCAGAATAATTCTCTCAAAAACTTACCCAGGATTGAGGTAAGACTAACTGACCTATAGTTCCCCGGGTCCTCCTTCCTCCCTTTCTTGAAGTTGGGAACCACATTGGCCCTCTTCCAGTCCTCTGGCACCGCACCAGAGCACCACGAGTGCTCGTAAAGCCGTGCCAGGGATCCCGCAATAACCTCAGCTAATTCCCTCAGCACTCTGGGGTGGAGATCATCAGGACCAGCTGATTTAAATACATCCAGTCCCTCCAGAAGTTCCCTCACTAGATCCTCCCTGACCCTTGGCCTAGGTATGCCTCCTCTGGGGCCTGAGGGGGCACGGTGGGGGTGCTGATCTTCTCCCTGCTCATTCATTCTGGTCCATTTACTAATGGGATAGAAAAAAAATGTAGGACTATTTTTTTTTCTAGTGCTCTGCCTCTACAGCTAAGATCAGGTATTAAATAATACTCAGCCCCACAACATTTAGAGTCCTTCTGAAAACAGCTGTTAAGATCAGAACGTACCTTTATGCATATGAAGTCTGACCTCCTGTCTCATACATGGGCTGTAGAATTTCACCCACTTAGTTCTGTTTCAGGCTCATAATTTCTGGCGGAGGCAGGGCACATTGTTTCAAATGACACATGCTTGATTCAAAGGTGATGGAGAATTTATCATCTAAGGAAATTGTTCCAGCGGGCAATTACTGTAACTTAAAAATCGCACTATATTTCCAGTCTCAATTTGTCTGGCTCCAGCTTGGATCTTGGTATACTTTTGTCAGCTACACTGAACAAGTACCCACTGGCAAAAATCTTCTCCCCATGAAAATGCTTACAGGCTACAATCAAGTCACCTCTCAAACTTCTGGATAAAAAAGATTCAAGCTTCTATAGTCTGTCACAGTAAGGCAGGTCTCCCGTACCTTAGATCACTGAGCAGCTCCTTTTGGCACTCTGTCCAGCTGTCAATGTCCTTTCTGTAGAGTTGATACAAGAAACAGACACTGTCCTCTGTTAATGGTCTCTCCTGCCATATGCAATGGTAAAGCTACCTCCCTATTCAAATCTACAACTGTTTTAGTTAGGATATTACAGTGGTTATCCACTCTAATGCTTAACTCCTTTTCTGTACCATTGCTATCCAAAATGCCATCCCAGCTTCTGTGTGTGTAACTTTCATCATTATTTCCTGAGGATACGATTGTGCATTGGCATTTGAAAATCTGGCCTGCCCTCTTTTATAGAGCTTAAAGTATGTATTTTTATCAGGGTTGAATTGGGCAGTCCTACAGGTGTTAATACAATGAAGGTGTATTCAAGTGACCTAAATGACTATTAAGCAGGAAAAAAGCATTGCATTTAAGTGAACATATGGCTTATAGTGTACAGATGAGTCAGGGGAGACGGAACACCAGGAATAGTCAGTTTGTCCCAAAATATGCATTATAAAAAGAGGCTTGAACTGCTCAGCTCTCCAGTTTTCCTATGTAGCCCCTCTTTTTGTAGATGATTTAATGATATGTTTATCTAATCCCCATCAATATCTCCCAGTGGGCTTGGCCTAATGCAACAGCATACAGACACTTGAGCAATCAAGAAGTTGGGCTTTAGTTGTATTACTGTCCTTCCAGTTACTGATCTGTGTAGAGACAAGTTTCACCTGTCCCTGAAGGGAGTTGAAAGCTATTATAGATATATCATTTTGAGATAATAAAAATTGAGTAGCAGCATCAATACCGGGGCATAATATGGAGTTGTGTCAGGTATAAATGTAAGTCCAAGCCAATAAAATTCCAAACGCAAAATATCTAGCTCAACATCTCAGTGACTCTCTGCTCTTGGATACAGGGACATGTCCCAGTCCAATATTTTCTACTGGGAAAGCATCCTATGTGCCAGTCCCAGGCAAATCGGCCTAGGAATTCTAGTGCCCCCATCTCCTTTATTTTTTTAACAGATTTAAAACTATTGGTGAATGTTAAAAGTCATAGATATTTACATGGCTTTGTGGAGATTCAAGAAAATGTAGGACCCCAATCTTAGCCAAAAGGCCAAAAAGTCAGAAGCTCTTAGTGATGTACTGTACTTAAGAAGTAACAGGTCTGAGACTCCATAGAGTTGCATTTGTGTAACTTAACTCTACCCTTATATCCTTGTATCCAAGAGCAGAGAGTCACTGAGAGACTCTGTGGAAAATAATTTTGACTCTTTTTATCAGGACTAGATAAGAGAAAAATTATAAATACTGGATGTTGAGTTCTTAGAGGACAATAAACTAGTCAAAAGGTTAACCTCTCTTTCTAGCTTGCATTTGAATATGTCTAGTTAAAATGTAAAGATAACAAAAATTACGCAAATCATTCTACTAATCCTAGACTGGAACTCAACCCATTTAGGTTCTGAAAGCTTTTTAGTTTTCTTCCTGCCTTCAGATAAGACCAGAAGCAGAAAAAGTGAAATAAGGTTTGTAAGACCATTTTGCTGAGCTGTACTCTGTGTAAGGTGGGCCATAAGTAAAAAGTGCTTTGTTGGAAATAATAATAGAAATGTGGGAAATATTCTATTGTGAATGGCAGATTTATACTAGTGACTCAGCAGCTTGTTAGAAAAGAGATTTATGGGCTTGATCCTAAAGTTGAAGAACTATAGCTAACGGGCTTTTCATGAGGCCCTATAACAAAACTAAAATTAAAAAGGTTTCTACTCTGTTACATCACTGGGAACCTAGACTTAATAGGCAGAGATGTGGACGCATAATGCACTTGGACATTGAATGTAGATATTCTTATAGGAGCTCCCTTTATGGAAGGAATGTATAACTAATGGCAATTTAAGCAATGCCTACACTTCCTATCTGAACAAGATCCAAGAGTACTTTAGAACTGTATGTTGCAAGTACGAACTCCATACATGCTGCATCTGGTTGACCAAAGCAACATGTGAAAGAGCCAGTCTTGCAGTAACACACTCCAAGGATGTGTCAATGAGACTCTGTGAGGATAGCTTTCTCCCCCTGTATGGACTCTTTCTTTGGGGCCCTTTTTCCTCTCTCTTTCTTCCCTAATTTAGCATTTGATTCATTTTCCTTAAGCTGCCCAGTATGTTCTCTTCTCTTGATGCAACAATGGGATCTCCCTCTACCAACCATGATGATGCATTCAGAACTTCATAAATGTTGTAGTGGAGTTTGCTTTGGCCTTGTCTGTACTAGAAAGGGCTTGCTAGTATATCAGCACAATTACACAAACACACCTTGCTAGTGGACATTCAATCTATATTGGCAAGAGAGTTCTTTTGCTGGCATATCAGCTTCCCAAATAAAACCTTATATGGCAAAGGTACTAAGTTCAAATGTTACAGGAGTTTGGCTCTTTTTACTACCACTTTAAAATATACATGAATGTTTATTAATAGTGAATTCCCACGATCCCCAAACATGCTACATATATCCCAAAATCTCTTTATTCTGAAGAAAATATGTGAACGTCATACCCATCTGCATGCATTACCCCCTGCACTCAGGAGACACACTGTGCCTACAATCTTTCCTTTCCCGTGTGAAAAGAGGCCTCAGGCATATCATACCCCCTCTTTCCTCCTAAAGAGGCCCCTTTTCCCCCTACTGTTCTCAATTATTCAGGCTAATTCTTAACACTTATCTAAAACAAAACAAAACAATCTTTGATCAAAGACATGTTCATAGCCAAGCTATGGGGAGGAAGGGGGTGGGAGTCCAGCCAGTCATTTAAAAAGCATAAGAATCATTTTATTAGAAATGAGATAGCCCTCATATCGTCTACCCAGAGCATTCAAACAGCATGAGTCGCACTCTTTCCCTCCCACCCCCTACCAAAATCAGGAGAGTGGTTTAAAATCACATGGAAATATATGTATGGCTATTAGACTTTTTTCCACCTCTCACATGTCCACATTCCTCTGTGCAGAAGGACCGCAATCCCATCGTCAATTCCTAGAACTTCAGGATGAAGAGGATGATATAAAAGATTAAGCTGAAGGTGCTAAACAGTTTACCTATTTAGCTATGCCAACAGCAGTGAAGACGGATACAATCTGAGGGGTGCTTTCAGTCTAAAAAGCTTAAGAACCACTGGCTTATGTGCTTAAACTTACACATGTGCTTAAGCGCTGTTTGGGGTCAAAGTGCTTGGGAAAGAATGGGAGAACCAGCTAGCATACTGCAGTGAGCACTTGGGCACTGACCCAGTATTAATGGTAGATGATGAGAAGTTTGAGTTTGGTTTTGGACATCAATATTTTTAAATAGCACAGTGATGGGAGGCTCTGGCAGCCCATCATCACTGATGCAAGCAGGAACTACAACGTTTTGGTGCAAGATCAGTGATTTCAGAACATGGTCCGTGTGAAATAGCTCCTTTGTCACTGTATTAGTACCTGATCCTTAAAAAGCAGTCAGAAATAGAGCTGGTCAGGAATTCTCAGGTAAGATATTGTTTTGTCATAAAATGCTGATTCATCAAAACCAAATCATTTTGTGGGAATATACCAGCTTCAATGAAATTCCCATCAGGAAATGTTTCTTGGGTCCAGAATGGAATTTTGGGAGAAAGAAAGGCCTCTCTCACTTGCTGGAATGGCAGAGACTGAAGTTCAAGTCACTATGAAAGCAGAACAGAGACCTCAACCTGACTATCCCATGTAACAGGTGAACAACCTTATCACAAAGCTATTGTATATTCTGGAGTGGAAAGTGAAGAAAGAAGTTTTTCATGAAAAACTTCAAAAGGTCTTGGTTTCTTCCAAATATAGTTCATAATGTTTTTGCAATCGTAACCATTTACACAAAATGGCAAAACTGTTTCTTGCCCAGCTCATGCACAGAGGACATTTGTTTACAAGAAGCAGCTTAGCTTGATGGCCTGTGTCACGTAGCCATCTACAAACTATAAGAACCAGGTAAGATGATGGCTGGACATGTGAACAGTTTGCATTTGAAGGCGAGTATGTCTAAAAATCCACATTTATGCCATGAATTCAGCATGACAGCTTCACTCAAAGATGAAGAAGTAGGAAGGAGAGGTGAGTGCTGCCCAGAGATTGAGACCCACGTTATTGTGGGAAAGTGGTTCCGAGGTAGCCACCCCTCCCTGTGCTGGAGACCTCCTCCCGCTGGCTAAGGGTCTCTCACCTGTGGTCACATGTGTCCAACTCTCCTGCCACGACTTTGATTGTAATCCGGTTCAGTTTTTGAATGTCTGGCATGTGCCAGTCCAGAAGTGAGACTCCTCCCGTACATGGGGTCCCGTCGATGAGGGCTCCGCCTCCCCTACACCCTCGCCCGTACTGCCGGGGTAGTGACTGCCTATCTGGGCCAGTCACTTGTCAGGATAATGCTCAAAACATCCTTAAAAGAACTGTAAAGGTCAACACAAAGTTAACAGCCAGGGATTCCCTAGAGCGAGGGGCGGCTTTGTCCCTCAGCCACCTTCTGCGATATTACCCTGTATGCTGGGGTGTTGTCACCCTTTCTCTGGCTCCCTCTGAGCTCTTCAGCCCCCCCTAGGGCTTCCGGAGGCCACACAGTCCTCCTGATTGCGGGTGAGGCAGCCTCACCGTCTGTGAGTGCCCCTGTATCAACGTATATACAGTTCCCGACTCCTTCCGAGTTCAGCCACTCCCGGCAGCATCAAACAGTCTGCGGCCTCGCTGAGCCACCTGACTTGGCTCCTGTGTCCCTCTGGGGCTTACCCTTACCCCAGAAGGTCCTGCCGCGTCTCAGGATGGCTCGCATCCGCCCGTGTGTGCTCCCACCGGCATCGGCTCCTCCTCGGCCTTCTTCCGGTCCTGGCCTGCTTGCTGCCGGTGCCTCTTTTATGTCATCCCTCTCTGTCCGGGCCCCGCCTTCCTCCCTGCACCTGGCAGAGGCACGAGTTCATCCCGCGCTCTCGGTCTGAGAGCGGGGCTTGAGTGGGATTATGCCGGGGTGAGGAGCCTCAGAGCCTGCCGGCTCCTTCCCTCCTTCACAGTTATCAAACATACTACTGACTCAAAGTCCACAATGTGGTGCTCCACAAAAGGGCCTGAGATTCAGAAGCATCAAGCAACAAGTTTTAAAATCAGGTTCAAGTTGGGTACTCATAGCCTATGGTCCACTCTTGAAACTGTTGGCTGAAGCTGCTAGCAAAAGAAGGTGCAATTGAAAACTGAAAACAACCTAGGAAAGTGAAGAGGTTCTGGTTTATTGCAGAATATATCTTACTGTTCTGCCCACTATGAAATAAGACTTAGTTACAAGTAGTGGAAACAGCAGATGTTTAACTATCATCATCATCATTTCCATCACAACTGTAGCCAGAGTTGATTCTAATGCATTTTCAAGGCAATTGGCTTATGTTTGCTCTTGATTAAATCCAGAATAAAGGGGAAACACATTGTCCTCATACTTCACTTGGCTCAGGCTGGCAAGAAGAGTTTTGTCCAGTGGATAAAAAGGAGGGGTGAATATCATGAAACATATGGTCAATTCTTGGCTTTGCCATTGACTCATAGTGGGATGTTAGGCATATGGGTGAAGGGTGAATTTTCTGAAGTATTGAACAGCCACAGTTCATGCTGATGGTAATTGGCCTGTAAATGCTTAGAACTCTGAAAATTAGGTTGGTAAGTTGTAAAAATGGGGCTCATGTCTTCACTTACAGTTTCTTCATGTTTAAAAATCCTGACTGGTAGAGGGAGGCAATTTTTGTGCATTCATTCAGTATTATAAAATATATTTAAATCTTCAGCTGAAATGTACCATATCAGGGACAAAATCATGTCTCTGTTACTGAGACAAATATTATCATACAACCCCTAGCTCCTAGTTGTCACAAGGTCAGGGAATGTGCTTCTGAAACCTGATACCACAGTGGCCATCATTCTGTTTACCAAAAACACAAATCTGCTGTAATCATTATCAGAAATACTCCGTGCATGTACTCATAATTCTGCTGGTTGTTCAAGCTGCTTGTAGTTACTGTTCTGGTCCTGTGTCCTTGCTGTCAGTTCAAGATCCAGTGTCATATGCTAAGCTGTTGTCGTTTTTACAGGCACTTTCATTATCCGTTTTTATTTGGCACCACAAGCAATGTACAGTGGCAAGATTACTTACACATTGGGAAACAAATTATGTTATCTGTTACTGTTCCAATAGTTAGGTTGAGGCGTTGTAGTCTAGTGGTTATGTTAAAAGTCCTTGACCAAAACAACTGTTTCATTTTATTCAGCTAATTGTATTCTCCAGATACACATCAAAACAATTTATACCCAAGAGGCCATAGATTTTGAAGGTCCGTGATCATGTAAGTTGAGAACCTACATAAATGCCTGTAGAATTTCACCCAAAAAAGACTTGGCTCTGTCCTATCTATGCGTCTGTCTGTCTCACAAGACAATATTAGCACGCTGAGTAAGACATCAGCTCACTGAATGTAATCCTTGCTTGAAAGGTAAAGTAAAGCTGGAGTAACCTCTCCAGGGTGCAAAAGCCTGGGCAGGGCTGGAAGAGACCTCAGAAGATCATCGAGTCCAGCCCCCAGCAAGATAAAAGTCCAATTGACTCTTGAAGGAATCCAAAGTAAGTGCTTGCATCACCTCTGGTGGCAGTCTGTTCCAGGTCTTGGGGACTTGGACTGTAAAGAAGTCCTTCCTTATGTCCAGCCTGAAATGATTTTGGAGAAGTTTGTGACCATTTTACCTTGTCATCCCATGGGGCGCTCTGGTAAACAGGCATTCCCCCAGATCCTGATATACACCCCTTATATACTTATAGGCAGCCACTGAGCCGGTGCTTTCCAGGCTGAAGAGTCCCATAGCTCTCAGCTTCTCATCATAAGGCCTGTTTTCCTGCCCTCTGATCATGTGCATGGCTCTTCTCTGCACCCTCTCAAGCTTTTCCACATCCTTTTTGAATTGTGGAGCCCAGAACTGGATACAGTACTCCAGCTGTGGCCTCACCAAGGCCGAGTACAGTGGGAGGATGACATCCTGGGATTTGCTAGAGAAGCATCTATGGACGCAAGCCAGAGCTTTGCTCACTTTGCCAGCTGCAACATCACATTGGTGGCTCATATTCATCTTCTGGTCAATCGTGACCCCCAAGTCCCTTTCGACCATGGTGCTAGCTAGTATAGCACCGCCGAGTCTATAAGCACACTGTGGGTTTTTCTTCTCAAGGTGGAGCACCTTGCATTTTTTGGAGTTGAAGGCCATCAGGTTTTCATCCACCCATTTTATGAGCCTGTCAAGGTCAGCCTGGATCACCATCCTGTCCTCAGGTATGGATGCTTTACCCCAAAGTTTGGTGTCATCGGCAAACTTGGCCAGTCCGCTTCTGATACCAATGTCCACATCATTAATGAAGATGTTGAAGAGTGTTGGCCCAAGGACGGAGCCTTGGGGGACCCCACTGGTTATGGTGCACCACGACAACTGGCTTCCATCAACTACCACTCTCTGGGTTTGACCACGGAGCCAATTCCCCAGCCAGTCGACAGTGATGTAGCCAAAGCCATACTTGGCCATTTTTTCTATAAGGCAATCATGGGATACCAGATCGAAAGCTTTTTTAAAGTTGAGATATATGATGTCAATCTCTTCTCCCTTGTCCAGGTGATAGCTCACTTGGTCATAGAAGGAGATGAGATTGGTCAGGCAAGACCTACCCATAACAAACCTGTGCTTGCTATCCCTCAAGAAGTTGCCTTCAGCCAGTTTGTCAAGAATGGTCTCTGATGATTTTCTCCAAGATCTTCCCAGGGATGGAGGTCAGGCTGATGGGCCTGTGATTCCTCAGTTCTACTTTCCTCCCTTACTTGAAGATAAGCACCACATTGGCCTTCTTCCAATCTTTAGGCACTTCACCAGAATGCCAGGAGTTCTCAAAGATCCATGCCAGGGGCTCAGCTATGATGCTCGCCAGCTCCTTAAGTACCCTAAGGTGTAAGCTGTCTGGGCCAGCTGACTTGAAGGTGTCCAACCTCTCAAGGTGTTCCTTCACATGGTCAACATTGATGTGGGGTAATAGTTTTCCCTTGTCCTGGCAGTCCTGTACCATATTGGGCAGGGCCATCCCTTGGGGCTGGTGAAAAACCAATGCAAAATACCTACTGAGCAGGTTGGCTTTTCCTGGGCACCAGTTGTCAGTTGATCCATATGGTGTAGCAGGGATTCAGTGTTACCCTTTCTTTTCCTCCGGCTCCTCGCATAGCTAAAAAAGGACTTTTTATTGTTCTTGATATGTGTAGCCAGTTGGAGTTCAGTCGCAGCCTTGGCTTTCCTGGTTCACTCCCTACAGGTCCAGACCAGTGCAGAGTACTCCTCCTTTGGGGTGGATCCAGCCTTTCTTTTTAGACACAGGAGGTCCACTAGTTCCCTGCAGAGCCAAGGAATGCTCTGCCCATTTGCTGCCTTTCCTCTGAGATGGGATAGACATTGCTTGAGCTTCCAGAATCACTCCCTTGAGGAGCAACCACTCTTCCTGAGCTCCCCTTTGGGTTGTGGTCCCTTAGGGGTCCCATGTGCTTGTCTGCTCCAGTGGGTCATATCCAACCTTCTAAGGTAGTAAGCCATCTCTCCTTTTTGAAATTGTTCGACATGGTAGCCAGCTGTTTTGTAGTTTTTTTATGATTGCAGGGTCATTGCATTGCTTGATGTTGTTAAAGAGCTGTTTGTTCATACTACTAGTCCCAGCATGGCATATAATGGCATCTATAGCCTTTAGGTGCACAGAGTATGGCTATTTCAATTAGGCAGCTTGTAAATGTATTGTAGCTCTGATCAATGTTGGTTTCTGATGGTTCTTTTAGCTGGACTGCTCTCTTGCTGGTCGGCCTTTGGTATTTCTGCCAATCCGCCTTTCAAAAGTTCCATCTTGGAGCTGGTCTGGGTGGTGTGGGCTGAAAAATCATATTGTTCTGTGCTGGGATGATGGAAACTTGTCAAGTACTTTTCTTATTGGTATTTTACTCAAGTCACCCTTCCACCGGGCAAGATCTGGGTTTGTCTGAATGTTTCAACCTCCAGTGTGAAAGGTACATGGCTCCTTTGAGCCATATATGAGTGTTATGGCATTCAGGCTATGCCCCAAAATAATATTGTGCTCCTGTACAGTCCAGAAGTTGTCACACTAACAAACTTGACACTGTACTTAGTTCACTGAGACTCATAACAGGCCGCATAACTTACACACACACAGATGTACTCCCTGTACTCTTGAGCATTAGACCCTAACATCACTATGGGCAATAGAGGCAAGAGATGACAAAAATCACCTGCTTCATCAATTGTTAACTGAAGACCCAAACACATGGAGGCTTAAGAGGCTTAAAAGCCATAAAACACTTGTACATGAAGTCCACATGCTCCTGGAAGAGATTGGGGTTGCTGAACCAAACCTATGGGCAGTAACAGAGAGGGCCATCCACTGGGAAAGGTCATACCTATTCCTGAAGTTTTTTATGCCGACACCAAATGAGTCCTCCGTTGGGCACAACCTTGACAGAGAAGCATGGATCGAGATCAACAGACTGAGATCTGGATATGGACACTTCAAAATAACGCTTCTCAAGATGAACATTCAACCTATGTGAATGCAGTGTCCAACAAACGTCACAGCACTTAATCAAAAGCTGCAGACTGTACAAATGCCCCAATGGGATAGATGGAATCCACATAATGAGTGGTAATACCAGACAGTGGCTCATACGTTTGGAAGTTGATCTTTTGTGCCATGCCAAATGAGCAGCAGCAGCTATGGGAGCATGAGTTCTTCATGGGCCTGTACTCCATCTGCTGGTTGTGTCTGGGACTGCAAAAGAAAAATGTAGCAGACATCTATTCAGGCCATGGCTTCAGTGTTTCTTGTGGCCTCCTACTTCTATTGAGAGATCAGTGGACTATTTTTTTATTCCTAAACAAATATTTCAAATCTAGGGACATTTTACAGATGATAGAAAATTTCCAGAAACTGAAGCTACGGATACACTAAATGAGAACGGCAGGGAAGAAATAGGAAACAAATAATCTTTAAGCAGCTGTGGCATGCCAATTAAAATGAGGAAGAAGGATTGGCTGGAAAGTGGGGGAGTAGACTTGATGACTCAGGAAACCCCTGGAAGGCCTATATGTTCTTATATTTCTAACTAAGGATAAACCTATACAATTAAACGGGTAGGATGAACACCTGAAAAAAATCTTAGTGAGGCAGTCTGACAGACTGGAGGATAGTCTATTAAGAAAAGTGGTGGGAGCTCTGTTGGTTTAATCTGTAGAAGGCAATCAGTTAAAAGGCAAATCACAGTGGTATCACAAATGTATGCTTAATGTCTCTATGAAGCAACTGGTCATTGAAAAGAAAGGGGATGGTTGGAAGGGTATTTTTCCACAAGGGGCTGCAGACTTTGGAATTCACTCCTCATTTCAGTTGTCTGAAATACCACAAGTCTGTTGATCTTCAATCCATTCTGCAAAATCTCTCTTAGCCCTGGCTTTGAGGAGAGGAGGAGGGAGAGGTTTCTGTTCTAAGTGCTGCTATTCCAGTGAACTGGGGGAAATGCTGCATTTAAATCTGTGGTTTTAACATAGGTGACAGGCCACTAGAGATGCAGATACCAACCCCTTAATGTTTATAACAGAAGTGAGGAAAAAGTTATGAAGATGTCTTAAACCTATTTTATTTGTACTTTTTGTTTGCTCTTGGCTGCCATATCTTAAAGACAAAATTTCAAAATTTAAAACAAACCGTTGACCAGTTTTTGCTAATAAATGGAAATAAATTGCCATAAACTAGTTTCTAGGCTGAGATCTGGTTAATCAATGGCTACAAAGATGTAGGAGTAATTGAGAGAGAATAGTGAATTCAAACTTCTTCAAAACCATTCACAGCTAGACTAGCTCTGGTCCCGTTAAAGTCCATGGGAATTCAAAGGAACACAACATCAATGAAATGCTCACCTTAGTGTTTAGAAAAATGCCAGACTAATCAATCTAGAAGCTTAAGTCTTCTATCCCCCCAGTAGATGCCATCAATAAAAAGAAAATACAAGCCCCCTTTGACTTACTCTAATCATGTGTCTCAAGCTGACATAGAGGAACTCAGTAGGAGGAAGAAGGGACTGATTCTTTCCCAAGAAATCACAGAGGCTTCTAATGAGACTGCCCACAAGCAGAAAGACATAAAACTTTTAAAGATCCTGAAAACATAGCTTTTTGTCAAAAATGAAAATTTTGAATGAAAAATGATAATTGTACATTTTCCATTCTTTTCACTGAAACAATGGAAACCCACATTTTAAAAGATCATTTTAATAGCCAGTTTCCATTTTGAAAATGATATTTTGTCCTGAAAAACCAACATTTCCTTTAACTAATAATAGTTTTCAAAGATCAACGTGATTTTTCTTTTTGCTTCTTTTTTTTTTTGTAGAAAAAGCTAAATAAAATTCTTAGGAAATTTGGATGAAAATGAAAAAGAAATAAAGAAAAGAAATTACAACCCTGAAAATCTTTTGAAGTTTCCCCACAAAAATCAACAAAAAATGATTTATAATTGTCATTCTCTCTCTTACCAGCTCTTTTAAAATGGGAAATGAGTACTGAAACTTGATTTGGCTGTTTTGTTGACACTGGCACCTGTCTGCTCTCAGAGGAATGGGGCAAGCTTATATCCTACCCAAATAAAAAACTGGATCATTATCATGCTGCAGTAGCTACAAGCCTATGACCCAGTGAAGAAAAACTCCCATTGCCAGCTCTCTGAGCTAGCCATTCTTTTAGAAAACTGGAAAAGTAAAGTGTTCAGATTCAGAATCATTTCCTTATAAATTCTGTCAACTCAGTTGACTTCCCTTTATTATCTTGGACTTGTTAATGTCCCTGTTAACCAACAGGAATGGGAGTGTGAAGGCTGAAGGTCATTTGGAAGCTGACATTCAGCTCTGAGAAAACAATCTACTTCACTTTTGTTCAGGGCTTAAAACAAACAAATAATCCACCCAGAGATCAGTAGTTAGCAATGGTTGGGATTGTGCAGATCGATAAGTAGGGTCCCAAAACCCCCAACTCGGAAAGGAGGAGTCAAGGCCAACACCTTACCAAAACTTTTTGTGACTTTGTTGAAAAACTGGTGCATCCTAATTTATCCAGATGTTAAAGCAGACATGCTTTTTGGGGTAGCACTGAATTCCTTAGGGGGGAAAAAAATTTCTCCCCAGGTCAGTGGAGATATTATAAGTGGTTTTAAAATACCTTACATGACTGTATTGCAAAACCTGGCATGAGCTTTAAGAAAAAGTGTCCTAGGTTTGTTTGGCTATTTCATATGTAAGAATGAATCTAGTAGCCCCAGGAGCCATGGATGGCATTTGTTTAGCCATGGCTTCCTGGAAGGGAAATAATACAGTGAGATTAGTTTCAGCAAATTAGGAAACTTCTCTTCCTTTTCAGATAAAGCCAGGCACCATTCTTCACAGCAGAACAGTTTGTCTGGTAACACAGACATCATTTGTCACACAGATGGACAATCCCTGTCAGGAGCATCGACACAAGCTTCATTGACTACTACTACCACCCACCCAGCTGTTTTGGTTTGTCTCATTGGGTGCCAAAGAAGCAACCTTGTTTCAGAGTCATCTGTCTGTACCATTTCTTTTCAAGTGGATCAGTCCTGTTTCTTAGAAACTAGACCAAGCCTTTTGGAAAGTGTCCACAATTACAGAGACAGGGGGCAACTTTTGTCCAGTACTTTTTGAGGCAGTGTTAACAATTCTATAGCCCAAAGAATTTTTCTTGCAATCTGCTCTGAAGCTTAGTTTTAAATTCCTTGTTCATACAATATCAATGAACTTAAGTCTTTATTTTCATTCTCTTCAAATTGCCACCACTGGCATGAAACCTTTGTATATTTTTTGCAAGAATAGCAGAGCCAAGATATTTTAGATGGGCATGATGCCCCACCACCACCACAAAATCACTTCAAAGCAGTTGCTGAATCAGAATAAATTGGTCTGGATGTATTCTTTTCCCTAAAATCACAATGTAAAACATGCTGAGGGGAAATGAGATGCCGCATTCACTCACCCTGACTCACTTATCCTACAGGAATCCACACAAGCATTAGGATCTCTTGAACTGATTTAAGAGCTAGTGAGTTGTCCTGGGCCTGTGAAAGGGTAATGACCCTGCTAAATTTTGAACAAGGCTCCATCAGTAAAGCTCACCATAACTGCCAACCAGGACAATGCTACTCTCTGTCCCTGGATGTGTGAGTTTTGGTTGATATTTGACCTTATTCCCATGGGTGTTTAGATCTGCCCAGATGCTGCAGCATCATTGTTGTTAGCAGTCCCTCAATTTGAGGATGATCTTTATCATGGCTCTTTGATGGATGACTCATTGATGGATAATCTCATTGATGGATCTTGCATCCAGTCCTTGAGCCACAGATCCATCTGCAGAAATTACAGGTCTTTTCTAAGGGCAGGGCAGGCTGCAGCCTGGGGTTCCTCTCCTATTCTTTTCTCTGCTTTCTCATCTCTGATTCAAGGGCAAAATACTTTACCTCAAAATGGGCTGCTGCTTGGTTGAGATTGTGGCACCATTGGAATCAGTTGGCATCCAGATCCTCCCAAGTCTACCTGTTTTACCCTTCACAGTCTGAAGTATCAATTTGAATATCACTTGCTTTCAAAAAACATTTTTCTTACTATAATGTTTAAGTTATCCCACAGGGCTTCACAGTGAAAAAATACAGTGCCTAATGCAATACACATAACTTCATAATCATCCTGTTAAAAGGTTTTTTTGTCTAGAATTTGGACACATAGCACAGTGGAATTGTAACTACTAGCTCTATGAACTAGGGCAGCATGTAATCTTCTATGCTGCAGGTAAGGAAACTGAGGCACATGAGGTGAAATGATTGCTCCAAGTAAATTAGCTGCAGAGATGGGATAAGGATTGAGGTGTTCTTGCCTCTGTGCCCTATGTTGGATTCACTTGATCATAATTCTTAGCAGAAGCACGAAGCTTTTCTCAGTTGGCTCAGTCCATCTTCTTCCCCATCTATAGCACTGTTTTGTGATCAATGTGATCTTCAAGATAGCATGGAATATCTACAGGATATGAAATGCAATAATTTTATTTTGCCTTGGTTTCAGATTTGAATGAAATCTAATGTGTTGGGAAGCTTCTGTCCATAATCCTGACCAGGATTTTGGAATAACCAAAGGCCATGAATAAAATTGTCTTGTGATTTTTACAATAGTCATTGCATGCAGGGGCAGGAGTTTTTATTCCATGTAGACATCTAGCCTGAAAAGCTGCAAGTTGTTTACATTAAAGCTGAGTTCAAGCATATTAACTAGAAGCTGTCAGAAATATGTGACCCAGCTCTATTTTATTAATAGGGTAGAGGTAGAACAACACCAGCCTATTCAGATCTGTGCCAATGTTTGGTTGGTCAAAACAGAAAACATTTCTTCAGAAGTTTCTATGACCCTGATTTTGGGTGAGGCTGTGCAGAAAATGAACAAAGTCAAGAGGGTCATGGTGGGACCTGTCTTAATGATGTACATGTTCTTTCTCTATCCTGTCAATTAATTTTGATGGGTAGGCAAAATCTCATAACACTGGTAATTTCTGAAAGCTATCCTTTAATTTTTTTCTGTGTTGTTTATTTTATTCCTTAATTTTTCCTCTGCCCTAATCCTCCAGCCCTGCATCCTTCATTGCAGTGGGGAATATTTAGCTAATACAATTCAAAACCTAAAATAGATCTTTCCCCCTTTCTTTTCCTGCAAGCGGCAGTGGGAACGGAGGTTACAGGGAAAGGTTACAGCATAGGTGACTCATGTATCCCATTCCTAGAAAAAAGAGTCAAGTGTTTCATGGACAGCTAAGGGCGCTTTTGACTATTGCTGAGCAAATTGCTTATGTAATCACTTTTAGAAAAAGGATTAGGAAATGCAGGCTGCTAACCTGCCCTTTTCCCAGCCTCCAGCAGCATTATACATACAGCTGAGCTGAAAGCAATAGAGTGAATAGACCCGACTGAGCAATTTCCATCTAGATAATGTTCATACACCATCAGGAGTGGATAAAGGTTATCAATTTTGTATGAACTGAACCAGAAAGAATGGACTTTGGTCTTCTCCCTCTGCTTGCTAGAAATGCTAACTCTGCATTCTCCCTCCCCCATCCCACTTGCTTCCCTGCATCCTGACCCTAGCCTCAGGCCAGTCCTGCAAGGTTGTGCTAGTAATTCTCCCTGAGAATGAAGCAGGACAAACTTTCTCTCTGTGATAGTTCCTCCCATGCTTTCTATTTCTTCTTCCACTAACACTCTCCTATTTACATTAATAATGAGGAAAAAGAAAACACTCACTGGACTTGTCTACACAAGATGTCTACTGCAGAATAAACTAATTAGCTTTCAGTAAACATCTTGTGTCTACGCATATGGTCCTATTATGCTGCAGGAAACTAATTGACTCTGCAGCAGGGTAGTACTTGTAAATACAAGTATTATCATAGAATCATAGAAAATGAGGGTTGGAAGGGACCTCAGGAGGTCATTTAGTCCAACCCCCTGCTTAAAGCAGGACCATCCCCAACTAGATCATCCCAGCCAAAGCTTTGTCTAGCCAGATGTTAAAGACCTCCAAGGATGGAGATTCCACCACCTCTCTGGGTAACTTGTTCCAGTTACCCCTCTTATGAGAGAGTTTTTCCTACTACCTAAACTAAACTTCCCTTGCTGTGCCTTGAAACCACTGCTCCTTGTTCTGTCATCTGCCACCACTGAGAACAGTTTAGCTCCATCCTCTTTGAAACCCCACTTCAGGTAGTAGAAAGCTGCTATTAAATCTCCTCTTAGTCTTCTCTTCTGCAAACTAAATAATCCCAGTTCCCTCAGCCTCGCCTCATTAGTCATGTCCCCTAGCCCCCTAACTATTTTTGTTGCCCTCCAGTGGACTGTCTCCAATTTGTCCACATCCTTTCTGTAGTGGGGGGCCCAAAACTGGACAGGGTGCTCCACATGTGGCTTCATCAAGTGCTGAATAGAGAGGAATAATCACTTCCCTTGATCTGCTGGCAACACTCCTACCAGTGCAGCCCAGTATACTGTTAGCCTTCGTGGCAACAAGGGCACACTGCTGACTTATATTCAGCTTATTGTCCACTGTAACCCCCAGGTTCTTTTCTGCAGAGCTGCTGCCTACCCCATCGGTCCCCAGCCTGTACTGGTGCATGGGATTGTTCCATCCTAAGTGCAAGACTTTGCACTTGTCCTTGTTTAACCTCATGAGATTTCTTTTGGTCCAATCTTCCAATTTGTTTAGGTCACTCTGAAACCTAGCCCTACCCTTCAGCATATCAACTATTCCCCCTAGATTGATGTCATCTGCAGACTTCCTAAGGATGTACTCTATGCCATCTTCCTGGTCATTGATGAAGATATCAAACAAAACCAGCCCAGGACTGACCCCTGGGGAACTCTGCATGATACTGGCTACCAACTAGACATGGAGCCATTGATTACTACCCTCTGAGCCCAATGATCCAGCCAGTTTTATATCTGTCTTACAGTCCATTTATCCAACCTGTATTTCCTTAGCTTGCCTGCTAGAATGGTGTGGGAGACCATATCAAAAGCTTTGCTAAAATTAAGGTACACCACATCCACTGGTCTTCCTGCATCCACAGAGCCAGTCATCATAGAAGGCGATCAGATTGCTCAGGCATGACTTGCCCTTGGGAAATCCATGCTGACTGTTCCTAATCACTTTCCTTTCCTCCAAGTCCTTAAAAATTGATTTCTTGAGGACTTGCTGTATGATTTTTCCAGAGACTGAAGCATGGGTAACTGGTGCCTCCTGAGTCAGAGGGGGCACTTGCCCCCCCAGCAGCCAGTCAGCAGCGGATCAGACCAATGTGGGGGGAGAGTTTCCCCTGCGGCTGATTGTGCTGACTGGGGGAGGAAGTTCCCCTGTGGCTGATCGCACTGACCAGGAAATGCCTGGGGGAATGCAGGGATTGCTTCTCCTGGTGCCCCTACTTCCCAGCTGCCACTCTCAAGGGGGTCACCAGCACTTTCACCTGCCCTTCCTGCCTGTCATCTAAGCAGGGAACACTGGCTGTCAGGGGGTGCACCAGTGCTCTCAGGAGGTGCACATGCACCTCTGCGCACCCCCTATGTATTGCCACTGGACTGAGGTGAGGCTGACTTAGTTCCTTGGATCCTCTTGTTTCTCTTTCTTAAATATGGGCACTATATTTGCCCTTTCCCAATTGTCTGGGACCTCTCCTGATCACTATCAGTTTTCAAAGATGATGGCCAGTGGCTCTGCAGTCACATCAACCAACTCTCTCAGCACCCTCAGGTGCACTGCATCTGGCCCCATTGACTTGTATATGTCCAGCTTTTCTAAATATTCCCTAACCTGTTCTTTTATCCTGCTGCAGAGTTTTTTATTCTGCAGCACTGGATGTTTAGATGCTGATGCAGCTGGCTGGAGCACATGAGTGCTTCAGTCCAGAGGTTAGCTGCTGGCTAGCCCTGCATTGGAGCACCCTCTGCCCCAGCCAGCCCCTCCACAGTGCATTGAACTGGGTCAGAGCAGCTCTGGACTGGAATGCTGACCCCTAGGCCTGCTGCTAGGGGCTGCTCCAACCTGGGTGAACATTCTATGGTCCCTGGCACGGGTTCAAATACTGTACCTGGGAATAATAAACTCCAGTGCAATATGTGCTGGAGTTTATTGCTAAGTGCTAATAGCACATGTAGATGTGCCTACTAGGTGCATCTACACATGCAATTAATTCAAAGCAATAAAGTGCAGAGCAGTTTGAGCTCAAGTAAACTACTCCTGGGCACAGTATTTATACATGCACCTGGGACAGCAGCAATTTGAGCTTGGGCAGAGCAGTTTATGCCAGGGGTGCTCAGCCCTGGGCTGGAAGAGGGACTGGCTGGGGCACAAGGGTGCTGAAAGTACAAAGATATGTGGCTAGGCCACAGGCAGGAATCTGGCCCCTGACTGGCTGGGTTGATAGGGTGCAATTTTTTCCAGGAGTCAGTGTCTACATGTATTTAATTGCAGTGAATTACCCCAACCTAAGACAGTAGTGCCGCCAACAATACTATCTTACTGTGGTATAAATTAGTTTACTGAGGCCTAATACCATCTGACATGTGGACAGTGATGCTTTACTCCTCAGCTAATTAGTCTACTCCGTAGTAAAGTATATATGTAGATGCAGCCACTTATCAGCAGGGTAAGCAAGGACTGTTATGCTTTAGGAACATGTTGGCTGTGATGAACATTGTGGGCATATATCTGAATGCTAAACAAGAGTTCCGTCTTTGGAAGACTTGTCTGGCTCTTTGAGCATCAGGACAGCTCTTCAGATCCACAGAGGCCTGTAACAACCCCACATCCAGTGCGAACTTTAGTACAGAGCTGCTCAAGAATGTTCTAACAAAACAGAGTTTTGATGGAAAATTCAAATTTGTTGAAACCAAATGTTTTACAAAAACTTATTGACTTTGATGAACTTTTTGCCAAAACAAGGGAAGGAGTCCATTAGAGACCTACCTGATTTGACACCAGTTTGCATAAAGTTCTTCTCAGAAATACAGAATGTCTAGTATGGCAAATCTCAACCATGACCCTCAGAGTAGGGACCCCAGGAAGCTGGGAAACTTTAGGTACCTCAACTTGAGTGCAGGCCATCATTATTGAATTTAATAAAAACTACACCAAAACAACATGATTTTTCTAACACATACACAAAAATTGGAACTTTCCTCCCATAAGCATTTTTTTAAATTTTAGTTTTCACTGCAAAATGGATTTTTTTTTACATTTCAGTATTTTCCCCCAACTAGAAATTCTGAGTTTTGATCAACTCAGCTTAAGAGGTTACCAGAAAGGAAAAAAAATAATTGCATTTATTCCTCTCTTTGTATTCTTAAATGATATCTGAAGAAAGGTGGAGATGTTTTGTTCTTGTTGCTATGTTTCTTGCATGTGATTTTTCTCTCAGGAGAAACACCTGGTCTTGGCTACCTTCTGGATGCTGGAGAATTCAGTAAAGTAGAGAAGATCCAGTGGTATTATGACATTTGGTGAACTGATAGATTGAAATATGAATAATACAATGGCTGATTTGTTTTTTGTGGGTTTTTTTGTCTAAGACTCATTTAAGTCAAATTCTTGATAAAAAGTTAAGAAAAAAACATTGAGCTCTTTAGGTCTCCAAATAAAAGCTGGAAGACATGGGTTTTATTTATTACTGCTATACCCCGGGTTAACTGAAGTGAAATCAGTGCAAGTTACCTGGAATATAAATTCAGAGAAACAGTGGGAAAGAGCTCTGGAATTTCTTAATTAAAAAATTACAGTTTCCAAAAAAGTCAGTTCCTTTCAATATACTACAAAAATGAAAGGTCACAAACTTTGATTTTTATTATTATTATTTTCTGTTACAGATCACCTTTTACATTAACCCAAAATACAAGAACCTGCAGAATACCACCACTTTTTCCAGTGCTGAGCTGAGATAAAGGGGTATGTCTTTAACTATCTGAAACATACAGCTACAGGAACTATCCAGTGACATTCAACAAATGTTGCTCTGGGAAGTAGCAACATGTTAAGCCCGGTACCTAATGTGAAGTATTCATTGCACCAGCCAAAAGAGGAACAATTTAGAGGAAGAATAAATAATTTTTATGATTAAGATGCTGAAACAGATTTTGCTTTCAATTTCTGATGCACTTCCTCTGCAACCTCAGGTAGCCTCTTTCAGTGGGTCATTTCCCCATCTGAAACATGGAGAAAATAGTAAAAGCTTCCTCTTTGTTGTATCTAATTATATTGCAAGGTACTTTCAGTACTGGCACTCCTGCACTCTCTTGGCACACGTTTGTACAGGTCCTGGCACAACTGGGTCCTAATCAACTGATGGTTCCAGGTATTATTGTAACACAAACAGCTAGTGACAACGGAGACATTCTTTTCCTCCAGGTCAGATAAGCGTCAGCACAATGCCAGTGGTTCAAATAGACGAAGTCCCCTCTAGCAACTAGCAGAGGAGCCTAAACAAAATATTCAGGGCCTTGAGACTGTGCAGTTGCCTTGGATTTTTTACTGAATGAGCACTGGCAAAAATCTGCCAGCATAAAAGCGCAGGACTGTAATCACAGGTATCTGATAGCTGATGGTCTGGCCTAGGTATTATTTTTTCTCATAGTCTCTCTTCTTCCAAGGTGGCTGTAGGGAAAAGGCGGGTAAAAGGGAAGAAGGAAGGAAGGAAGTAGAAACTGGTGAGAAAACCTTTGGTTCAGTGTCTTAGAGACACCAGGATTGTAGTGGTGAGGGGGATCCTACATGGGGAGAGGGGCAGTAAAGAGAGGATTTCTGGGATTTTGAGGGTCAGGGCCAATGAAGAGGGTCCAGGCTGGACAGCACTTTGGTTAGCAAATATTCAAGTCAAGTAATCTCTTCCACAGTGTCACAAGGACATTGTTGTAAGAAAGTCTGAGGGTCTTTGCAGAGCCCTTTGATTTAGCTTTCACCTGCAAGATTAAATAGCAGATGAGCTCCAATCTCATGCCAGTGGTGGGCAAGGGGAGAGAAATAAGGTAGGGTTTCAGGCTTGCAATGGGATGGAATATGGCCAGAAAACTGGGGAGAGTGCTTGAAGAGTTTGGGGAACCAGGGCTGGAGGATTCTCCATGGCCTGGAGATGAGCCTGCAGTGTATTTCATGAAGAACCAAGCCCCTGAGGGCTTGACATCTCACCTTAGAGTTGTCTTCATGCAGCCGCCCACATGCAATACCATATAGAGCAGTAAATAATATCACACCCGCATTAGCACCATGATAAACTTGGGGGGGGGGGAAGAAATCTACTGCTCCAAGTCTGGTAAAACTGTGTGTATCTGCTGCTGCCAAAAAGAGTAAGTGGCCCGCATCCCAGTTTATGCCCCAGAAGGGATAGTACACCTAACAGCAGTGATGTGCCCTCAATTCTTATTCCAAGGAAAGAGTGCCACCTACTGAATGACTGTTGCCACTTTCTGCATCACTTGGTGTGGCCTTCCAACAAAACCCTGCAGAATTACAGGACTTTAGTGCAAGACAACATGATTCCAGGTTGCAAACTGACCTTGGACAAGACTCTCAGAAGCAGGGACCAAGATTGGTGTCTCTCTCTAAGAAAAATGCTCTGCCCTCCTCTCAGCCAACACTCAAAGGCAGGACCAGCCACCACAGGAAGACTCTCTGCCTCCCCAAATCATAAATGGAATCAGTCTCAGTATCTCCTCTCTAGCTGTGGGCTCAGTATAGCTCTTCTTTTTGCTTGATGCAGAGTGTGTGATTGCTGGAGCCTATGCTCAAGGCCTGAGTTTAATTAAATAACAGCCTTATCATTAGTAATTGCTCTGGTATTTTTATTGTAACAATGTGAATCCTGCTGATCTTTCTGGGCATTACTGGAGCTATGATAAGTTGTTTTCATGGGATTTTCCCTAGAAACTAATGAACTGATACACTGAGAGCCTTGGCTGGAGACAAGGATTCGGGTGTCCTGAAATCAACAGCAGCATGAACTTCTTCCCCTATTTTCCCAACCTCAAACTTCTGACCCTAGTCGCCATATCACCGCTACAGAAACCATAGCTGGAAATGTTCTCCAGGAGAAGGCCAGAGAGTTCCACTCCAGGAGTGGGGGATGATTCTCACGAAGGGGCACAGAAAAAAAATAGTTGGGAAATTAAAGACAGAGGGCTAGAATTCCAGTGACTTAGTTTGAGTTCCTGTTTCTACCACAGCCTTTTGTGCATGACCTCACACAAGTTGCATAAGCTATTTGACTGAAACCTGGGCCCTTCTGAAGACCATAGAAGTTGTCGGTCAAGCCAAGTTTTCATTCTTTGAGCCTCAGTTTGCCACCTGTAAAATGAGGAAAGTAATAGTACTTTCCTACCTCACAGAGGCCTGGCAAAGATGAATAAAAACATGCATGGGGGTGCATAAATAAAGATAAAGAAACGACAGCTGAGAGGAAGCACTCATGTTTTTGGCTTCCCCATGAAATGTTCATGCATTTCCTACTTGCAGCAAAGCCACTGCACCCACACAATCTGGAAACTTGTCACCACGTTCAACTGGTTGTGTCTGTAGTGGAGGTAGGCACTGTACTCCTGGAATATATGATACTTGAGTTACTGCTGTCACTTGCCAGGATGCAGGACTCCTGGCACCTTTTAGGCTACCATCTAGGAAAAGTCATTGAGGGCAGGAGGTGAGGCATGAGTACGTGGAAGCCAGCCCATGAAAGCTGTGCTTCTGAGCCCATCCGGCTTTGAAAGGGCTTTATGGAGCATCTGCATCTATTTACAACAGTTTTGTTCCAGGTCAGGAGGGAAAATGTGTACGTCTGTCTAATTGCATCCTGGGAGTCTTCTTCACATGCAGTGCTCCATGTGAAATGATCAAAATCTATCTCCCAAAGGAAGAATGGAAGTGTCTTTTATTAGCTAGAGGGAGGGGAAAGAGCGCTTTGGTAGAGACAAAGAAGAGGATTAAAATGGATGAATCCATGTTTTACCCACAGAGAATATATATCCTTTAGAAGGTGCCATTTCCAGCACTGAAATTTCAGTACTGCAGCGGGATAAAGGTGTGTGTAGAGAGTACGTTGTGTTGCCCCATGAAAAGAGATGAGGGAGTTAACATTAAGTACCTGGGAGCAAAAACAAGACAGGAACGCTCTCCTCAAGCAGACAGCGTTTGAATCTCAGTTAACCTTGTTAATCTTACCAACCAGAGGCAGCTGGGTTTAGGTGAATTTCAGAGCTGTAGCTAAAATCTGATTAACTAGAAAATGAAATGAATGTTGTGAGGCAACAATGTGCTTTGATTGGAAGCAGGAGTTTGCTATAAAGATCAGGTAATCCCATCAAGGAACATGTGCCACACGTACTGCAGCACAAACACCAAATTCTGAACATTGGAAAAAATCAATGAGCACTCACAACAGGCAGTCCAGGGAAACTACTTTGGCTGAAGTTTGTGTTATATGCACTAAGTGTCAAATATTTTCAATAACCAACACAGTTTGTAAAAATCACTATCTGCTTTGGGTCAGTTTGCATCACTTCTCATTTCATTTCCCATCACTAAAATGCTGATGGTGACCTCTAATACTAAAGTGGACATGTCTACTTCAATACTGTGTTCTCTGATTTCAGGGCTTTTTTAGACTAGACTCATAATGGATGACCTTTCATATTGAGCGTATGGGACCATAAAGATGTTTACAAACTCTGAACGCCAGAGAAAAACTTGCTGTAGGCTCCAGAGGCAAATATATCAAGAATATCACACCCTCTGAAATAGATTTACAGCATTTTTATTCAGTTGCTTTGAAGGTGCCGTTCCAAAGTGCCTTTCTGCCTCTTTCATGCGCACATGCACATACACACACACACACACATATACACACGCACTCTCCTTTCTGTCTGCATCATTTGCTAGTTGCAATAGTTTTCCAGCTGGTAAAGGGAGCAGGTGTTATGGCAACATTGCTCGACAATTCCCCTCTTCACTTTCTCATATTCCTGCTGTTGGAATGCTAGGTCTTCCACTTCGTTCCGCAGAGGCCCATTCACTGTTGGGGATAAAAAGAAATTCATGTGAATCCATACACGAGCATCTCAGCTGGGACCATGCAGTCTAGAGATCAATACTTGCTGCCTAGAGATGGCTGGAAAATGAAGAAATAATTGCAAATATTTTCCCCTTATTAATATTGTTTGTATCACCATAGCACACAGAGGCTCCAAATTTCATGTCCCAACAGGGTTCTGGAGCATATGAAAGGAACCATATCTTGTAAGTGTTGGCCTTACTACAGGATGGTGTGCAAGACACAGTGGGGAAGATGTGTAGCGATGGAGAGAAACCTTGTAGTCTCAGTTGATGACTCTAGATAGTTCATAGCATTGTAAAATGGCTCGTCTGTTCCATGGAGGTGAGATAGGTGGAATTACAAACTTCATGAGGGGTCATTATCCTGTGAACCCGAGCAAACAATTTTGCTGCCCAGAGGACTGCTGACTCAGTTGAGTTGTGAAGTGGGATGTGTTTCATGTTTGGCTCCTGAACAGCCTGCATGTAGTCTACAGCTTGCCACAAACTGACAGGTTTGGATGTGGAGTGAAAATTGTCACAAGAAATAACAAAGCTGGGACACTATGCAATGTTTTTGACAAAATGTTCTGAACTGTTGATGCAAAACTCAAAATTCTTCACTAGAAATATTTGTTTTTTCAATTTTGCAGTTAACAATATGGAAAATTTTTACCTAAATGAAAATTTTCAGCGAGAGGGGAGGGAACTTTTTTTTTAACAACAACATTTTAAATGGGTCGATTTGTTTTTACCAGCTTTCTTGGTGTACCAGTTTTGCTCCTGGCTCTTTATAATTAGTTTATTATTTAAACTGTAAGGGCTTTGGGGCTCCGTGCGTCTTATGTTTGTAAAGCACCTAGCACAAACGGCTTTTCATTCCAATCATAATTTTCCAAACGATCCTTTCAGAGTTAAACAGGACAGGCAGGAAAAAGCACCTCCACTATCTTAATGTTACAATGGCTCTTCTGCTCATGTAAGTCACTAATTTCAGTACAATGGTGCTTCTTACAGGTCCCCTGGACTCTTGGGCTGAAAAACTACTCCACTGTGCCCAATACATGACAGGACCCATACTACGTCTAGATGAACTAATGGATGCTTCCCCCAGCTCTCTTTCCTTCAAGGATTCTGTGCCCAGGCAGCTGGCTGAGGATAGTTCTGGTGATGGTAAAAACCACTTGCAGGTCAGCCTAGTGGCAAGACATGATAATTAACCTCACTAAGAATGGAGAGTGAGTGGCACTTTTTCCAGCCTCTGCTAAGGCAGAGTAGACAAGAAGTGAGTCTTCAGCAATCACTCCTTCTGCATAGTAGCACATCATTTTTCTTACAACACCACCCAGCCAGCCTTGGTTTGAACAAAAATCCTTCATGTGTTATATGACTCAATGCATGTTTTATACATATTTCTGGGAAGTGGCTGTAGTGCTCCTCTAACTCAGGGTCATTTGGCTGTGAAATGTTAGCATTATCAGCTCCTTGGAGCTGCAACATTACTTTTATGTGTTTATACAGTGCCTAGAATAATGGCATCATGAGCCATGGCTGGGGCTTCTAGGCACTACTGTGATACAAAGACACTGTAGACAGTAGTTCCTTTCTTTGTATGCCTATGGGGGGCTGCTGATGTCTCAGCATGGCTTCCTGGAAAAGAGGTGGAAGCATCAAGACTTGCTGGCCCATCATTTTCTGCCCTCCAGCAACTTGCTCTTCCCCTTTTCTCACAGGCCATGCTATCATAGGAAGTCTGTTGTTATGATTAAGCAATAATTTTACTAAATATATGTGCAGAAAACAAAAGTTACTGATTACAGAGAAACGTGCTTAAAAGTCAAATGTGCTCATATAAGCCTGAGATGAGCCCAGCTGGACAGTTGGGAAGGATTCACCTACCTAGAGGCTGTTCAAGGTCCCTTCGACCTTTAGGAGAGTAGAAGAAACCCCTTTCACCACACACCAGATAGAGAGCATCCACCAAGTGAGAGCCACACAGGCGCTGGTTAGCTGCAGCATAGCTGACACTGGGGCTAGAGAGAGCGAGGAGGGCCAGGAGAGGCAGCGAGTGGATCCAGAGAGCCATGGTGGGATGAGGGGTGAGGCCTAGGAAAAGCAGAGAGAAGGGGAAAATGAAGCAGGGAGATACTAGTAGAACAATTCTGTCATCCTTTCACTTATTTGGCTGCAGATTCACTTTGAAGAGGTAGATGAAACCCTTTAAAGATGTGACAGAATTAGGAGGGGAAAGGGTGCTTTATGAACCTGAGCATCAGGAAAACATCTGAGCCTCCCATGTATTCATAAGTTAATAGTAATTTTAACAGCTTGTAACTAGTATAGAACCCAGCCAGCTGCAAAAGGCCTTTTGCCTAATTTAGCGTCTCTTGACCCCTTTTTCTAGGAGCTTGCTTGGACCACAAATGCTGCAATGTGTAATAAGCTAGTCAGCCCTGCTTATCAGCAAAATACAGGAGAGTTCAAAGGAGGCACACAAAGATAGCCTATGTGCTCCCCAAATCCTGGGTTAGCATAGCAGTCAAGTGAAAACCCCAGCGCTATTGCCTGGGGGAATACTGGTGGAAAGGTGTGTAGTACTGTAAGAGCAGCAGACCTCCCTACTCTGTGGTGACCCTCTCCTAGCCACTTACGGTAGGCATGTTGTGCTAATCTCCCCTGGTCCCACCTCACTCTAAGAAAGAGACCTCTTGAGTTGAATAGTGCCCTGTTTTGGTGCCACGTTAATCCCAAAACATGAAAAAAACACAATGAATCTGATTGGGAGAGCCAGCAGCCACTTACCTTCAAAACAGATCTAGCATGTTCTGGGTCAGTGCCAGCTGTGTCCTCTGAACCTCATCTCCTCATCCTCTCCATCCTGCATCCCTGGTACAAGTAACTTCAGCCATAATCTGGAGCAGGAGTCATTAACATGCTTTTGCCCCAAGCAAGAACTTGCAACCCTGCCCCTGCCTTTGGTTGCAAATCTCTGGAGAGCCATATCCAGCCCATGGACAGTACGTTGCCAATGTGGTTCAGGTTCCACATGTGGCTGTTCAGGTCTTGGCTTTTTCTGAGACTGTCATAAGGATGCTTTCTAATGGCAATAAGTTGATGAATGCTTGCACATTTGAAATTGAACAGAAGAAAGCTGGACAGGAGAGTACCTGTCATGGATAACCCCCTTTCTCTATTCACTTGGAATTGGACAGAAACTACCAATTCATTTCATAGGTTCTAATCATTACTACAGCAACTGATTTTGTGTCTGCCTTTTCAGGCAAAAGATGGTACCTCATTTCCAATCCCCTAAGCTATTCTCTGTGTGTTCTATATATTTTCACAGAACAAGTATGCCTGGGTTTGTTTCCCAAAGTATGTCTATGTAGGCCATATTGTAGGCTGTCCTCCTTGTTTCTTCTTCCTTGTTGCTCTCTGCGGTAGTCAGCCATATAGTCACATATCACTTTTAGTGCTGCTGTGCATATCCAGCAGTAGAAAAGTAAAGAGTCCTCTCCTGAGTTAAACAAGCCTAGGTATGAGATCAAAAACACAGTGAAGCAGATGGGCATGCCTGGGATATGATATGACAATCAAAACTGAGGGTTGTGGGGAGAGATTGAAACCCACAGTGCTATCCTCAGACAGAGACCCTCCCTCATCATAAGTTAGTTGCTAACAGGCACATTTGTGAGTTCGCTTTGAAGTGTGCTTGGGTTTAGGGTTTTGAAGAGTTAACAATCATTGCAAAGGAGGCATTTTGATGGGGGAACAAAGTTAGCACTAGCTGTTTCCTGTTCTCTCTGCTTCCTCCCAGTTTTCCTTGAACCATGTCCGTATCCACCTCATTTCATAACAGTTGCCTGTAGACATTCAGGGATACTGTTCCAGTAGGGCTGGGGTTTTCACCTGACTGCTATGCTAACCCAGACTGTAATCAAAGTGTATCAGAGCAGACTCAATTAATTGAATAATCGGGTCTGCTGCAGCGTGCTAATTAGTGTGCTCCAGCAGCATCAATGTCTCATGGATTCAGCGTCTCCGTGCTTCAAAACGGTGGCAGGGGAGCTTTAACTACAGCTCATTGAATGAGCTTTAGTTAAACTGCACCCACTGCCATTTTGAAGCGCGGGATACTGAATACATGAAACACTGTGGGCACTTTAATTAGAGCAGCTCTCTCCTCCCCAACCTCCTCCACCTCCAAGCACATGTAAAGATGCCTAGCCACGCCTGCTAGGGGCATTTTTATTATGTAGCATTCCCTCCCCATATTACAGGCACTTCAACTTACACTTTCTAACTCCAAACAGCACAGACAACAGTGAGGATAGAATCTTTCTGGCAAAATGTTTGAGGAATGGATTGCAAACCATATGCAAGTTCACCAGAAGTTGCTCTGTGAAATATTCACAGGTGTGATACCATCATAGTATGAGTCTGGACATCATTTTGATTGGAAAGCCTGCTCTGCCACTTTGCTCACCACTATCCCTTCTCTGTTAACACAGTGCCTATAGCCAGGTGCAAAGGATCTACCCTGGGACTAGCAGACAGAGACTGAAATCTCTGCTCATGTCTTTGGCAATTGCATCCATGCAGGAGGAAAGAACTGAGGCACTAAACTCAGGTTCCTGATGGGGAGGAAATTGGGAATGTGGACATGTATTTGAAACCCTACAAAAGGTCTGACTTCCAGGCAGAAATGAGACAACAGAAGAGCAACAGACATCCTCAGAAAAGTTAGCTGTCCTTATCCAACAAAATAGAAATCATCATTTTGTTTTCTTGAACCTCTCTAGGATTTTTTGCCCTTCCATCTGGGTAACCCGAACAAGAAATCCATGGAGGAAAAGCATGCAAGAAAGACCGTATGTAAAGCCCAGAGGTTAAATTTGCCATGTTGGTGTGCTCACTTCCATTCTGCACTTTACAAAACCTCCATCACTACCAACACTTGACAGCTTATTGTCTCAGCAGAAAGTCCACAGACTAAAGGGCCTAGATAGTAATCATTCTAGCAGCACGCGTTCTACAGGTAGCACATTCATGGCACAGTAGTGAGGCTCACAGGTGGGGCAGCGTGGGAAACTCACTTCTTATGCTGTATCTATGCTACAGACAAACTTCGTTCATTCATTCGTTCGTTCATTCATTCGTTCTTTGTCAAGCTCTTTGTTCTTTGTTCATTATATTCACTTAGAAAATAGTTGAACCGCAAAAAAGAGGTGGAGAGGAAACCTAAAAGAGAAGAAAATCAGCTTACCTTAGTGAGTGGAAGTGAGAGAAGTGAAGATTGCTCAGAGGGTGTTTCCTTATAACTTCCACATCCTTCATTTGCCATATTTATATCCTTTATATTAATTCAAATGACATAGGAGTTAGTCAGAGCTCCACCCCCTCAACAGTCCCTTGCCCAAAATTTTTTGCTGCCTGGGCACATTAAGTCTTCCCTGGTAGCATCAACAGGTCTTTAAGAGAGTTAAGATAGAAGCAACAGTTTGCAGTTTCCATCTCATTTCACCTTCAGCCTGTAGTTGCATCTCAGAAGCTCTGCCCTGAGTTGTCAGGACCCTTTTAGCAAGAGATAATGGTGCAATTAAAGCTCTAATGATTGCACTAATGCTGGGCAATCCATATTGCTGGGATGGAAGTGGCCAACAGGCTACCACTTTCAACAGCTGGTTCTGAAGGGTGAAATTAGAGAAAAGCAAACATGTTAATATGTTAAATTAATTTCACTCCACTGAGTATCTGGTGAGAGCCCAGAATTGTTGATGAGACTGTGCTTGAGCCAGGTGCTAGAGGAACGAAAACACTTCATTATAGGGAGGAATATTGGAGGCCACATTTACCACCAGTATACACCTGAGTGCATCAAAAAGGAGCCTGGACAGACATGGACACACGCATCTTGTCCTACAGCTGAGCAGGCTGGAAAATTCCTTTTACATTTTACACAAAAAAGAGAGATACTCCCATCAATTTTCTGATGGACAGGGCACTCCTCTGAGACATGCAAGACCCATAT
The DNA here is from genome assembly GCF_001723895.1 of Crocodylus porosus. NCBI lineage: Eukaryota > Metazoa > Chordata > Crocodylia > Crocodylidae > Crocodylus > Crocodylus porosus. The sequence goes on from NW_017728947.1 coordinate 5,031,497, forward strand.
TAGGATCCCTGCAGGGGTTTGAACTTTTCATTGAACTGAGAAGGTTTTGTCCAGCTTTGTCCTCGATGAGTTAGAAAGGCTGGTTTAACTGAAAGCAGTCCTGCCTCTTGGGTTCTACCATGGCCTGCTGGGTTCATCACGGGATCTACGCTCTGAAGCCCTACTTTCCTGTGATTTCTAAGTCACCTAGTCCAACCCACTACTCAAGGCATAATCATCCCCAACTAAACCATCCTAGCCAAGTGTCTGTCTTACCTGCTTTTGAAAGTTTCCAAGCATAGAGAATCCATTTCACTTAGATGTGAGCTTCAAAATACAGGCTTAGAGAGACAAGTCTGTTGCATGATTAATGCCTGTCATAGGATATCCTGCAGTCTAGCTTAATTGCTATTGTTAATAACACAGCTCTCTGATCCAGATATAATGGCCCCTCTTCCCCAACCCTCCAATACACACACACGTCCATGTGCATATGTGTTGGATGGGACCGAAGTCAAAGCAATTTCCATGATGGATAGCCGAGGGCAGATCATTATTTTGTGATGTGGTCATATTCTCTTATTTTAGCTTGAGTCAATTGATGCCATTGATGCAGACATATGATGAGATGACTGGCTCTTTGGATATGGTGAAAGCAGTGAGCACGATATACCTTGACTCTAGCAAGGCTTTTCAAATGGTCTGCCACAGCATTCTTGCAAGCACATTAAGGAGTTGATTGAATGGACTGTATGGTCAAAAAGTTGGCTGGATCATCAGGTTCACTGGCTCTATGTCTAGCTGGCATCTGGTATCAAGAGGCAAAGTGCCCCAGGATTTGATCCTAGGCTGGTTCTGTTTAGTATCTTCATTAACAATCTGGAAGGTGGAATGGAGAGCACCCTCAGCAAGTTCACAGATGACATCAAGCTGGGGGAAGTAGTAGGTACACTGGAGGGTGGGGCTAGGATCCACAGAGACCTAGACAAATTGGAGAACTGGGCCAAGAGAAATCTCATGAGGATCAGCAAGGACAAATGCAAATCCCTGCACTTACAATGGAAGACTCCCATGCACCTCTACAGGCTTGGTACCAACTGGCTAAGCAGCAGCTCTGCAGAAAAGGACCTGGGGGATACAGTAGACAATACACTGAATATGAGTCAACAGTGTCCCCTTGGGGCCAAGAAAACTAACAGCACATATTGGGCTGCATTAGTAGGAACGTTGCCAGCAGATCAAGGGAAGTAATTATTCCCCTCTTTCTGTACTGGCGAGGCCACATCTGGAGTACTGTGTGTAGTTTTGGGCCCCCCACTGCAGAAAGGATGTGGACAAGTTGTAGAGAGTCCAGTGGAGGGCAGTGAAAATGGTTAGAGGGCTGGGGCACAGGGCTTATAATGAGAAGCTAAGGCAACTGGGATTATTTAGTTTGTGGAAGAGAAGACTGAGGGGGGATTTGATAGCAGACTTTAAGTCCTTGAAGGGTGGTTACAAAGAGGATGAAGCTAGACTGTTCTCAGTGGTGACACATGACAAAACCAAGGAGCAATGGTCTCAAGTTGCAGCAAGGGAAGTGTAGGTTAGGTATTAGGAAAAACTTCCTCACTAGGAGGGTGATGAAACACTGGAGGGGGTTAGCTAGAGAGCTAGTGAAATCTGCACCCTTGGAGTTTTTTAAGGCCTGGCTTGACAAAGCCCTGGCTGGAATGATGTAGTTGGGGATGGTCTTCCTTAGAGCAGGGGGTTGGACTAGATGACCCCCCACCCTATCTTTCTATGATTCTATGATTCTGTATCCTTTGAAGTGACAGTGGGTGCATCTAAATGCACACTAAGTGGACACTAAGTCACCATAGCAATATGCTATGGCAATGTAGCATTGGTGGGTAAAAACCGTGATGCTGCAGTTATGTCTCTGTAGTCACATGGTCCCTTGCTATAGTGCATCGCTACAGCGATATAATGGCTAAAATAACTGTGCACCACCGGCACACCTTAGTAATGGCTGTTACTACACTGTCAGTTAGTACTTCCTACAGGGGAAGTTGGGCTTTGAAGCCTCAAAGTAAAAGAAAGGATAGAAAACTTCACCTGGATGGAAACCAGTCTAGCAATATTTGCAAGCAGATAGTCAAAAAATATCTTAGATGGGTAAGAGCTACCCACTTCCTACCATTACCTTGTCAATGCCAAAGAGATAGACTATATTGCAAACCAAAACTGTGCAGAAATAAAAAATACATAGAATATGTAATATAAGTGCTATGGTATTGGTTATATTATTCATAGCCATATTACAATTATTATTTAAATGCACAAGAAGATGCCACAGAATTTCTCCAAGAATGGGAAAGAATGTGGGCATTTAATTGTAGTTTTTTTGGTGCACACAGATCTCATCTGGGATCTTGCTAACCTTCCAGGTTGTACAGAAACTTGTATTACTAAGTACATGAAAGCTGCTACCTTTGTTTGTGCAATTGCTGTGCTACACTGGAAAAGATTTCTCTATAAAAGCAAATCCTAAACTATACATTGCAAATGTAATTTTTTTTTTCATTTTTATTTGTCTGTAGTTCCGTACTGGTATCCAAACAATACAAAACCAATAATGGAAGTAAAACAGGTGGACATCTCTGCTTCTCATAGGAGGTTTATTATCTTTGCCTCTCTACCACCCAGCAATAAAGAGAAACCTGGGAGATAAAAATCATATTAAACAGTGGCTTGGCTTGGAGCAGAGACTATATTGGAGCAGAGTGAAGAAAGGTGAGAAAGAAGTAGTATCCTATGAAAAACTGTATAGAGGGGGTTATAGATTCAGATGCAACTAGATCACAAGCAGAAAACCTACTGGATGTCAATAGAACGTCCCATGCATTCCTAAAACTACCACATGGATCATATCACATTTCTGCTGCCAGCAGCTTATGACTTAGTCGGACATTTACCTCACTCAGGTCGGCTCCCTGTTTCTATACCTTTTCCAGCAAACAGTTTGACCTGCTGACTTAACTTTTAAAGTGCCGAATGCTCACACTCTCGCCATTTGTGTTCTGCCCAGCCAACTGCTGTCAGCATGCACTCATAAAGCATGTCAGGATCGGGGCCGGGGCTTCTCTCTCCAGCTGTGACTCTGCCAGCTCCATCTCCCTGTTCCTCTGCGACTTCTCAACCACTTCTGGTAAGTTATTTCCAGTGGCAGCCCATCTTCCAGTCTTCTCACTGCCACATACTCATGCAACTAAGTTGCCTTGTGGCATTCTTGATGTTGCTCTTCCATTGTTATTCATATTCAATATCTTTTCACTATCGTTGCTCAACTTCATACTCATTTTTGACGTCTCTTTGCACTGTGACAAAAAATCAGCTACCTTATTGGATGCACCAGGCCTGTAGCTAATTGAGAATTTAAAAGGTTGTAAGGCTAGTGCCCACCTCATGATGCGAGCATTATCATTCTTGGCCCTATATAAACAGTGTAGCAGAACATGATCTGTTATGAGCAGTTAATAATCCCTTCCTATTAAATGATGTCTAAAATACTCCACTGCCCACTTGATCACCAAGCATTCCATCTCTGTCGTGGCATACGTCTTCTCAGCCACATTGTTTCTACTTGCATTAGCAAGAGGCCTTTCTGCACCACCCCTCTCTTGACACAGCACTGTTCCCACTGCAGTTTCTGAAGCATCCGTCTGGAGAATAAAAGGTCTTGTAAAATCTGGTGTTACCACTAAAACATGACTACAAAGTGTTCTCTTGACCCTTTTAAATGCCTTTAGATGCTCCATTTTATAGGTCCCCTTATTTGACCTTATATCGCGTCAGTCAAAAGAGTAGCTATTTCAGCGAGATGGAGTATAAATCTGCAGTAGTAACTGGGCAAACCCAGGAGAGATTTCATTTGTGTCTTGGTCTGAGGAGGTCAATACTTTTCTATGGCTTCTGCTTTACTGGCCAAGGGTCGAATGACTCCGTGCTCTACTTAAAAACCTAAATATTTAGCTTCAGCCACTCCCAATACACATTTTTTTTGGATTTGTGGTCATCCCTATTTATCTCAACTCTTTAAGAATAGCTCTCAAATGTTGGATGTGTTGGTCCCAGGATTGTGAATAAATTACAATACTGTCTATGCACATGGCTGCATAAGCCATATGAGATGTTAATAAATGCTTTATAAGCTTCTGAAGAGTGGCAGCTGCCCCATTTAAGCCAAACAGCATCTGTGTAAACTCATATAGTCCCCATGGTGTCCCGAATGCAGTCTTAGCCTAATCAGTTTTAGCCACGGAGATCTGCCAATAGCCTTTTGACAAATCAGTGGTAGTAATATATTTTGACTGTCCTATGCGTTCTAACAACTCTTCCATGTGAGGCACAGGGAAAACATCAAACTTGGCTATGGCATTAACTCATCTAAAGCCCATGCAAATCCTAAGTGACCCATCAGCTTTAGGGACAATAACCATAGGACATTGCCAGTGACTATGTGATGTCACTACAATTCCCTGTTCCAACATTTTTGCTAATTATTTATATAATGTCTGTTGTAAATGGTGTGGCACCGGACGCCAACACTCATGTACTATGGCCCCTTTTGGCATTTGAATCTCATGCCTTATGCCTTTAGCCCGCCCAGGTCTCTCATTAAACACATACTTAAAACTATAGATTACTATCTTTAAATCTCTTTGTTGTTTCTCAGTCAGTCTTTCTCCCTGTTGGATTAGCTCATCCAACTTCTATCCACTGTCTTCACAAATCTCTGGCCCAAACTCTTCTTTTACACCTTCGGGGCTGACCATCCAGCCCTCTGGCTCCCTCCAGGCCTTTAACAAATTAACATAATAAATTTGATGTTCCCTGGCATGTCCAGGGCAGTGAACTTTATAATCTGTGGGTCCTGCTCTCCAGATTATCTCAAAGGGGCCTTGCCACTTCGTAAATAATTTATTGCCCTAGGTAGGGAGTAGCACCAAAACCTTATCCCCTACTTGCAAATCCTTTTCTTTAGCCTTTTGGTCATAACTTTCCTTCTGCCACTGCTGTGCTACTTCTACATTATCCCATGCCATCTGTCTCACTCTGTTAAGATGATCTATCATTGCCTGCCAGTGTTAGTGGATTCCCACCCCTCTATTCCCTCAGCTCTTCCAGTCTTCCCTCACGATCTGCAACAGCCCTTCAAGCATCAGTGCTGTTTTTCCTGTTTAAGCTGGTGTTCAGGCATAAGCCTGAGGGGTATCCCTCAATGCAAACGACAAAGGAGTTAACAATAAATCCCATCTCCTTGGATCTTTTTGAGCACAACAATGCAGCATTCATTTTATAGTACTGTTTAAACATTCTGCGAGACCATTGGTCTGAGGATGATAAACTGATGTTCGGAGTTGCTTTATTCCTAGTACCTGACATGTAGCCTGCATCACCCCCAACATAAAGTTTGTACCCTGATTAGTTATAATCTCTCAAAGAACACCTACCTATGACATCCACTTGAGGAGCTCCTTAGCAATCCATGTCACCATTGCTGCCCTTAGAGGGACAGCCTCTGGGTACTACATAACATAGTCTATCATAACTAAAATAAACTGATGACCTGCACTACTTTTCAGGAGTGGACCCACAACATCCAGGAATACCCGATCAAACAGGGTGTCTATAATGGGCATAACTTGGAGCGGGGCACAAAGTGGGTGTCTCTCAGTTATCCTTTGGCACTTCCTACAAGCTTCACAGTGGCAAGTCACTTCCTCCCGCATACCAGGCCAAAAAAACCACTGACCTAGATTTCATAGATTTCCACAGTCAGAAGGGACCTGGTAGATCATCGGGTCCAACCCACTGCTCTAGGCAGGAAAGAGTGCTGGGGTTAAGTAACCCCAGCCAGATGCCTGGCTAAACTCCTCTTGAACACCTCCAGGGCAGGGGAAAGCACCACCTGCCTTGGAAGGCCATTCCATATTTTGGCAACCCTTACCATAAATAATTTCTTCCTTATGTCCAATCTAAATCTGTTCTCATTCAGTTTGTGGCCATTATTTCTGGTAACCCCAAGGGGTGCCCAGGTAAATACAGTGTCCCCTATTCCCTGCTGGTGCCCTCTGATGAGTTTGTAGGCAGCCACAAGATAGCCTCTTAGCCTTCTCCTGCAGAGGCTAAAGAGATTCAGATCCCTCAGTCTGTCTTAGTTTCATAGTTGGTAGGGTCGGAAGGGACCTGAGAAGATCATCAAGTCCAACCTCCTGCCATGGGCAGGAAAGAATGCTGGGGTCAAATGACCCCAGCTAGTTGATTATCTAGCCTCTTTTTAAAGACCCCCAGGGTAGGAGCGAGCACCACTTCGCTTGGAAATTAGTTCCAGATCCTAGCTGCCCTAACTGTGAAGTAGCACCTCCTGATATCTAGCCTGAATCTACTCTCAGTCAACTTATGGCCATTATTCCTCATTACTCCCAGTAGCGCTTGGGGGAACAGGGACTCTCCCACAGCCTGCTGGTCCCCCTTGGCCAGTTTGTAGATGGCCACCAGATCCCCTCTCAGCCTTCTCTTCTCTATGGTTCAGGTCCCGTAGCCTCTCCTCATAGGGCCTACCCTGCTGACCCCTGATCACGCGAGTGGCCCTCCTCTGGACCCTCTTGTCCACATCCCTCCTGAAATGCAGCACCCAGAACTGGATGCAGTACTCCAACTGCGGCCTGACCAGTGTCGCATAGAGGGGGGAGATCACTTTGGACCTGCTTGTGATGCATCTGTGGATGCATGACAAGGTGCGGTTAGCCTTGCTGACCGCATCCCCACATTGGTGGCCCATGTTCATTTTGGAATCAATAATGACACCAAGATCCTTTTCTGCCTCTGTGCTGACAAGAAGGGAGTTTCCCAGCCTGTAGGTATGCTGCTGGTTCTTCCTCCCGAGGCGCAGAACCTGCACTTGTCAGTGTTGAATCCCATCCTGTTCTAATCCGCCCACCCCTGTAACCTGTCTACATCTAGTTGCAGCCTGTCCCTCTCCTTTAGCATGCCCACTTGTCCCCACATCTTAGTGTCATCCATGAACTTGAACAAGGTGCTTTTCACCCCCTCATCCAAGTCGCTGATGAAGATGTTGAACAGTGAGGGCCCAAGGACTGAGCCCTGCGGGACCCCACTGCCTACATCCCTCCAAGTTGCAAAAGATCCATCCACCACGGATCAAAGGGGGCAGGAGGGCACAAAAGCCCCCACGGCTCACCAACAGCATCCAGGAATGTCTCCTAGCTAAAAGGGAGGTGCACACCCAATGGAAGGGAGGGGCCATCACCAGGGAGGACTATACTGTGGTTGCTCAGGGATGCAGGGGGGCAGTCAGAAAGGCCAAGGCGGAGATGGAACTGGGACTCGTTACCTGGATCAAGGACAACAGGAAGTCCTTTTTTAAATACATAGGGGGCAAAAAGAAGATTCCGGGTAATATGGGGCCCCTGCAGGACACGCTAGGAAATTTGGTTGTCACACCAGATGACAAAGTCAACATATATAACAATTTCATTGCCTCCATTTTCC
>NW_017728947.1:5039843-5070618 GCF_001723895.1 Crocodylus porosus
GTACTGCATCCAGTTCTAGGTGCCGCACTTCAAGAGGGATGTGGACAACATGGAGAGGGTCCAGAGGAGGGCCACTCGCATGATCGGGGGGGCAGCAGGGCAGACCCTATGAGGAGAGGCTACAGGACCTGAACCTGTTCAGCCTCCGCAAGAGAAGGCTGAGGGGGGATCTAGTAGCCTGTTACAAACTAGTCAGAGGGGACCAGCAGGAACTGGAGAAGTCCCTGTTCCCCCAAGCACTACCAGGAGTGATCAGGAATAACGGTCACAAGCTGGCAGAGAGTAGATTTAGGTTAGATATCAGGAAGTGCTACTTCACTGTCAGGGTGGCTAGGGTCTGGAACCAACTTCCAAGAGAAGTGGTGCTGGCTCCTAGCCTGGGGGTCTTTAAGAGGAGGCTGGATGTACACCTTGCTGGGGTCATTTGACCCCAGTACTCTTTCCTGCCACGGCAGGGGGTCAGACTCAATGATCTGCTCAGGTCCCTTCCAACCCTAGAAACTATGAAACTATGAAACCACCAATCTCTGGGTGCGGCCCTCCAGCCAATTTGCAACTGATCTGACTGTTTGGGCATCGACACCACAGTTGCCTAATTTCTTAATGAGAATGGGATGAGAGACAGTGTCAAAGGCCTTCCTAAAGTGTGGAAAGACTTTATCCACCACGACACCTGAGTCCAAGGATTTTGTGACCTGGTCATAGAAGGCCACCAGGTTGGTCTGAACCTATGTTGGTTGCCCCTAAGCATAATCTCCCCTGCTGGTCCATCACAGATTTTCTCAAAGAGCTTCCGCAGGTCCGAGGTAAGACTAACAGGCCTGTAGTTTCTTGGGTCCTTCTTTCTCCCTTTTTTGAAAATGGGGACCACGTTGGCCTTTTTCCAATCCTCCGGCACCTTGCCAGAGCACCACGAGTGCTTGAAAAGCTGTGCCAGGGGTCCCACAATGACCTCTGCTAATTCCCTCAGCACTCTGGGGTGGAGATCATAAGGACCTGATGATTTGAACATGTCTAGACCCACCAGAAGTTCCCTGACTGGGTCCTCACTAACCCTGGGTCTGGCGGCACCTCCCTTGGGTCCATCGGGGATCCCAGTGGGGAGATGCCCTGGTCTTTGCTCAAAAAGATGGAGGCAAAGAAATTGTTAAAGAGGTTAGCTTTGTCGTCTGGTGTGACCACCAGATTTCCTAGTGTATCCTGCAGAGGCCCTATGTTACCCAGTACTTCCTTTTTACTTTTCTTTTAACTTGTGAAAACAAGTTACACAACAAAAACCTCTGACATTGCTTGAAGCCAAAAGAAATTTTGCTTTCCATAGATACATGTGTCTTCAGATTGAGAGAGAGTGGGTATGTCAACATGTGCATTTGATATGGGAGCAGTTTACTCGTAAGTAAACTACTTGTGAGTAAACACTTCTGGGCAGGCATCTACACGTACAGGGAAGCAGGAGTAGATTAGTTGCTAATGGCAGCAAACTGTTCCTGCTTCCTGGGGCCTTGCAATGGGCCCCTGCCACCAGCAGGAGGAGCTCTATAGTTTCATAGTTTCATAATTGGTAGGGTCAGAAGGGACCTGAGCAGATCATCAAGTCTGACACCCTGCCATGGCAGGAAAGAGTACTGGGGTCAAATGACCCCAGCTAGGTGTTTGTCTAACCTCCTCTTAAAGACCTCCAAGGTAGGAGCCAGCATCACTTCACTTGGAAGTTGGTTCCAGATACTAGCCACCCTGACAGTGAAGTAGCACCTCCTGATGTCTAATCTGAATTTACCCTCTGCCAGATTGTGACCGTTATTTCTAGTCACTCCTGGTGGTGCTCGGGGGAGCAGGGACTCCCCCAATGCCTGCCTGTTACTAGTTTGTAACAGACAGCTAGATCCCCCCTCAGCCTTCTCTTGTGGAGGCTGAACAGGTTCAGGTCCTGTAGCCTCTCCTCACAGGGCCTGCCCTGCTGCCCCCTGATCATGTAAGTGACCCTCCTTGGTACCCTCTCAGTGTTGTACATATCCCTCCTGAAGTGCGGCACCCAGAACTGGACACAGTACTCCAGCTGCGGCCTGACCAGTGTCGCAGAGATGGGGAGTATCACTTCTTTGGAACTGCTTGAGATGCATCTGTGGATGCATGATAAGGTATGGTTGGCTTTCCTGACTACATTCCCACACTGCCGGCCCATGTTCATCTTGGCATCAATGATGACTCCAAGATCCTTTTCTGCCACTGCACTGACAAGAAGGGAGTTCACCAGCCTGTAGATATGCTGCTGGTTCTTCCTCCCCAGGTGCATCACCTTGCACTTGTGTTGAATCCCATTCTATTCTCATCCACCCACCCCTGTAACCTGTCTAGGTCCGATTGCAGCCTATTTCTCCCTTCTAGCATGCTCATATCCCCCCACATCTTAGTGTCATCAGCAAATTTGAACAGAGTGCTTTTTACCCCTTCATCCAAGTCACTGATGAAAATGTTGAACAGTGCGGGCCTAAGGACCAAGCCCTGGGGGACCCCACTGCTCACATCTCACCAGGTCGAAAAAGACCCATCCACCTCCACTTTCTGGGTGTGTCCCTCCAGCCAGTTAGCGACCCATTTGACTGTGTAGGTGTTGACACCACAGTTCCCCAGTTTTTTAATGAGAATGGGGTGAGAGACAGTATCGAAGGCCTTCCTAAATTCCAGAAAGACTACGTCCACTGCTACCCCTGCTTCTAAGGATTTGGTGACCTGGTCATAGAAGGCCACCAGCTTGGTCTGACAGGACCGGCCTCTAATGAACCCGTGTTCTATGCTCCCCCTGGGTGCTAGCCCAGGAGACAGCTGTGTCCTAGCTGAGGCTGGGACCTTGCACTCTGCTGTCAGGGCAGGAACAATGTCCCCCTGCCCCAGTAACAGGGAGCTCCTGGCCCCAGCTTCCCAACTGGGGGCAGGGGACTTGGAAAGAGCTGCAGGGGTGAGGATGGGGGAGGCACCTCTGTATAGACACATACTCAAAACCCTTTACTGTGTAGTATTTTACTACACAGTAAATCTAGGCTGGAGCAAATGTATAGACATGCCCATCGAGCTAAAAACCAAGGGACCATCTTCTCTCGAATTAAAATACTTTTGAGATTTAAGGTATAGTATGCTGCAGGTATAACTTTTGTTCAGGTATAGCTTGGCATTTTTCCTTTTCACACAAAAAAACAGGTTGAGATTTTCAAAGCCACCTAAACTAGCGGCCCCCATCTCATACTGATTCTTTTTCATGCAAAACACTCTTTTTCTCCCATTGAAAAATGACTTTTCCCCGCCAAATGGTAAGTTTTTGCAACATTGGAAATTTTCTCTTTTTATGCAATTTTTCTCCATAAACATGTTTCTCCATAGTTGATGAAAATGTATATCCAAAATATTTTTAAGAATGTCTATTTAAGTTTCATATGTTAAATAGCCACTTTAAGGATAAGGAAACAGAGGTTTCAATATATTAAAACATGTGTATGATTTGGGGAAAAATTCATGAAAATTTCACAGGTTGTGAACAATGGGTCAATTTTAAACAAGTATAAATCTTCAGAATGTTGGCTTTTTTTCTCAAAATTGTTTTCCTCTTTTCCCATTAACTCTAAAAACGAATTTGCTGTAAAGGAAAACAAACTAAACAAAATGTAACTCTCCATCAGTTTTACTGCATGTTCTAGACTGCTTTTGAGACTTAGGGTACAGTAATCTGCCGGTATAACTTCTTTTCAGCTATAGATTGGCATTTTTCCTTTTCACACAAGAAACAGGTTGAGATTTTCCAAGCCATGTAAACCAGTGCCTCCCACCTCATTATGGGTAACACAACTGAACAGGTAAGGCACTATAATGCATTTTTTTTATCTCCTTAGGTGTGTCTACATGAGACTGTTTACTGCACAGTAGCATAGTTTACTACACAGTGAGCATGTGTGTCTACACATGTACATGCTTACTGCATAGTGAACCTTGCTAATCAGAAGTACATTTACTTGCAATTGTTTACTGCACAGTAATGCTCATGCAGACAGCTGACCAGGAGCAAATCTGCTCCTGGTCAGCCAGCCACCAGGGGACCAGAGATTGCTTCCTGCCCCTGAGAGCTACCTGCTGCTGGGGTGGGCTCTGCAACTGGAGCCTGGGCGAGGACTATGTTCTGCTGCCTTGGTCCAAGCCCTGCCACTCTGAGATCATGAACAGGGAACAAGGGCTGAGATATCCTGATCTCCCAGCCTGAGCCCCACAACTATGATTCCAGAGCTGAGCAGGGAACAGGATCTCCAGCCCCAGCCCCATGATTGTGGAGCAGAGGATGGGAACTGTCCTGGTCAGGGGCAGGTTCCAGCCTTGTGCCCCAATTGGGTGATTGAGGCATGGGGCTTGGAAAGAGCTGCAGGGGTGGGGTAGGTCCCAGCTCCCTTTCCCAAGCTAGCTGCCCCACCAGCAGATCAAGACAGGGGCTGGGACCTGACCCACCCCTGCTGCTCTTTCTAAGCCCTGTGCCTGAATCACCAAATCGAGGAACGGGACTGGGACCTACCCCTTACCACAACAGTTCCTGGTCAGCCCCAGGCTATGCCGGGAAGTCTGCATGTGCAGCTCAGAACTGGCTGGGCAATGTCTGGAACAGGACAGTTCCCAACTGCCTCCAGGCTGCATGTGCTGAGAACTATGCCTGTGCAGTGAGCTCCCAGGCCCTGCTCCATGATTGCAATAGGGCTCGCAGGGTGGAGGGTGGGGAGCTTTCTCCCTACGCTGATCCATAAGCACAGAGCTGTCAGGGGGAACAGGCTGGGGAGCTTATGGAGCTGGGGGATACAAGCTCCCCAGCCTGTTCCCTCCCTCTCCCCCCACACCCACCAGGTGCATGCCTGCAGTGCTGGGTGTGGAACAAGCTCCCCAACCCCCTCCAGCAGGGAGCTCCCAGCGCCAGCTCCATGACGGCAGAGCCACTGCTGGGAGATACTTATCTCCCAGCCTGAGCCCCAGGGTGGCAGGGTCTTGGTCTGGGAGATAAGGATCTCCCAGCTCCTGCTGTGTGATCACAATCTGGGAGCAGTGGACTTGAAGCTCCCTGCTGCCGGGTAAGGGGACATAATCCTCTCCCCCCTTCTCCTCCCCCCAGGCTCCTGTCGCAGACTGGTAGAGAGCTGACTGGGACCAGATTTGGCTCCCAGCCAGGCATCTAAAAGAGCGGTATGGTGCTGTTACTAATGCTAGGTAAATTTGCTACTTGCATTTGCAGGTAGCAAATTTACTCGGGATTAGGGAAATTTAGTGTGAAATAAGCATGTGCATGTGTAGACCCACGTGCTTACTTCACAGTAAACTATGTTAATTCACCATTAAGCATCTCATGTAGATGCACCTGATGACAAGGAGAGAGGCCAGTCATAAACATCCCTTTGGTGGGGTTTGGCCAGCTTGTGACAATCAATTCAACCCCACTACACTATTCCGTTCCTTCATCATTTGGACGGAAGAACATGTAGATGGGAGCCAGATGCTTATCACTTCTTTCTCCTGTGCTAAATCACCTGTGGACGTGACTTGAAACAATCCCCCTAACTCACGTCTTCCTCGACCCCACGCAATTACATCAACTAGAGCTCAGCTTAGGCAATCCCCAGTGTCATGTAATCAGGTTTTACAGTCTGTTGCGAGCACAATAAAATCTTTACTACAGTAGATGTCTAGCATTTTCGAACCCTGTTTTGAAAAATAACAAGCTCATTATGGGGAAACTAGTTAACGATTACAAGTTTGTGCAAGTCTTACTGAAACCAAAGGTCAAATTCAGAGGCGAACAAGTTGTCCAAGAATAAACCAGAGGGTACTCATACATAACACCCCTGGCCTTTGCTGGTCCACTTATATGGTGCTTAGCAATCACTGAGTGAGCCTCCCTGTCCCCAGATCACTGGCAGCAGCTTCTCCTCCAGCCTGGCCTTATTTTACCGTGTTTTAAAGATCTGCTTGCAGTGCAGATGTAAGTGCCTGTGAAAGGATGTAGGCAGACAAGGTTCTTTGGGCAAGTGATATCTTGTATTAGACCAACTCAATAGCTGGAAAAATTGTTCTTTGCAAGCTTGCAGGCACAAACACCATATGAACAACAGAAGTTGCATTCCTTGTTTCAGCAGATAGGAACAGAAGTTCAGTCCTCAGTCTCTCAGGGATCAGTCTCTGTCATTATGGTCTTACAGGCTATATGTCTACCAGCAATGGGCAGAAATCATCAACTCGTTTTCTCCTGGCATCATGAATTTTCCTTTTTATTTTTTAAGGTGAATGAATCCATTGACGAAGAAACTAATAGTAGCATAATGCTAGGCATCATGTAAGCAAGCACTGGCTGAATTCTCCTCACAACTCTACCAGTGCCTCCTCATACTAAGCCAAGAGCAACACTTAATTATAGAGTGGGGCCTCTCTCCAGACGCTAACAGAAATCAGAATTGTTTCATGGTAGCTTTTTTGATGTCCACTTAAGGAGAGGATATGCCCAATACATTCATTATAAGTAGGATCCTTTCTGATTTTTAGCCAGAAGCTGATATTCTGTCCAGCTGTGGCATCTGAGTTAGTCCCTTTTGTTTCAATGTGAATTGCTGTGTGGCCTGTTGTGAAAAGACAGGGCTTCTGGGAGTCTGGAGATGAAAAGTCAGTGCCATAATCCATAGTAACAAGTAATACCTATGCTCTCTGCCTTTCTCCATGTGCTTCTTTCTCCCATTAAACACCTATGTTCATTCTGACAGAGGCATGATCAAAAAACCCCAAAATAAGATAAGGCAACAGCATGATCTACTGGGTCAAGAGGCAGAAGACCTGGGTTCTATCTCTGCTGCCCACCCCTGAGCAGGTTATTTTACATCTTTTCTGTCCCCCAGGGGATTCTTCTGGCCTCTTCAGACCATAACTTCTATGACTATATCTCATTCTGTGTTTGTACAGCTCATTCTGTCTTGCATTTTAAATCATCAGTACTTAGCACAACAGGCCTCAGGGTGCTACTGTACTATGAACAATAATAAAATGATACAGGCTAGAGGAAAGGAGGTGTTGATCATGGAAAGACTCGGGGCCTGGGCAGCCAGAAAGGACTTGAAATCCAGCATAAAAATCAGATGAATCTTAAGGAGATATGTGGGCTCCAGGTTCGTGGTGTGGCAGGAGGACTCCCAGTCTGTGTGGGAGAAATGGAAGCTCCTAGCTGGACAGCAGTAGCCAGAGACATACAGGCTTATCTGGAGTCGCACAATGAGAGATATCACTACTTCAAAGGGGACATTGTGCAAGCCAAGGACTTCACTCCACTATCTGGGATAATAGCAATCTACCTTGTTTCTATAAACTAATCCAGGCTGTCAGCAGGGCACACCTTTTGCAGCCTGACCTGATCTCCCCTCCAAGTGTGGGGCCCAGAGGAGAGACGTTGCTATCAGACAATGAATTTCACAATTTTCCAAGCTCCTCCAGGCAGAAGACTTTGGCTTCTTCTTTGGAGTATCGTCCACAGCCAAAGGACAATATTATAATTGTGGAGCATGTGATCCAAAGGCTAGCAAAGTCAGCCAGATTTTTTAGATCAGTTCCCATAGGCTTTGGATCCAGCCTTAGAATCAACTTCAATCTATTCCTGGTCCCCCAGAAAAAGGAGAAGTATCTTTTTATGCATATCTAGTAGATAAACAGTATACTATCTCCTGTTGCATATGTAGATCTGTAGTGGTCTACATAAACTAGAACCTGGTCCAACAAAATGTGTTGCTATACTCTGCAAATGGTGCTCAGCTTTTAACAGGATCCCTCCCTCCCCACAGTGCAGTCAGAATAGGAAGGAAATCATTCATTCTGATCTTTTTATCCCTTTCCACAGCAGACTGGGATCCTGGATTATGTTTCCACCCTTGCTTGCTTGGGGCATGCTTCTCTGCACGTGCTTCTACACTCTTAAAGTAGAAAATGTTGCTAATTGCAAGGAAAGAGTGGACCGTCTAGAAAAACATGGGCAGTTTAAATTAAAGTGTTACCTCAACTGCATAATTTATTTCTGAAAATGAGCCAGTCATGCCTTTTGACATGACCTTAAGGCTGGTGAACTGTCTGGATTTATCAGTAATAAATCTTTTTCAACCAAAAATCTCAAAGCCTCTTACAAAAGAGGTAAGTGTTGCTATCTTCATTTTATAGATGCTGAAATAGAGGCACGGGACCACAAAGAGTTTTGCTCATGGTCACTTAACCAGTAGGGCAGGATCAGGAATTCAACCTGTATGTCTCGAAGCCTAGTGTAGTGCTCAGTCTGTTACAGAACACAGCTTTCATTACTGTGAGATTTCACTGGCATCTAGTACTCTATAAGAACTAGTCATATTTGACAGGGATAGAAGAACAGGTGCAGGACCTACAAATACAGGCAGAAAAACGGTGTGCATCTTTCAACGCTATTGACAAGAAGTAGCAGTGAAAATAGTTGCTACTATCTGCTAATAGCTAATAGACACAGCTAATTAGCAAACACAGCAAAACAAGTTTGTTTGTTCATCAGTAAGGGGAGGACAAAAATATGGCTTTTAATGCCTCAGATGCAACCATCAGAGTAAATGGAAACATATTTAAAGTCATTTTCGTATCTAGGGAGCGAGATGTACAGTGATGATGACGCTGTGCTAGGGGACACTGAACGCAGCAAACACCTTCCATGAACTTGAGAAGATTCAGAAAAGTGGCATGATCAGCACAAACAACAATGCACATTTTCACCACTGTCATCTGTCTTTTTTTTGTGGATCAAAATAATGCAAGTCCATGTGTGTGATTGAAAAGATCAACTCATTCCAACATGAATGCCTATAGAAGATCCCCCAAATCTGTTGGAACAACATCCTTACAACATCAGAAAGTTTAAGTGGAACACACTACCGTAAAGCCTCAAACGTGGCAAAGGAGAGCGGGCAGTTAGGGCCCACTGTCAAAATACCACCAACACAATTTCTTATTCAGTTGTGACATAGAAGCTGCCTGGAGAGAGAATAAAGGATGACCTAATGTTATGAAGATCAGTAAAGGGAAAAAATCCAGTCCCTCAGTGTGATATTCCAAAGCCTGAACAAGCCAGCACTACACCAAAATAAGTAATAGAAAAGCGTTAAACATAACTCTTGAATAGCTACTGGTTATATCAGTGCTGTGAGGTTACCAAATAGTTAATTCTTTCTCTCACTCACTCACTCTCTCACACACACACACATATACACACACACACACACACTGGCAGGCAGACAGCACTTTAATACAGTCCCAGTTATTCTGGAAGTGTATGAAATCCCCTGGGTCAAATACCATTAATAAGCATTGGATAAGTGGATCATTTTGAGCACTTAAAAATACTTCAAGGGTTTAGAGACACACCAGTAAGGGTAGGTAGATTTGCACTACTGGTTTATTAAGTACCTAGACAATGAAGTGTAAATCCTACTGATAAGCACTCTTAGCCTTACAGGGTTCACAGACACTGCTGGTGGTAGGCCAGAGAGCGGTCTGTTTGGAGACAGGCACACGAATCTCTAAGTTGTTAGGGGGGGATGATTGAAAGTCTGACTCTGCCTTCCCTCTTACAGGAGCTGTTAGTTGTGAAGTCTGCATCTTGCTTCAGAATCCCTCTCAATCACCGTGTGATGAGGAAGTGACTCAGAGCAATGGGATAGCACTAACAGCAGGGTCTACACTGCTTTATAACAGCTGAGAAGCTGGTCCCATTAATTCAAAGTTGTCTCTTATCAGTGTTTAGAAAGAAAGCTCCAATCTGTTCATTAGTGATTTGGCCTGAGCAGTAAATGGAGGGGCCCAGAGCCTTGCTGTGATAGTTTTTGTCCTTGTTATCTTGTTTCAGCCCAAAAAGGACACAGAGGAGGTATTTAGGGTTGACCTTGGTGGAATAAGAATGAACAGTGCCCGTTTTTTTGTTATTTTTCCTTCTCTTGAGAGAGAATAGGATACTTACTGAGCAGTCCTTGCAAATATTTACCTCTATTACTATGTATGTAGGTACAGTGTACAGATAACTGTAAAGAATAAAAAGCAAACTGAATCAGCAGCAAGTATAAAAACCAATCTTACACCATTGTTTCTCCGATAGGACCAGTTCAGATGGTTCCTGCCTGTGTTAGATGCTGAACATTTCAGAGCCGAATTCCTTTGTCTTGCCTCTGAAAGCATCCACACTTCATGCCTCATCAACAGTTTCAACATCCTTATCCTGAATCTCTTAAATGTGATGTATACACACGCTTCTCTCTCTCCATAAGAGAGGAGAAAACTCAAAAGGTTTGTAGATTAGGTGGAGTTCAGCTTAAGCTGGAGGGGTCAGAGCTTTCTGGCTGACTTCAATATTTGCATGCTGGGAGTTTAGATCTGGACCCAATCTCTACCAGTTTCTGGGTAATTTTGTAGGGGGGATTTTGGGAAAAACATGGTTTTCAAAACTAACCATTGCAAGAATCTAGGCACACTCAACTACACAGCTGACTTGTGCCTATGTAATACCCAATGTTTCTGACAAGCCAGGATTTAACATGCATTGATTTTCATATATGAAAGCCGCATACAAATCTATATGCATATTTGAAAATTCAGGCCCCAAACCCTTCTTTTATTGAACTAATTTTACAAAACATGGGAAGTGCATTTTGAGAATTCAACAAAGGTGTGTTATCCTAACTTCTGTTCTGTAGTAAATACATATATATTTCTAAGTATAAATACTTATTGTAAACCACTCAGTCAGCAAAATTGGGCTAAAAAAATCTCTCAATCAGGCCTTTTCATGAGATGTCTGACACTTCCTGCTTTGGCTATGCCAAAAGTATCACAAGACTGGTGCTTCTCTAGGAAATTCAGCACTTTTGCTTCCAGCTTAAAAAGAATAATGCACAAGTACAAAGAAGCTGGAGAATTGGAAACCAATGAAGGAAAAATTCAATGTATCACACACTTTTTAGCCCCTCAAAGTAAAAAAGGAGGTCTTTGATTTGAAGTTTGATATTTGACTGAAGGCGCAGGTCTATTCTTATTTTATTTCACAGTTACATCACTCTTACCCTATGTTATTTAAATCATTTCACATGTTTCTATGTAGATAACCATTTGTGTATGAACAGCTCAGTACTTGCACCATTGAACTACACTGGAAGGAAGGACAGACAGTTCAATGATTAGTGGCTTACCCTGAAATACAGAAGGCAGAGACTCATTTCCCTGTGTCCTACTTTATACTTTTCTGTAACCTTGGGGAAGTCATTTAGGTGCAGATTTGGTATTTAGGTGCCTAAACAACTGTGATGACTTTTGCCTGAATTTCTCTACCTCATATAGCTGGAGATAATAGTTCTTATCTACCTCACACTATGACACGGGAATCAATAGGCCTGTGCAAAGCGGCTAGTATTTGCTTCAGACTCAGACTCGGCCGATTCGGGAGACAGCGATTCGATTCGGTGATCTGAATCACTGTCCCGATTCAATTCAGCCGAATCTCCGAATCAGTCAGGCCCATCCCCCGCCCCTCTTCCAGCCCAGAAATGGCTGCCTCGCCCGCCCCAGCTCCCTGCTCTTTGAGGAAAAAGCCCTGACTCAGCAGGTGCTGCCGGGTGGGGGGTGATCCCCGCTGCCCCCCCACTGCTCCACACTGCATGCACTGGGGGTTTTTTTAATGTACCAAGCTGGGGCAGGTGGGGGCAACCATGGGGGAGCTGGGGGAGTCAAGGGGGATGGCAGGGGACCCCCATGAGGATCTTTTCTGAAGATTCAGAGAGCTTGGAATTGATTCGGACAGTTTCATTGGTCCCCTGATTCGATTCGGATTTGGAGATTCAGCCACAGAATCAGGCCAAATCTCCTCCAAATCAAATCACTACCTGAAGCTTTGCACAACCCTAAGAATCAGTACACTAAAAGTTATGAAGCACTCGTATCCTGTAGTAGGGAGCCATATATAACTTAGAAGTGGTGAACAAAGAAGCAGGAGGCCAGGAGCTGGATCTGTAACGTATGACTTGCCTCTCTGGTAAAGTACAAGCAGTAAAACCAACTGTCACCCTTTTAAAAATGATGCCACTGAAGAACAGTAATGCACAATTATGTGTGTTAAATGCGCAGTACCTAAAGCAATTCCAGCTAACAAACAGCTCAAGTAAATGGATTTCCTAGAAAACACATACTAGTTATTTTCAGGACATGATGATCTTAAATAAAACTTCCAAATACAGTACACTAATGTAATTGCACTAAGGGTGTAGTGATTTGTTCTTCATCCAGAATTTAATGAAGTCAAGACCTGCGTCCTTAGGACATGTTTTATTTTAAACATGTATAAAGTCTGATTAACTCTAATGCAACTGCTTGTGGCTTAGTGCCTTGCTAGTTTTCAAGTTCCAGAGATTTGGGGCATAATTCTGACCTCATATTGGCAATAAACCAAGTTAATTCTATAAGGAAGTTTAGAAGAAAGCTTTTAACCCTTAAAGCAGTGAGGGTCTGGAAAACCTAGCACTATGCATGCAACAAACTTAACTACAGTTTAGACCTTGATAAAGTTATGAAAAGATTATATGACACAGTTACCTGTGATACCAGGGGACTGGCCCTGATGTTTGAGAGATCCCTTCCATGCTTATGTTCCTGAATCAAAACATCTAACTCATTGTTATTTACAACCTGTGAAGAAGCTCGAGAGAAATTGCAGCACCTGTAAAAATATTGACAAAAAAATTATGAAGATTGAAAAGAACTGCCTTGATTTTTTTACATTTCTATTTCCACCCTGCTTTGTTGCAGCCCCCTTTTGTAGACCATTAGTTGGTTGTTTCTACATTACACTTTTCCACTTGTACAGATGTTCCAGCTGAAGCAGTAATATAGGCAGAGGTGAAGGTCATCCCCAGGTTAGCCACCTCTCTGTTCAAAGACAGTAAGGAACTCATAAAACTCTATATCTGGTCTAGCTGGTTAGAGAGGGACAAAGAGCCATGTTAGGGTACCTGTTGCCTGCATGGTGATTCATGCCTGTAATCACAGCTTGATCTCAGGAGTTCTGGGCTGCAGCGTGCTAGGATGATTGTGTATGTGTGGTCTTTGCAAGCATTGCTAATCCTGCTGAAGCTGAACAGGTGGTAGCAAGAGTGAAGAAATTTTAGAATGGGGGAAAGTGAAGTAAAGACATTGTTCCATGCATCCTTCACCTTGTTACTCACACAAGCATCACTCATATGAAACAAACCTCCTGTTAATGGCTGTCTACATTACTGCGTGATTTATGATACCTTGTGAAAGCAACAAGTAAGCCTGTTCCTTAGAAACAATGGGCAGTTTTTCTACGTACAACTTGAAGATCCGATTTAAGAGATCCCAGTAGTATTACTGGCCTTCCCACAGGCAAGGGGCCAGGCCTGGATCTGGACATGAGGAAAGACATGAGAGCCAAAACCAAGATGCTAGACCAGAAATATATTTTTATTAATAATAATATTATGTCAGCAGCAGCACAATTCCAAAATGAAAAATATTTTTCCCTTTACACAGACAGACAGCTCCATCCATAGCAGTAGCAGCAGCAGCAACAACAGTGAGAGAACTGTTCATTGAGGCACTAAGTACACACAGATATCAATGAATAAACTGAAGGCTGACTCAGATGAAGGCCTTGCATCTTCTTCCTCCTCACTGCCCCCTTGGTTTCCGCCACCCAGGATGCTGTGTTTGCAGAAGGGTTTAACCAATGACTTGTTTGCATGGTCATCCTCCAGGCCATTTTTATGAGGTCTGGGAAAATGGCACTACTGCTCCCAGAATCAGCCCCAGAACACTTACAATACACACTTATCTTTAAGTAAGTGGCATATTTAACAGTGGGTCTGATCCAATGTCATTTGCTATCATCATAAAATTCCCCATGGGTGTCAGTGAGCACTGGATATACGCTGAGTGGATTGCTCATGTACTTAAAGTTAAGCATGTGTTTCAACACCGGGTTCAGTCTGAGTGTCATTCACTCCTATTGCTAAGGCACCTTTAACCACAAGGGATTCCCTTTATTCAGCCTCTTTGCATGCAGAGGGGTAAAGGAAAGAGTTGGGAAAACAATATTGAAACACTATGGTGTATTCTTTTACTGGAGTGATGTAAAATAGACCAAAGCCTCCCTGTTGAAGTGAATGGCAGGGCAGGTGCTCTTGATTTCCTGTAGGTGGAAATCAGAATAGTGAGCTCAGCTGTAGGGTTGGTTCTTCTTCCCTTCTTCTAATTATCTTATCTTGAAAAAAGGTAGCTGCCCAGATAATTGTATTTTGGGGCCAGATGTTAGAGGAGTATTTCCTGCAGCTAGAAAAGCCCCAAGTGTTTGTTATTATCTTTCAGAGTTTATTATTAAGGGTCAGGTGGAAGGGCCTGATTCATAAGACTCCAGGAAGGGGAGTGGGAGGAGTTAAGTGACCACACAAAAAGTTCCTGGGATAGAGGTGCTGTCTCCAGACTGGGAGTTCAGTTTTCTCTGAGCTCTGGCTTTGACTGGCCAATTTTAAGAATGAGGATGGAGGGAACAATATTATTTTAGGAATTTATTTCTGTCTGGAGGCTAGACTTCTCATAAGCTCATGCTAGTTTAGGAACTTGGTGCAACTCAGATACTTGATCTTGCCTGCCAATTTAGCTCAGGCAAGACCTAGAAAAAGCTTCTGAAATTTATTCCTGCCTTAAGAGAGCATCAGGTTTCTCGGATCTAGACTTAAGTTAGGAATTCAGCTCAAACTAAGAGTTGGAGCTTTCAGGTTTCACTCAGAACATCCTCTCTTTCAAAAGCAGTGATGGGGGGGGGGGGGAGAGTAAGCAGAAAGGGCTACTTTGTGAAGTTTCTATTGGAATGTCTTTAATTTAAAGGAACATGTTTCTTAAGGGATCTTAAAGTAAAATTCCTGGCTCCCTATATCTTTCTTCTGCTCTTGTCCTCTTCACTTTGCTTGGGAAACCATGATCTGCAGGCCATGCAGCAAGATGTGCAGGAATTACTTGTGGGGACTGATTCCCAAGTCAGTTCGCAGTAGACAATAGAAAGGCTTCCAATGATTTAACTGAGCTATAGATTAAATCTTTGGCCTTCTGTAGAAACTGATTCAACTTTAAACACATGCACCTGTTTGGAATCATTATTGAATAGCATCCTGATACCTATGGTGATAGAGAAGCCCTAAGAGAACAGATTCAAGCTTCTGGCAAGGACCTCAAAAAGGGCACAGTGGTAGAGAAAGAGAGCAAGTGGCCATCTTGGCCACAGTGGGAGGAGGAGATGGGGGAGGCATAAGGGAGGAAACCAGGGTGGTTCTCATACTAGTTGATAACATTCAGTGCATCAATTAGTGCATGAAGTTCATCCCTCACATTCTCCAGGGAGCGGTGGATCTTTTGTGGGTTATCCAGGAGCTCGATGCTGTGGGTGTATGGGTCATATTTCACTGAGAAAGGCCGCCTGATGCGTGCCGCATAGCTCCTGAAGAGAGAAATTTGTAAATACAGATGGATTGGAATAGTACAGGTTTGAAAAACAAGAAGGACATTCTCATGAAAACACTTCCAAAATAATTTCCCTTTTTCTTTTCCTTTCTTTTTTTTTTTCAATAACTTTTAATTAGGAAAAACAAATAGACCTATCCTTGCTCTATTTTTAAATTCTGTCTTCTGTAGCAATAATGACTATCTAGTCCTGACATATTACAGAGATATTTCCATTCATTTGCATTTCATCCCAGATGAATTTGGCACTGACATTTCATTAGGCATAGGCATTATACTTTACTTAGCTTAAAATAAAAAGTGAATATGAAATTGATGTTGTCATCAGTAGGTATTTCTGTAAATTACAAAACATCATCTTGGCATAGGTAACATTTTCAAAAGTGCTGCAATGTCTTTTAAGAAAGAAAGTTTGAAAGCTTGCAAGTAATTTAGGAACATGCATCTCATGAATTTAGGGGTTTGCCCAGAGTCTGACGAGGACTGAAACTAATAAGAAAGTGCTACAAGTAACAGTAGAAATTTTAAAATATGAACAGAAGAGGCTCAAGGCTGGAGATAGGGTTTATTACAAAAGTCCTGGGAATGCAGGGCACATTTGCTAAGTATCTCTGTATGTGAAAGCTACAGTACTTTTACTTTCAATTGGATCTAGCTACAATCATAGTTGTGGATCCTCAGCACCTTTTCAAAACCGGGCCCCAGTGGTCAACGTTCTAAAATCCAAAGGTGTGAGAAACAGAGAAAAAAAAATAAAAATGGATATGTTCTACATGGAATCTGCAGCCACTATTTGACTATATATATATTCCCTATCTAAAAGACCTGCAGCTTTTATTAAGTCTATACTCTCCTTTTAACACTTCCTAATTGCTTAGGTTATGGCACCCTCTTGTGGGTATGTTAGAGACATTCAATTGCAGTGAATTTTGAGAGAGGCGAGGTTTCTTTATGATATATTTTACTGGATCAGCTGTATAGTTGGGAGAGCTGCTGGGCAAGCTTTCAGGCATCAAGTGATGTTCCTTGTATATTTCCTGAACCATCATGCCTACAACACTCTAACCCTGCTACAATATGGAGGATAGATATTTGGAAAAGGTATGATCTTTCCCCCTCACCTACTGAGGCCTTTATCAAATACAGCATTTTCATTGTTACTCAGGTTAGATTTATTAGCTCTATAAATTCTGGCTCAAGAAAGGAAAGATGGTCTGGTGGGGCACTGAAAAGCAGAGGCATAGCAGTGCTGGTCTAGCCACATGGTGCCCACAGCAGTGATGACTCCTGCTGTGTTGATTTGTAGCAGTGCAATCAGCCTGCCTCAATCATCCCCACCTCACTTATGCTACTGCTGAAAGGGTTAATGTGGGTGATTAAGAGGAGTCCAATGGCCAAAAGTATGTTTTTTCTTGTAAATAGGGTAGGGCAGAAACATAAGGCACATAAGAAACATAAGATTGGAGGGGACCTTCTCAGATATCTCAGGCAACTGTGTCAGAGCATCTTTTTCAGAAACTGATCAAACACCATCTAAAAGCTAGCTGTGTGTTTTCTGCTCCTTCCTTCCCATCACAGTCCTCCTTGCAATTGGTAAATCATTGCAGAGCCTCAAAAATCTGAAGGGTATTGTTTTCCTTCTAATTTCAGTCTAAATTTGTCCACGTCCAGTTTATAGCTGCCTGTGTCACAAAAAAGCATTAATATTACTGTAGGTGGCTGGAAACTGGATGGATAGCAATGTATCTGCCAGAATATAAAACTTTGAAGAACTAACTCTCTTTCTCTGCCTCTCTTCTGTGTCTGGCACAATAGGAACTTGGTCCATGACTTTGATTCCTATTAGTTAGTATAAACTGGTGATGGTTCATCATTATGATGATTATTATTCTTGTCATTATTGATATTTGCATTAGTTACCTCATGTTCAGCTCATGTATAAATATCTAAGTGGCCTTCATTGAACCTTTAAATAGCATCAAGTATCAGGTCTTCTAGCAGGGTCAGGTATTATAAGCAATTCTCTTCAATACTGTGAATTTCCAATAAATGGAGATGGATAATTAAATTATCTGGCATCACAGAAGCAGCTGAGTTTCTTTGAAAGGAGAGATTGGGAAGGAGCAAACCTGAACACTTGTGTCTCAGGCAAACACTGAAAGCACAGTAAAGGGTGTGTTAAATAGATTCATGGGTTCACTAGTGATTCAGGGAGGCTATGAGCACACTATTTATGATAAATTATTCTAGCTTCAAGAAATCCTGAGTGTGTACACTATGTGAGGTGCAGCAACATGTCAGATGGGGTTGCTTCAGAAGCATGAGATTGAACCCTGGTCTGGATTCATGATAGTGGCCAACCTTGCAGTAAATGGATTGGGTTAGTTAGTCAAAGGCAGCTGAAAGTGGTGAACACATCATGCTCCTACATGCCACTGAGCTCACATGATTAAGGCATATGAGGTTCTGTAGTCAGTGGGCCATTAGGCTTGGGAGAATCACTGACCTTTTGAGATGCATTGTTTAACAAACACCTATATTTCCTTTCATAATGAGAAAATAGGTGATGTTTCTCATTTTAAAAAGAAATAATAGGATGGAGCATAAGTATTTTCTTTTGTAGACTGTTCTGCACATCAGTTAATAGACAGACTGTAACCAGAGCAGTCTCCCACAGCACTGAAGAAGACTGAAAAATCGTTGCATTTACCTTGCTGTATTACTTCAAGGCTCAGTCCTACAAAGCATCCTATGTGTTCCTGCACTGATGTAGAGCCAAAACAGTATGAGTAGGGCCTTCCTCCCCAGAGCAGCTTGCAAGTTATCCTCAAGGCAAGGACCTGTCACTTTGTCCATGGAGTACTATGCAAAGGTAGGGTGGGTTTTTTTAATTGTTTATGCCATATTAGGACATTTAAAGTCAGAATAATGATTTTTTTTCTTAGTGGGAGGTAGATTCAAATGATGTTACTGAAATAGGCAGATTTCATTGGGTCTTTCTCCAGAACCTCATGTGTGCTATACCCCAACAGCAGGATATTATATGATGGGCTAGTCAACCAATGAAATTTGAGACTAAGATGTTATAAGCTCTGAAAAGCATTCATTAGCTGAATACTTCTGCAAGGGTAGGTCAGATACCTAGCAACTACTGAGAGCTCACACAAGTTTCCAATACATCACAATGTACGTACGACAAGCCAATTAGTAGACTTCTCATCTAGGAAATATGGTTTGGCCTTACTTAACAAAGACCTTCATGAGGGGAGCAAAACCAAAAATTAGACTGAACTCTCATAACTGAGGCCTATTGGTTGCCTTCTCGCATAGAACTGTGGGACTTTGGGGTCTTTTTTTCCTCTACAGACTCTTTCAGCTGCAGCACTGTTCTTCAGCCCTTCACAGCTGTATAAATGTGTATAAACACACTTGCACTGATGAGATAACTGTTAGCAGCGTGGCAAGGGTAGGGAGTGTGACTGAAAAAAAACAGAGTACTAGACTGGAGATTTAAGGGGAACTTTGACTCAGACTTTGGGATCTACAACCAGGCATGAGTTTTTAGTCTCTTTGCCTGCCCTCTGCAATGTCAGGCTGTCACTGATGCTAGAGGTAGGGCTATCCTCTTGGATCCTTGTGATAAGAAGCAGGTAGTAGATGTGGCTATTCTTTTAAATCATGCAGCCTGATCTACCTTCCAACTCCTGCCACTTGCTGGATTAGTGTTCTCAAAAAGATAAAGGATCAAGTAGGTAGGTAGTTCTTCTGGACTCCTGTTTTGAGCAAAAGATTAACAGTTAGGATTCCTGGAGGTTAAACTCTGCACCTCCATTTTCCCCATTTTAAAAAAGAAGCCTGTAGAGTCTTGTGAGGCCTAAAATGATTTTCCATAAAGTACTTTTGAGACGCTATAAGTACCAAGCATTGTTCTGAATGACACAGCCTGTGCAGGTCCTAATATGTTTGACTGTGTCAACCTAGTTTTCATCTTGGCATTTCCAAGACTCTTACCTGAGTTTGGTTTTCGCATCGCTGAAGCTCTCTGATACAAAATACACTGGCTGGTAGCTCTGATCTTGGTAGGGCTGCACAGCAGCAGCATCTGGGTCAAAATCCCGGACCTCCGGTTCATCTGACAGTGAGTGCTGAGCAAAGCACAAACAAAAAATTAAAAATGGAGACTATGGCTGATGCACATGAGAGGGATAGGGCATGTGGATTTGGCTAAAGAAATCAGAAGGTGAGAGGCAAGAGAAGGGGGTTCTTTACTGCACTGAGTCTGTAAACCAAGAAGGGTGGATAGGTTGAGACTTACTATTAACTCCCCATAAGAGGACAGAAGCCCAGCTCCATAGGCCTTGATTATCCCATTTTGTTTGCAGAGTCCAAACTCCACTGTGAACCAGTAGAGCTGTGAAAGCAAAAGGGGAAAAAAAACCCTCAGAAATGACTCTCTCTTTCATTTTCCTTTCACCTCTGAACCTGCACATTCAGCTCAGAGCAGAGGAGCAACACCCATGTGGCTGCTAGGTGTGGCCTTGAAATGAATCCACGAGGTCACTGAGGCAGAAACCTCACTCTGAATGTCCCTATGCTTCAGAGCAGTTTGGATCACTTTCTCCATGCTACAACCACTAAAGTAGCATCAATGACTAGCCTGAGTCCTTCTCCCAAATACTTTTTCTGCAGCTGGACAATGGAACCGCTTGATTGTCTCCCTTCGGTAGATCTGGACTTTTTTTATGGTTGGTCTGCGGCTGATTTAATGGATGGTCCCAGCTCAGGAGAAAGTTTCTAAGGTCCCTCCTAGCTATCTAGAAAATTGTTACCAGCTCCCATTTAGTGATCTGTTTTAATCCTTAAACCATCTCCTTCTGAAGGCAAATAGATCTCATAACCATCCAGTTTCCTCAAGTATGCAAAAGCCATGGGAATGTTCTGGGGCAAGGAGAAACATCACTGGCTTAATGAGAGTCTCAGCCCAGCTCCTTTTTTCTTTTTTTTTTCCTTCAGCCCCCACATTCAACATCTTTCATCAGTAAATCCTGTGTTGCTGGGTAGGGCCCAATTCAGTGCCCTTTAAACTTAATGGAGAAGACTTTTGTTAACTTAACAGGCACAGAATCAGGAACCTACTGGCTGACCTTGGTGTCTTTACTGAATCTGCATGTAATGATAACCTGCTTTATAATTACTACTCCATTCTTCCTCATTAATTAAAGGCACTGCCACCTGAAGAGGAGGAGAAGCACACAGTGCTGCTAGAGTTGACTGGGATCTTTTCAGACACTTACAGTTGAAAGTTTCTCGATTTCTTCATCAGTTGCTCCCAAAGATGCAAGTCCAATATCCTGGAAAGGGAAGAAAGAAGGCTAAAGTATAAATCCAGATTGCTTCATAGTCTATCTAGATCCATTTAGTTTTGCTAGTGACTTGGGTGTCAGCCCCAGTCTCAGGCACTGCTCATTCTTTGGCCTTCTCACACTACCTGAGAGCCAGCAGTTCAGAGGCTAGCAGTAGATAGCATCAGACAATTTCTGAAGTCAAACTATAGCAGCTTTTTTTTACCGTTCCTGATGGCACCTCTTGTATAGGGAGGTAAAAGGAAACAAGGAAGAAAGGTCATGGCATTGTTTCTAGACTGGGAGAACTCAGGAGATCTGGGTTTTTTTCTGTTGCCTTCCTGTGTGACCTTAGGCAAGTCACTTAATTTCTCAATGCTTCATTTCCCATCTGTAAATAGGAATACTACTTCCTTTTTTCCCTGTCTCTTTCACTTAGATTGTAAATAGAAATTACACCACACTTCCATCTGCAAGGCCCTTCAAGTCCTGTACCTTTTATCCTATGTGAGGATTGTACACTTCTAAGAGTTCAGCAGAGTTAGACAGAGCTGGAGAGAGGGGCTAAGTACAGACAGTCAAAAAGCATGAGGCTGAATCAATTCAATCTTTACAGGTTAGTCTAAGTTGTATAGATTGAACTGATCAGCAAGTAAATGGACATTCACTTTTGATTCCAGAAATGTAGCCACATGCCTTCAGTGGCCCAGGCCAGAAGCTGGACGACACTAGAGCATACCTTCCTGCTTGGCTGGAGCAGACCACTTGAGCTAGGCTAGCCTACCCACCCTGCAAGGGGAGGTTTGTGGGGCAGGTGCAAAGCATCCTTGGATGCTGGGGGACTGAGAGTTGACTTGAATCTGGAGGGGATCTGGGATGGAAGTTCAATAAACCAATTTAACCTAAATCAGTGAAGTCTGATACTGCATCCATCCAGGTTTATCTTTAAACTGGTTTCAGGCACTTTGAAAGTGGTTTATTTGCACTGAACTTCTGTTGTGTTACAGTTTTGAATCAGTTTCCAATCGCTTATACCACTCCGTGCAATTTCTGTCCCTAGCAGAGAGTCTGATGACTGCCTGGGTGCTGGCAGCATGAATATAGACACCTCATTGTAAAAGTGGCTCCTGCCTTAGTGAACTGAACCCACAACATGGCACTACCTATCAGCCTCACTTGCTATTGAGATGTGATTTTCCTGCTTCTGATCAACCCATGTGTCCACCTTCTATTACCCAGTGACTTAAGTTTCCCAGCAAATACATATTTTGCTTTCTCCTTCCCTGCTGTCTCCATGAATATGAGCAGCTCTCCCTAAACATCTACCCAGCCAACTCACCCTCCCTGCCAACTTCTCTTCCCCCTAAAAATTAGACCTAAAATTTAGACCATTTTCCTAGCAAGCTGACCAATAGTATCTCCTTTTCTTGTGACCCAGAATGTTTACATACAGATTATTCCTCTTGTTTAATAGGGAGATTGTCAGCTCTATGATTCAGAGGCTATTTATTTTTGTTCTGTCTTTATGCAGTGCTTAGCACAGTGGAGTCCTGGTCCATGGCTAGTGCTCCTAGACACTCTGGGAATACAAATAAATGACGAGGAGGAGGACTTAAGCAGCAAATCACATGTCAGAAATACTAAGCAAATAGTCAAAAGCTGAGCTTAAAGTAAAGAGATCCCTCTCACCAGAACAGGCTGAGATTACAATATCACCACATGTTCAAGAAACAATCAAAAAGTTCAAAGTTTTGTTTGGGGATGACTTGCAGAATGAGGTAGATCCATGGGATAAATTGCATGGTATGATGACTCTCTCCAGCTCTCACTGATAGCCCTACCACATGTTTTACTAGGTTTGGTTTAAGCAGTCAGCCTGTCTTCAGCTATGCTGCCTTCCAAATTATGTTTCTAAAAAGAGACAGAAGTCAAGTAGCTCAGTAACAGCTAGTGCATATACAAAGCTCTGTGCAGTAATTCCTTCTGGGAGCAGATGGGGCTGGAGTTGACTTGAGTTTCCTTGTAATCACTGACCCTGACTGCATTAGGAAGGCCTACTGTTGGGCATTCAGGACAAGGAACAAAATGGCCTGTTTACCTGGGAAAATTGTGCAAATGTCTTGTCAGCCAGCATTGGTACATGCCCCAGAAGTTCATGACAACAGTCCCTTGCATGAGAAAGAAGAGAGGAAGGATTGATTAGGGATCAATAGATTTTGCACAGCAGACAAAAGAGTTAGCAGTAATGTAACTTGGGGGGGACAGGGCACCAGCCCTGGGTGCTGATTTAGGGAGATGCAAAAATAACAGCTGCTGCCACTGCCCCATGTACCTCTGCTGTCAAGGTGCCAAACTGCCTAGGTACAATGTGAGAGCTCTGCATGGAGGAGAATGATTTTTCTTTTCTTTTCTTTTTTAATGTTGGGCAAGTACTCACGGCTCTGGGGAATGCATGGGAGAAGAGGCGTGCCGAATATACTGTGTGCACTGGAACACCCTGAAGGCCAAGCTGGCTAGGAAGTCACGTGCAGACAGGAGGCCAGCCACTGGTCGGACCTGGAACCCAGTTCTCTCTGAAATAATGCAGACAATTGCCTTTTATAGTGAATGTTCTCTGAGCCAGGTCTCTAAGAGATGCATCATCAGCCATTCAACTTTTTAAAAAAAAGGCAGTAAAAGTACAACTGCTGTAAGTAGAGGCATTTAGTTCTACCCTGGCCACCTTGGGCTTGTACTTGCAATAAGCAATAAATTACCTGATGGCCCAAAAAAGGACAGTAAATAGTCAAAAGTTAAAACTCCATTGAGGACAACAGGTTCCTTACAGTAATATCTCAGTGCTTGTGCTCAGTCCCACCCTACCAACCCTACATGAAGGATATGGCTTTACACTAGTTTTCATTCCCTCTCCTCCCCATGTCTATCCTTGCTCCCACACTTGTGATACACATCTGCACACAAGGGGTCCCTAAATACTACTTCAGACTCCTATCCTACTCCATAATCTGAATATGAGTCACCAGTGTTCTCTTCTTGTTGTAGAAAAAGCTAACAGCCTACTGGATTATATTAACAGGAATTTCACTTGCAAATCAAGGGAAGCGATTCTTCCACTCAGTTCAGCCCCAGTGAGGTTTCCTTTGGAGGACTGTGCCCAGATTTGATCCTACCTTAAGCAGGGAGCTGGACTAGATGATGTGATGAGGTCCTCCTCTTCAACCTATTTTCCAAGGATCCTTGAGGTTCATGTGTCAGTGCACTAGCTTTACCTGGATTCACAGACTGGGGCATGTATTGATCACTGAACTCAGTCAGGCTCCCCAGAAGGGAATGCTCCCTGTACTAGCTCCCATTTTGCTCCTCCTGAAGTGCACACCAGGATGCTAAATCTCTCCCTCATTTTATACCACCAGCACAACTTTACAATACACTTACATGCTTGCTCCAACCCCCAAGTTCTCCGTCTTCCATATTCACACACACCATCTTTGTATGTGTACCAGGTTATCCAGGGATGTGGAGACCTACACAGCCACCTGTGAACCCACTTGTGCTCCTGGCTTGTGCTTCTCTTCTCTCCCCTTGCACACAATACCCACCTTTCAGAAAGCGAGAGACATCTTCCAGTTGAGGGATATTGTTTTCATTGTAGCCACAGAACTTCTCCAGTAAGTAAAAGGCCTCCAGGTGCTCTTTGCAGGCGTGAGTTGGGTATAGACTCTTCAGTGTGGTGTAAACTTCCTTCCTTCAGAACAACAGGTGAAACATAAGGTGTGAATTCAGCATCTAGCCTAATTCTCTGTACCACTCATTTCATCAGAGCAGACATGATCCAGTACTCATTTTCTCATCCTTTATTTGAGAGGGGTTTCCCAGGGGTTTGTCCTGGGTCTGGTATTGCTTAATATCTTCAGTAGCAATATAGAGGATGAGACCGAGTGCACAGTTCTCAAATTTACAGGTGATACTAAACTGGATGAAACTGTAAGCACTCTGCAGAGTATGGCTAGGATTCAGAATGACCTTGATAAACTAGAGGAGTGGTCTGAAATAAATGAAATTCAACAGGAATTGTAGTAGACTGGGGAATGACCAGCTGGGCTGCAGTATTACAGAAAAGATAGAGGGGTCACAGTGGACCGTAAATTGAATACAAGTCAACAGTGTGCTCTTGGTGCAAAAAAAGCTGACAGCATTGGATTAACAGGAGTGTCACCTGCAAATCAAGGGAAGTGATTTTTCTGGGCTTTTTATACTGGTGAGGCCTCCCCTGAAGTACTGTTATCAGTTTTGGGCCCCACACCTCAAGAAAGATGTGGGTAAACTGGAAAGAATCCCACAGAGAGTGGCAAAAATGATTAGAGGCCTGGGGTAGGCTGAAAGAACTAGGATTATTAGTCTGGAAATAAAAAAAAGACTGGAAGAAGCATTTGATTACAGTCTTCAAATAGCTTAAAGGTAATTTATATGCAGGATAGAGAGAGACTATTCTCCATGGCCACAGGGGACAGGACAAGGAGCAGTGGTCTTAAATTGCAGCAAGGGAATTTAGGTTGGATATTTAGGGAGAACTTTCTCAGGTGGTTAAGCACCAAAACAGGCTACCCAGAGAGACTGTGGATTCTTCATTTTAGGACATTTTAAGAACAGGTTAGATGGGCACTTAGTTTAGTTGGGGACAGTCCTGCCTTGATCTGGGATCAGATTAGATGACTTCCAGAGGTTCCTTCCAACCTTACCGTTTGACTTGACTTTTTTTCAAGTCACTTTCCAGTGCTAATCCCAGTATATACCTCCTTCTATTTTATGATCTGCTTATTTGTGTAGATGCACTCTCCCATAACAAGTGACTGGGATTTCAAATAATGTTTCTTTTAATGGCTCAGGCTTCAATTGGAAGGCACCATGAAGGACTTTGGATCAAGTCAACACTCACCAAGTAGCTATCTCCTCTGCTGTGTACTCTACATGAGGGATTGGATCTCCACTGAAAGACAATCAGGGGTTAGTAAATAAAAGGAAGTGGATTGCATGCTGTGTGCTATGGATCCCAAGGCATTAGACAGCACCCTGCCCCCCTTCTCCCTGACTCTAGAAACCCAGAGTAAGGGATGTACTAATCGGTGGTTCTCGATCTTTTAGGGCTCAAGGCATCCCTCACTGGACTTGAGGCACCTCTCCATAACTTCTGTAAATTGATTGGCACCTAATTTTAAAAACTAACTTATGTTACAGTGCTTATCTTTTTTTAGTGGAGATAAATGAGGATATTTACCTCACTGGGCTGGCAGAGACCTGGTGGGATGAGCCATATGATTGGGAAGTGGATATTGAGGGCTATAGGCTCTACAAGAAGGATAGAGCTGGGAAGGGATGAGGGGTGGCCCTCTACGTGAAAGAGTGGTACCTCTCCCTGTAGGTCAGGTTTAATAGCAGGGAGAGATCTCTCGAGACCCTCTGGGTCAAGATACAAGGGGGTTCAGGAGAGGAAGACCTGATGACGGGAGTCTACTACAGACCTCCCTCCCAAGAAGAAGAGAACTATCAGGCAGTCTCCAAGGAATTGACTGAGGCAGCCAGAACTAAAGACCCGATTGTCATGGGTGACTTCAACTACCCTGACATCGGTCCAGAGGACCATTTTGCCAGCTCCAGAAAGTCAGCTAATTTCTTGGCAGCTATCAATGACCTGTTCCTGTCACAGGTTGTCAAAGGACCGACTAGGGGTAAAGCCACTCTGGACTTAGTGCTTACCAAAGGGGAGGACATGGTAGGGGACCTGGAGGTACTGTGGGTGACAGTGATCATGATCTGATCAGGTACCATCCACTGGAAGGCTAGGATCCCAAATTAGTAGAACAGAAGTCCTAAATTTCAGAAGGGCAGACTTTGACAAACTCAGGAGGCTAGTTGGAAAGTCCCTCTGTGACCACTGACTGGACGATTTGGGAGTTCAGCATCAGTGGTTCTTCTTCAAGGGACCAATTCTCACTGCCCAAAAAGAAGCCATTCCCACATGATCAAAGAGTGGGAAAGGAGCCAAGAGACCTGCTTGGCCCAACAAGGACATTAAAGAACTTTTGCAAAAGAAAAAAGACATATAATCAATGGGGGAAAAAAAGGTTCAGCAACCAGGGAAGAGTTCACTTATATAACCATGGTCTGCAGGTATGAGATATGGAAAGCCAAGGCAGGCATGGAGATGAAACTGGCATGCAAAATAAAGGACAACAAAAAGTCCTTCTACAGGTACATGAGGAGCAAGAAAAAAATTGAGCTCCACTGTGGGACCCTTACTGAATACAGAGGGACAGCCCACAGTTGACCCCCACAAAAAACCTGAGCTCCTAAATGAATACTTCACATCAGTATTCTAGAAGGCTAACAGGACTGTGCATCTATCCAAAGGCCCAGAGAACATGGGGAAGCCTACAGACGATATGAAATCAGTCCCAAACAGGTGAGGGTCCTCTTAAAACAATTGGACATTTTCAAGTCCATTGGGCCAGATGACCTACATCCAAGAGTACTGAAAGAACTGGCTGAACTCATAGCAGGGTCCTTGGCAAAGATATTTGAAAAGTCCTGGAACTCTGGGGTGGTCCCAGATGACTGGAAGAGGGCCAACGTGGTGCCCATCTTTAAGAAAGGGGAGGAGGGATGACCCTGAAAATTACAGACCAGTCAGGCTGACTTCAGTCCTTGGAAAAAACTTTTGAAAAAATTGTTAAAAAGGCCATCAATCACAAGCTTGCAACTGACAGGGTGTTAAGAAACAACCAGCATGGCTTTGTAGAAGGCAGATCATGCCTGACAAACCTGGTGTCCTTTTTATGACCAGGTAACTAACCAGCTGGACAAGAGTCATGAGGTAGACATTATTTACGCAGACGTCAGTAAGGCCTTTGATTCTGTCTGCCATGAGATTCTCAATCAAACTGGAGGGGACTGACCTGGACCAGCCTACAGTGAGGTGGGTGGATACCTGGCTTAGAGGCTGGTCCCAGAGAGTTGTAATCAATGGGACGGCCTCATCTTGGAGGACTGTCTCCAGTGGTTTCCCAGAGGGATTGGTGCTTGGATCTTTGCTTTTTAACATATTGGTTAACGATTTGATTGAGGGAATGGAATGCTCTATGATTAAGTTTGCAGATAACACCAAGCTGTGGGGAAATGTGAGCACACCAGAGGATAGGATAAAGATTGGAACAACCTAGACAGACTGGTTCTATGGGCTGATCAGGTGAGGTTCAACAAGGAAAAGTGCCAGGTTGTTCATCTGGGTAGGAAGAAACTTCACCACAACTATATAATAGGCAGTAGCTCACTGGCTGGCACAGCATCTACATGAGACCTGGGGGGTCACAATCGACCAGAAGATGAATATGAGCCAACAGTGCGACGAAGTCACCAGCAGGGCAAACAGAACTCAGGTGGGCATCAGCTGATGTGTTGTCAACAGGTCCAAGGAAGTGGTCCTCTCCTTCATGCAACACTGGTTAGGCTGCAGCTGGAGTACTGCATCCAGTTTTGGGCTCCACAATCCAAAAAGTAGGTGGAGAAACTGGAGAGGGTGCAGAGAAGGGCCACCTGCATGATCAGGGGCCTGAAGGATAGGCCCTATGAGGAGAGACTCCAGGAGATGGGTTTGTTCAGTCCAGGTAAGAGGAAGCTGTGAGGTGACTTGATAAACACCTACAAATACGTCAACTCTTCAGGAAGACACCCCTTGGGAGGATGAGGGCCAATGGTTACAGACTAATAGAGGGAAGATTTAGGCTGGATATAAGGAAGAAATTCTTCTTCATAAAGGTAACTAGAATCTGGAACATGCTGCTGGCAGAGGTGGTGCAGTCACCATCCTTGGAGGTGTTCAAGAGGAGTCTGGATAAGCATGTATTTAAGCTAGTTTGAGCTCTTTGACCTCCTACCTGTGGCAGGGGACCAGACTTGATGATCTTACCGGTCCCTTCCAGTCCATTGATTCTATGACTCTAAAGGATTGTCTGGGCAGACACAAGCCTGATTCTGCGCTTATCTGCTTAGTTAATCCGCTTATGTCCTCATACCTCGGGGCACACCAGGGTTCCCTAGCACTCTGGTTGTGGATTACTGAGAGATCCTCCATATAGCATGGCATTGATTAGCTAACTCTAAACCTAACTGAGATATACTGGGAAACACACTCCTCTAACATATAGGTCATGGAGCCAATTAATGATAAGCACTTAGTATAGGGTCATAAGGCCAGTACAAGTGTTCTTGGACACATAGGGAGTATACACAACTGTAGGGTTTAATAGGAAACACCTCACACACTGTTTTATGAAAGATTAAACAGATTATTTGTCAAATGTTTATAGTTCCCATAGAAATTTCACTCCTTATTGAAAAACTAAATACTGAAAACCAAGGGCATTTTCAGGAGGGTTTTAAATGAGTATCTGTATGGAACAAATGCAGTACCTATAGTCAAACACATAACTCAGCATAATTTGTAAACAATGGAGGCCTCTCGGAATATAAGAATTCATCATTTGTCTGTAACTAGAAGTGCTAGAAGCCTTAAAAATAAACAGTAGGAATGCCTCATTTTATTTTAAAACAAACTGGATACCATTGATTGTACTGAAACTTGGTGAATGGAGTTACATGACTGGAATTTTAACATTCACTGGATACATCTAGGGAAGAAGGTTGGAATGGGAAGAAGGGAAGGGAGTGGGGCTCTGTATTAAAGTCACTGTTAGCCACCT
The DNA here is from genome assembly GCF_001723895.1 of Crocodylus porosus. Classification (NCBI taxonomy): domain Eukaryota; kingdom Metazoa; phylum Chordata; order Crocodylia; family Crocodylidae; genus Crocodylus; species Crocodylus porosus. The sequence continues at coordinate 5,069,518 of NW_017728947.1, forward strand.
GTTGAGTTATTGACAGTTCAAAAGGGCCGGACTTGGAGTGCTATTAAAGCCAGTGTTTTAACTCATAAACTATAAGAACGGGCACTATTGAGCAGCTTGTGACTGGTCACCAAATCAGACAAAGGAAGCAAGATAAGTTACCTTAAGCAGGATATAAAAAAAAAAAAAATCACAAAGGATGTGGATCAAGGGAACAAGGAACTGTTGTTCACCAAATCCCAGAATACTAGAACTAAGGGGCACCCCCTGAAATTAGTAGGGGACCAGTTTAACTACACATTACATTAAAAAGTACTTCCTCTAGGTAGTTTTAATTTGTGGAATTCATTGCCACAGGAGGTGGTGTGGAGGCAGATAGATCTACTAATGCCCATTGAACATGAAGTTGAAGGTGTTTCCTCTGGCATCTCTTACCCTCCCTCGCATGACTGGACCACGGGTATAGATGGCTATAAGCTGTACAGGACGGATCGTGTAGATAAAAGGGGCGGGGGTGTAGCTCTCGTGTAGCTTAAGTAAAGCTACGTGTCCCTGCAAGCTGATCTTGGTGACCAGGATGGACAACTGGAGACCCTCTGGGTTCAAATCCATGGGGAATGGCACAGGGGACACAACGGTATGAGTCTCCCACCCTAAGTCCTGAGCTTGACCAGGAGTTTGCCCAGGAACTGCCTGAGGCCACATGCTCCAGGACCATGGTTGTCATGGGTGACTTCAATTACCCGGACATCTCGTGGGAGGATCACTCAGCAAAATCCAAGCAGTCGCAAAGCTTCCTCTCATGTGTAGATGCCCTCTACCTGACTCAAGAAGTCTATGGGCCAATGAGAGGCAAAGCACTGCTTGACCTGGTACTGGCTACAGGGGATGACTTAATCAGCGACCCAGTGATCGATGGGAAGCTGGGTGACAGCGACCACGAGCTGATCACCTTCACCATCCCGCCGTAAAGCTGGCAAGTCAGTCAGCAACACAGAAGTCCTTGACTTCAGAAAAGCCAACTCTGACAAGCTCAGGAGGTTTGTCAGTGAGGCCCTAAGGGACCATGACCCCAGGGGGAGGGGAGTTCAAGAAGAGTGGTTGCTCCTCAAGGGAGTGATC
>NW_017728947.1:5071277-5095804 GCF_001723895.1 Crocodylus porosus
TTGACCAATCTCATTTCCTTCTATGACCAGGTGACCTATCACCTGGACAAGGGAGAAGAGATTGATGTCATATATCCTGACTTCAAAAAAGACTTTGATCTGGTATCCCATGATCACCTCTTGGTGAAACTGGTCAATTGTAGCCTCGGGTCCACCACGATCCAGTATGAAAAATTGGCTCCGTGGTCAGACCCAGAGGGTGGTAATCGTTGGAAGTCACTCATCATGGTGCCCTATGACCAGTGGGGTCCCCCAAGGCTCTGTCCTTGGACCCATATTGTTCAACATCTTCATTAATGATGTGGACATTGGAGTCAGAAGTGGACTCGCCAAATTTGCCAATGACACCAAACTTTGGGACAAAGCATCCACACCAGAAGACAGGTGGGTGATCTAGGCCAACCTGGACAGGCTCAGGAAATGGGCGGACGAGAACCTGATGATGTTAACACCGAAAAATGCAAGGTTCTCCACCTTGGGAAGGGAAGAAAAACCTGCAGCATCCTTATAGGCTCGGCAGTGATACGCTGGCTAGCACTACGGAAGAAAGAGACTTGGGGGTCATCATTAACCACAAGATGAATGTGGTTGCTGCAATGCGATGCTGCGGCTAGTAAGCGAGCAAAACACTGGCTTGCATGCATAGATGCTTCTCAAGCAAATCCCAGGACGTCATTCTCCTCTTGTACTCGGCCTTAGTGAGGCCGCAGCTGGAGTACTGCGTCCAGTTTTGGGCTCCACAATTCAAAAAGGATGTGGAGAAGCTTGAGAGAGTCCAGAAAAGAACCATGCACATGACCAGAGGTCAGGAAAACAGACCTTATGATGACAGGCTGAGAGCCATGGGGCTCTTTCGCTTGGAAAAGCACAGGCTCAGGGGTGATCTGATGGCCACCTACAAGTTTATCGGGGTGACCACCAGGATCTGGGGGAACGTTTGTTCACCAGTGTGCCCCAAGGGATGCCAAGGTCGAATGGTCATAAACTACTGCGAGACCGTTTCAGGCTGGACATAAGGAAGAATTTCTTTACTGTCCGAGCCCCCAAGGTCTGGAACAGCCTGCCATCGGAGGTGGTTCAAGCACCTACATTGAACACCTTCAAGAGCAAATTGGATGCTTATCTTGCTGGGATCCTATGACCCCAGCTGACTTCCTGCCCTTTGGGTGGGGGGGGCTGGACTCGATGATCTTCTGATGTCCCTTCCAGCCCTAACGTCTATGAAATCTATGAATCCATTATTGGTTACTGAATTAGGGGACAGATCACTCTGGAGACATCTGATTCAATGCTCTCCCTCAACAGTGCGAGGAAGTCACCTCAACAGCATGCACCACTGCCACAGTCAGAAACAGAATACTGGGCTAGATAGACCATTGGTCTGGCCCCAGTATAGAACTTCTTATGTTTTTACAAAGTTGCAGCTAATAGTGAAAGTGCAATCCTAAGGAGAGCAGAGGAATATTAATTAGGAGTAGAAAGGCCATATATTATCTTTGTGTATGACATTGGTGTGACCAGTAGTGGAATATCGTGCCCTTTTTTGATGGTCACACTTTAGAAGGTGGTTGAAAAACTGTAAAGTGTTCTGAAAGAATGACAAGAATGATTCTAGATATGGGCAGCATGGCTTATAGAGGGGAACTAAAGATCTCAATCAACTTAACTTTTAGCTTATCCAAGAGAAAGTTGAAAGATGTCTTATTTGTAGTGGGAAAATTCCTTTGGGAGAAGGAGATTTCTTATAGCAGATGGTTCTTTAATCTAGCAGAGCAAGCTAAAATAAGAGACGTTGTTAAAAGATAAAGCTAAACATATTTGGTCCATTAATGAGGACACATTTTTATCAGTGAAGGTAATGAATGCTTGGAACAACTTCTCTGGAGGCTGGGTGGATTCTCTAGTACTTTTAAAAGAAAGATGCTACATCTTGGACCAACATTATGGCATTGGTTGCAGAAATTGCTAGATTAGGTTCTATGGCTTGTGGTATGCAATCTGTGAATCTACAGGTTACTGTCCATGTTTTTTAAATTAGGAGGAAGGTAGGATGAACAGACTAGGAGTAGGGGAAGAACTTGGGAAGGCAAAATGGAGTAGGGAAAATGTGGACAGCAAAGGGGTAACTAGGAATTTTGGCACCCTGGGCAGAGATCCCCAAGCGCCAGGAGAAGGTGTGCCAAGGGGCAGAGAGTCTTATCTCCCTGCACTGGGGCTCCTGTTGCCAGTGCCACCATTTCTATGGTAAAATGTGGGCTCCCTCAGAGCCAGCTTTCTGGTGTCTCTTCTAGATTTGTGCCTGGGACTGGTATCCCACTCTCCCACCCCTAGTTATACCACTGGTGGACAGACAGAAAATCTGTGGGTCATTTTATGGAAGTAGTATAATGAGTTTCCAGCAGGTGGCACTGTGCTGCGCAGATATTAGGAACGTGTCTGTCTTACTGTTTGTAGTGGAAGGCAATTTCTGCTATCGTTTTCCTCCGCTGCCGGTATGCTTGGTCAGAGTATCCCTGTGACAGAAGGGAATAGACAAACACGTAGTTACTTACTTACCATTTCAGCCAGGAAAGTCCATTGCTGACTGGGAAAAACCTTCCAAAAGTTTGTGATGGCGGCTTTTTAACTGGTCATTTTTTCATTTTTAAAAAATAAAGATTATTTGTTTTGTTTTGGGATTTTGTTTGGTTTTTGGGTTCTTTTGTTTGGTTTTTTTTAGAGATGATTTACTCCAAATGAGGGAAATCCTCTGGCCTGTGTTTTAATATAAAACATCAAACAGCCATTTTGCCATATAAGATATAAAGCTCTATGTCAACATACCTCCAATCAACATAGACATTTTAATGGGGAATTTTGTGTGTGCGCACACACACACACTTTGTACTAAAGTAGCTCCATTTCCCATCCGAGTTACAGCCCTGTACTCACTTTCTGGAAAGTATGGCAATCCCAACCCAATGTGTGCCACCTCTATTTATCCACTAAGCCCTTCAAACCAACGTAAAGCATCAGTATCCCTTCTCTGTCACCAAAGAAACCATATGAAACTGAATCTGTTTTCTTGCAGGGAGGGGGAAAAGGCAGATGGGTTTACAGCAATTGCTAAAAGAGTATCTGTGTAAACAATGATTTTCTCTTCTACATTTACTAAAAGACAGAATCTCAAAAATAGTCATCAGTGAAAAATTTGAAACTATTTGCTTTGTTTCAACTATTTAGATTTTTTTTTTTTTTTTGCATTTCATCTTTGTGTGTGTTATGTTTTTTTACTATAGTTGCTTGAATTTTGAAATAAAAATTGGAATTTTTCATTTCCAAAATAATGAAACAGGACAGTTCCAAATTTCAAAACTTCCCTCCCATTATCTCTAAATTATATCAGTTGGAATTGGTGCTTTCCTGTGAACAGCTGAAGCTTTGTCAGACTAGCTTTCCTCCCCTAAAGGAGATCTTTCCCTGAAGAATTCCTTACTGGTTTCGATAATGGGTTCTTTCCATGTTTTTGTTTCTGATAAAAGACACATGACTGAGAAGCAAAGATGTGTTCAGAGAGACTAACTCACCGGGTGATCCAAATCCAAATCTGGATCAAATTTGGTTACTAAGTGGTGACACTTGTCCAATTCAGAGATTTTTCTTGGAAACCAATGAACTGTAAAAAAAGAGAGAGAGAGAGAGGAAACAACATAATGTACTCTGCTTTCCTGACTGTTCTGTGACTCCAAATGATCCCTCTCACACCTCTACTCCCAGGCATAATACACTGACCCCATCTCACAATTAAGTATGGCTTCTCTTCCAGCCTCCCAATATTATGCTATTTACATAAGGAAACAACCAGGAGTAAATTGGTTCTCACTCAAACCAACCTCCAGCCTGCAAGAGCAAAAATATATTGCCCTAATAAGACACCTAAGATTCTACAGGACTCTCTCACTTCCTATTTCTCCTTTTGCTGAAGCTCAAGTCCTCGTAAGCTAAGTAGGTGATGAGAGAACACCTTCATTTTATCATTATAATTATCTCCACCATTAGATAGGGACTGATGTCTTGGACAGGTTATTCATCTGTATCACCAGCTCAGATGACACAATGATCAGGTAATAGTGAATGGTTGCAACCATAAGAAATGTGAAAGGAGTTAACAGGAACCTATAATTACTAAGGTGGTACTCAGGGAATGCATTTATATAATCCTTTCTGTCTAACTGTAGTAAGAAGAAAGACCCCACGACTAACTGCTTTCCATCGTCTTCATCTCTTGCTCCTCTTTTCCCACTATCTGGTCATGTTTAACTGGAGGTGTTTCCTATCCAGCCCAAATAGAAAGGCTGAGGCAGTATTGTATTTAAATCATTTGCTGATTCTCTTGACTCTAACAGGATAGTTTCACCCTATTATTTTTAATATAGGGGTCTCAACAGTAAGCAACTAAAGTTCTCAGTGTATATATATATTTTTTTATAAACTACTAACACTACCTTCTATTTCATCTGCCTAATGGTTCTTCCATGACTTGTAACCACGTGGACTAGAGAAACCTCTTGAGTTTTTAAAGCATTATTGAAGTGTATTTTATCCTAACTAGAGAGAATTCGTCTAAGAACTAATGCTTACAGACAAGCAGTTAATCTTTGGAATCTTACTGATATGGAAAGAACACCTTCCATAGAGCCCTTTATGCTCTAAATTCTTATAGTTATTGGCACCAGTAGTGATAAGTTATGATTTAGAGGCACTCTCTTATTCAGAACACTTGGAAATTGGAAGATGGTCCCTCAGGTAGTAGCCAGTTACTTAGAGAGAATCAAAGGGTTTGTACAGGATGCATCCCACTCCATCATAAATTTTGTTTCTTATGATTCTTGTATGCCTGTGTTTATTGATCCTATGATCACTATGGCAGCTGTGTAGAAAGGGCTTCATTTTTAGCAATAAACTTCTACTCCTGTTGGCATTTGGGCCTGGAAGAAAGAATCAGATCCCCCTGAAAGGGAGGAGGGAACAAAATAAAAGAGGAAATTTTGAGGCGTTTGGGCTCACTGCAGAGGTATTTTGTTTTGTTCAAATTCTGATACTGTATCAGTCACCTGTGAAAAATGAAATCCCTGTACCTCCATTTGAAATGCTCATTCCCCACATTTGACTTGAGTCTGAAAGTTTCTTACGCTTGTCTTCCTTTGTGCTCCTCACATCTTCTGACACCCTTTTGATGGAGCTGATGAAAGTGGTAAGATCAGAGCTGTGGACTTCACACCGGACAAAATACTCCAGCTCGCTGGCCCCTTCACGAGGCTTCTTGCTAGGTCTTGTCTCCAGGTGATGAATTTTTGCTTCAAAGGTCTTAAAGAGGATGGAAAAGGGGAGAAAGATCAACCAAATTACATGTAAACTTTCTGAAAAATGAAATCAAAGTGGAAAAGAAAGTCCAGAAGTACAAGGCTTGCCCAAGATGCAGGCAGCATAGGAACATAAATATATGTGGTGGCCCTGGATACATGTGTTTCTGGATTTTTAACACCCAGAAGTCAGAGGCAAGATGCTTTTCTCTTAATTCCATACTCTTGTTCTACAAAATTGATTGCCTTTTTGTTCCATTAATTGATCAAAATTTTCAGCAGAAATCTGCACCTTTAGACTAAATGTGGTTTAGTCTAAATTCATTGGGAAAAATGTGACACAGTTCTCTTCCTCCCCCACCCGGTTCTTCAATCAGGAAAATCATAAAAAAAATAAGTTTTGTCACTTTTAAATAGATTTGAAATTTAAAAATTCTGATTTGCAACTTCGCAGAATGTCGTGTGATATTTCAATATTTTAACTGTTTTGACTATTTCATTCTACTTTAGCACAGGCAGTCATATTGAAGGGCTGAAATTCCTGCAAAAGGAGTGTTACATTTTTCATAGATTTCATAGACATTAGCGCTGGAAGGGACCTCAGGAGATCGAGTCCAGCCACCTGCTCAAGGAAGTCAGCTAGGGTCAAAGGATCCCAGCAAGATAAGCATCTACATATTTCTTGAAAGAGTCCAGAGTAGGTGCTTACACCCCTGCACCTGTGCTTTTTCCAGGCTGAAGAGTCCCATACCTTGCAGCCTCTCTTCATAAGGCCTGTTCTCTTGTCCTCTGATCATGCACTTGGCTCTCCTCTGGACTCTTTCAAGTTTCTCCACGTCCTTCTTAAATTGTGGAGCCCAGAATTGGATGCAGTACTCCAGCTGTGGCCTCACCAAGCTGGAGTACGGTGGGAAGATGACATCCTAGGTCCTGTTCAAGATGCATCAGTAGATGCAAGCCAGAGTTTTGTTCACTTTGCCAGCTGTGGTATTGCATTGGTGGTGCATATTCATCTTGTGGTCAATCATGACCCCCAAGTCTCTTTCAGTCATGGTGCTGGCGAGTGTAGCATTGCCAAGCCTGTAAGTGTGATGTAGGTTTTCATTCCCAAGGTGGAGAACCTTGTATTTCTCTGTATTGAATGCCATCAGGTTTTTATCCACCCACCTTGCAAGCCTATCAAGGTCAGCCTGGATCATCAGCCTATCCTCAAGTGTGGAACTCTTCTCCACAGTTTGGTGTTGTCAGTGAACTTAGCCAGTCTGCTTTTGACACCAGTGTCCAGATCATTTATGAAGACATTAAAGAGTACAGGTCCAAGAACAGAGCCTTGGGGGACACCACTAGTCACCGAGTGCTATGTTGATCCAGTTCTGTCAACTACCACTCTCTGGCTCTGACCTTGGAGCCAGTTCCCCAGCCACTGGACTGTGGAGTAGTTGAGGCTCCAGTTGCCCAATTTTCCCATGAGGACATCATGAGACACCAGGTCAAAGGCTTTTTTAAAGTCCAAATATATGACATCAACCTCTTGCCTTTTGTCCAGGTGATGCATCACCTGGTCATAGAAGGAAATGAGATTGGTAAAGCAAAACCTACCTGCAACAAACCCATGCTGGTTATCCCTCAGAATGTTGCCTTCTGTTTGCCTCTCAAGAATAGTTTCTTTGATAATTTTTTCCAAAATCTTTCCAGGGATCAAGGTCAAACTGATTGGCCTATAGTTTCCTGGGTCTTCTTTCCTCCTTTTCTTGAAGATGGGCACTACAGATTTGTTGCGGGTAGGTCTTGCTTGACCAAGCTCATTTCCTTCTATGACCAGGTCCTTGACTTTAGGAAAGCTGACTTTCATAAGCTCAGGAGGCTTTTTCTTGAGGCCCTGATAGGCCATGATTTCACAGAGAGATGGGGTTCAGGACTTCTGCATTGCTGACTGACTTGCCAGCTTTGCAATGGATAGTGAAAGTGATCAGCTCATGGCCACTGTCACCCAGCTTCCCTTTCCTTCCCTTCAATTCTTAGGTCACTGATTAAATCATCCCCTTCGGCCAGTACCAGGTCCAACAGCACCTTGCCTCTTGTTGGCCCATAAACTTCTTGAAACAGGTAGAGCTCATCCACGCGTATATGGAAGCTTTATGACCAATCAGATTTGGTTGAATGATCATCCCATGAGGTGTCTGGGTACTTGAAGTCTCCCATGACAACCATGTACCAAGAATGTGCAGCCTCAGCCAGTTCCCTGGCAAATTCTTGGTCAAGCACTTGTTCCTGGTTTGGAGGTCTTTAATAGAATCCTACCATTGTATCACCTTCACTACATTCCCCTCATATTCTAACCCAAAGGGTGTCCACTTGGCCTCCTTGGGTGCCAATCTCAGCTTTTAGGAACATTTTTCAGAACCCTGCCCCTTTTTTTTCAGCATGATCTCTCCTGTACAGGGTATAGCCATTTATACCAGTAGTCTAGTCATAGGAAGAGTCCCACCAGGTCTCCATTATCCCTATGAGATTGTAGTAGTGTACAGGCAAGTAAGTGTGCTGTTGGAGACCCTAGGCTTCATTGTACTCATGGAGAAGGGCTAGGGTAGGAGTCCATTCCTTTAAGCATCCTAACCTGCCAGTTTTCTGGTTGATACTTGGTGAGCTTACTCTGGTGGTTGTCCACCTATCCCCCAGCAAGCTTAGTTTAAAGCCCAGTCAAGCAGGTCAGCCAGTCTGGCTGAGAAGAACTTCTTCAACCAGTGGAGTGAGGTGGAGGCCACCTCTTCCCAACAGACCACTGCCTCGCTCTCCAAAGAGTGGACTGTGGTTGTAAAAGCCAAAGCCTTCATGGTAGCACCAGTGCCACAGTCTTCTGTTTACTGCCTTGATTCATCTCTATCTCCTCTGTCTGTGACCCATAAGTGGAAGGATTGAGGACAAAACCATCTGCTCCCCCCAGCCCCCTGAGCTCTGCTCCCAGTGCCCTGTAGCCACTCATGACCCAGCTAGGATTGCTCCAAGCCATGTCATTTGTGCCCACATGAATAAGGAGAGTAGGGTAGTGGTCAGAGGGCCAGATAAGTTTTGGGATCCTCTCAGCTACATCCCAGATATAGGCTCTCAAGGGGCAGGAGACCTTCCAGGCGAAGGGGTCAGGATAACAGATTGCTCCCTCTGTCCCCCTCAGGAGGGCATCACCACAGATGCATTTCAAGCAGGTCCAAGGAGGTGATCCTCCCCCTCTATACAGCACTGGTCAGGCCGCAGCTGGAATACTGCATCCAGTTCTGAGTGCCGCACTTCAAGAGGGATGTGGACAGCATGGAGAGGGTCCAGAGGAGGGCCACTCGCGTGATCAGGGGGCAGCAGGGCAGACCCTATGAGGAGAGGCTACAGGACCTGAACCTGTTCAGCCTCCTCAAGAGAAGGCTGAGGGGGGATCTAGTGGCCTGTTACAAACTAGTCAGAGGGGACCAGCAGGCACTGGAGAAGTCCCTGTTCCCCCAAGCACTACCAGGAGTGATCAGGAATAACGGTCACAAGCTGGCAGAGGGTAGATTTAGGCTAGATATCAGGAAGTGCTAGTTCACTGTCAGGGCGGCTAGGGTCTGGAACCAACTTCCAAGTGAAGTGGTGCTGGCTCCTAGCCTGGGGGTCTTTAAGAGGAAGCTAGTTGTACACCTTGCTGGGGTGGTTTGACCCCAGTACTCTTTCCTGCCATGGCAGGGGGTCGGACTTGATAATCTACTCAGGTCCCTTCCAACCCTAGAAACTATGAAACTATGAAACCCACAATGACCACTCTGAATTTCATCTTAGAGATAATAGCTGGTCATGTTTCTTCTTCACTTGCAGTAGCTGGCAGCTCTGCAAGCTCTACTGATGCTGCAAGAGGTTTGTAACTGTTGCAGAGATCCAGGGGGGTGGTCACCCTGGTACAGTGAGCCTTGGGACTACAGACAACCTTTCTCCAGCCCTCTGGCTGGACAGTATTGGGTGCCTCTTGGCCTCCCTGGTCCTGGCAAGAGACCTAGGTCTTCCCTCTATCTGGGGTGAAGGGCCTGGCAGTAGGAGTCAATCTCCTGTTCACCATCCCTGATGGCACACAGCTTCTGCACCATGGTTTGGAGCTCAACTATCTGGGATTCCAGAAACTCCAGTACAGGGCAAACCTCACAAGGGGAAGTTACAATGCTCCTGATCCCATGTACCTGGAGTCATGCCAGGCAGCCCCCACAGCTGAGATCCAGGGGCGCCATCTGAATGGAGGCTGGAGCCATGGGTTCCAAGCGTGTGGAGGCCTCAGAAGTACCAGAGGAGAGGGATCCAGCCACAGGGGGGAACCTTGGGGTGCAACGTGTCCCACCCACCATTGCACCAGTAGTAGTTTGGCTACTACGGTGCCAACCACTCCCAGTGGTGATGTATATGGGGTGCACGGGGGTGCACATGCACCCCCTGAGAGCACTGGTACACCCCCTGACTGGCTGCACTTGCCTCTTAGGCAATGGGCAGGGGAGGCAGGTGGGACCACTGGTGCCCCCCCTGCAGATGCCAATGGGAGAGTGGAGTGCTGTTGCACCCCCAGAAGTGGCCGCAGCCACTTTTGGAAGCAGCTGCAGTGAATGGCCACAGTGATTGGCTGTCTCGCAATTGGCCGCAGAGGGACACCCCTCCCCCCCCAGTAACTGACTGGTCACTGGAGGGGGGCACATGTCTCCCCTGACCAAGGTGGCACCAATCACCCATGGTCTCTCCCATCAAAGGCCCCACTTACCTCCAGTAGGCAGGGGTCATTGAGGGTCCTGTTGGGGTGTCCTAGGGCTTATGGGGGTACAACAGACTTTCACCCATGTGTCTCACTCCAGAGTTGGGACCAAAGTTCAAATTTCTTTCTTTGAACAGTTGAAACTAAACTGATAAGGGGCTATGTAGTTAAGAGGTACAAACTCTCAGATTGGAGTGTGCCAACAAATGACTACAAATAGTTTTAACAGCACACACTTGACACTTACTTTTTAACACTTTACACATAAGGAGGGCCACTAGTACAACTGCAGTCTTTTCAAAGTCACCTGTGGCTGCAGGTTTCAGGCAACTTTACCCAAAAGGAAACGGCACTAGCCTAAAACCACTGTACCTTTCTTTATGCATTGTAGCTAGCTTTGAACTAGCCAGCTTTGGCTGTTCCAGCTGTTAGCTTGAATGGAACAGCACAAAACTCGGTGTAGCCAACAAAACCCATCCAAGGAGCTGCCTATATACTTGGATAGTTAAAATGCTTTAGGTTTCTGCTGCTGTTGTATTTGTAGACATGAGATGCAGTTACTGCAAGGAACAATCAGCCGGCTTTCATTCACCAGTCAAAGTTCGGTGCTCTGGCCGAGGTGCTGAAATAAACAGGGTCTGTAACCTATCACCCACAAGCCGGATCCAGCCCATGAAGAGATGTTATAGGAATCGGCATCAGTAGGTGGGAAGTCACAACTGGGCCTAGGGAAGCAGCTTATGGCACAGGCCACAGCTAGATGAAGGGTAGTCAGGAATGGACCCAGGGTGCCTGGAGCCAACAGAAGTGGCTAGAGGCTTAGCCAGGTGGTCAGAAGCAGCTCAGGTGTGGGGAGGAAAACTGGACCCACCTTTATATTGAAGAATCCAGTGAAGCGCTGAGAAGGCAGCAGGGGCTTGGCAGGAACGGTGCCCAATCAGAGTTTTTTTTCTAAGTTCCACCTAGACAATGGGTCTTCCCACCATAGAGGGTTGATTTATAATGGGGGTCGGTCTGTTGTCCAATCAGAATTTCTTTTCTAGGTCCCACCCAGGCATTAAGTTAACCCTATTCACTTTAGTGGTGGGGTTGACCTGTTGTCTGGCCCACCTTAGGACAAAGCTGTATTAATGTGACCTATTGCTAGTGAAGGGTCAATGATCCATGAGAAATCATTCATGAATTTTCTTAAATCTCTGAAGCAGCAAAAGGGCACAAACACCTTGAGTACATTTAACTCCTTCTCGCCCACAAACACACACACAAATACATTTTCTCTGCATTCCTGACAGCATCCACACCACAGTTACAATCCCACCATTAAGCAGTTTTCTCTCAAACTCAGTGATAGTCTCAGCAAAAAAATAAAGAAAATGGAGACATCTCTTTAGATAGATGTAGTACTACATCTTCCTTTTTGCCCAACCATCCAAGGCATCTGCTCTACCTTTTATCTGTGCCCTGTGCCTATTTTAGGCTGGAAGTAGTATATTCAGTCTGATCTCCACCAAAGTAATAGGTTGCCATCCAACTCAGCCATTAAAGTAGCTCTCAAAAAGCATTGTGACTGATTGATTGCTTTAGTTTTCCTTCCAATAACTTCACACCACTGATGTGACCTATCTAATAAGTAGCACCTTTCAAATGGATTATTTAAGACCTTGTGAAATCATAAATAACTAGAAAGGCTACTTTTTTTATTTTTGGCTCCTGTTACCTTTGTAAGACAAAAAGAAGACAAAGATACGATGGGAGATCAGTCAGTGGTACCCTTGCAGTTTCTGTAACAACTTGCTTATTCAGAAATATTTGGAACTTTACCTTTCCCCTATACTTTTCTGGCCGGAAGGGAAGGGTGCCATGTTGGGAACATAATGCTGGCAATTAAAAGAACACCAAAACAGTCATTTGAATAACCAGGTGGTAACTTTACTTCAGGTGGTAAACTGGAATAAGACCCCTGAAATGAAAGGTGAGTTATACCAGCTGCAGATCGCTCACCATGGTTACTCTCTTATTAAACAGAGTGGAGATCCCCAAAAGTCAGACATCACTAGCTCAGAGACCACCGTTTTTTTCACTGTCAGCACTCAAACTATGCTGGCGGTACGCACATGTAAGTGCAAATATCAGATGAAACAATATAGCTCACTTTTTTGCCTATTCTCCAGACACTTGAAGTCAATAGAAAAAGAGTAACTTAAGTGGAAGTTCTATGTATATACAGTCTGAACTAGTTAACCTCTTAGTGGCTGATTTGATGTGTGAAGCATATATTCAGCACAGGAAAAAAAAAAGCTAGCAGTTGATGGGTTGGCTCAGATGGCTAGTAATGTCAGAGAAGTGATTCTACGTTGAGGTCATAGGTTCAAGTCAATCCTCCTATTAGTGGTGATTGACTGGCAGTAAAATAGCTGTTCAATGGCTTATGAAGTTGCCATCTGTCTTGCACACAGATGCTGATCTTATGAAGGGCCTTTGTTTATGCATCACAAGTAAACTGGGCCTTGTTATGTCTGCTCCCCATGGGGAGCAGATATAAAATAATGCCACACTAACAGGAGGCCCTTCCCAATCAGTATTAGGCAAATGCATTGAGATAGAGAAGCTACATGGAAAGTGCATTCCATAATATACCTGCCCAGAGGTTGGCCTTCAAGGAACATATTTGGCACTTTTCATCACCAATTAATTTACCTAAAGATAAAGGGGGAAGGGGGGGGAGAGCAGGGATGAATATACCCTCTTCAAAAGAGTTTAGGCAACTTTGTGGATATTTTCTCTAAGAAAGTGAAAACTAACTCTTGCAGTCCGCTTCACTGAGCAATGATCCATTCTTTTCAGAGACACTCAGTTCTTCAGGAGAGGAAGGGATGTGATTTTTAGTCAATCAGAAGCAGTAAAATGAGAAGGAACAGATGCAATGTCACAGGTAAATTTAATTTAGGATTGTGTTTCTGAATGTACCAACCAACCACCCTATTGCATTGTCCCCTCAATAATCAATACCTTAGCATTAATTTGACAGCTCTGATTGCATTACCTATGCTTTGGCTGCATAAAACGCACAGAGCAGAGTGAAACCAGCTTCCCTGCAGCCTGATTCATGACGAAGCAAATGTCATTATGCTCGTCTGCTTTCATATCTTGAACCTACATTGCCAGAGGGATCTTGGAAATGAATGTTTCCCTGTTATAGCTTGACATGCTTATGTTTTCACTTTTTTTTTTTTTTCCAAGTTCTCTTTGTGACAAGCTGAACTTTTTTAACACTTCAGGAGGTCCTGATTCAATTAATAAATCACCTTGGAAGGAAGCAAGCACAATCTGCTTGCTTGATTTTTTTTTTTTTTTTTTTTTTTAATGTTTATATTTTTAAATCCAGTGTAAAATAAATATTCCCCAAATCTTTGAAGTGGAGAACCCTGCAAAATTTACAGAACACAAACAGTTCAGCTTCTTGTACCAGATGAGTAGTAAACTGCATTTAAAATTTATTGTTCATGAATTCCCAAGGCTTTCTTAACAGTTGTGTACTTCCTAGGAAGAGATAGTAACTGTAACTGCAAGTGCCCAGCAGTTCTGTAGTACAGATAATGCCACTGCTAGCATTAATTATAAATGTATGCATTTTTATCCTGGTTCTATCCCTTCTTGTAGAGGAGATTCACCATCACTCATGGCCAATAAAGAACCTGAGAGATGTTCTGTAAGGTCAGGGCATCTCCTCTGCTCTCATTTCTATTTGTGTAGTTTCTAGTGAAAACTTTTTGCAGATTCAATTGATTTGTCTATCTCAGCTGTCTTTTTAGTGTTGTTGTGCAGTGTTAAAGTCAGGTCCCATCCCTCCCTCCCCAGAAGTGGGTGCATCTCTCCAGTATATAAGAGTGACATGTGTAGTATGGAGGGCCTACTTCTCCTGCCTGTCACACCACTGTAGTTAATGGAATTAAATCTGTGTAAATGGAAGGTGATGTAGGACCAGGACTTGCAAAGTAGCTCCTTTGGCATGCAGCGTGCTATGTTATTATATCAGTAAGTTGTTATCTTTGACTACTGGCTTAACGAATACTTACCTCCAATTTTCCATTTGAGTGTCATAAAGATGCTACTTTTGAATGGTGGCCAGAAGGAAAACATCCAATTAATTACCATTTCCCAACACACAACTGTATATAATGACATCATAAAGAATGTAGCACTAAAAAAAAAAATCAATACAGCTCATTTAAAATATGTAGACCAAATTTATCCCTTGACTAAGCAGAGCCCTGTGAAGTCAATGGAAGCTGTTCCATTACACACCTATATGAAACTGGTCCTGAAAAAAAAAGGCTGAAGTTCAACAAGGATGTAATTCAGAGATAGGCAAAGTCTTAAGGAAATGCAAGGTATGTGAGGTAGCTATGTAGTTCACTGCAAGCAGCCTTTGAAAAGTGGGTGATTCATCTGCTGATACAGTCTGAGTCCAGGTCTTCCATGGCTTAACATTAAGTTGAGTACCCTGGGCAACTGTCTTGCACACTAAACATAAGAGGCCATGACTAGAGTGAGGGATGAATACACATTATTTATATGTTAAGTATGCTGGTTACTAGCTCGCTCTAAGCAAGCTGAGAGCCTAGTATTTGTACTGAGCTGGATAGTGCCCTGGCTGTATCTTACTCATTGGAAAACAGTGAGCTAGAGGAAATAGCAAATAGATCAAATTCAGACAAGATGTTCTTCATAAGTTTAATATGTTAACTATGAAAATCAGGTTGTATCTATTTATAGCCTGAACAATTAATAGAGAATTCAGAGTATGGAGGCCTTAAACTTGATTTTTTTTTTCCCCCAACTGAACTCTGATGAATTGGCAGATTCCCCATAACACAGTCCTAGGCTGCCCTCGCTCCTGCTACACAGTGTTTGCTTTTGAAAGAATGAGAGATTAGATGCTCACCTCAAAAACTTTAAATGCACGGGACAGGGAGGAAGATTTAGCTCCCTTGAGCATGAAGAAAAGATTCAATATGGCCCTTCCATCCTTCTCCTCAAAGACAATCATTTCTGTGGACTCTGCAGCATCAGTGGCTGCAGCTGCAGCCTCTCTCTCCTTCCTGGCATCTTCAATGAGGCTTTGCCGTCTACCAATGAACCGTGGAGACTGGAAAGGAGAAAAGAGTTAAAGAGGTAGAAGTCATCTCCTCAAGACAACTGATGAAGTATCAGACTTCCAGTCGCTGAATTTGATCTTAACTCCTTCATGGGCTAGCAGAGAACTGCACCTACTGAAGACAGCCAGATAACCTTGATTTGACACCAGACATTTTTCAGAGCTTCTGAATTTAATGATCTTGATGTTCCACCAGTCAAGCAATCCTTTGTTCTGCAGTTCTGCTGTCTATTAGCTGTCCTTACTAATGAAGGTCCTATTTCACAATCCCACAAATTCATTTCAACTCTTTCTAATGAAGTTATATTTGTTTTTGCTTCAATCTTAAACTGAGTGATACAGCTCTAGGCCCCTAGGATATTAGTGAAGCTTCTAGTTTATATTTTAAATGCAGAAAATATGTGTTGTTTCTATTTGTGATGATGCACTTCATCTGCACCCCCCTTTTCAAAATTCTAGATCTAGCCTTGCTTTTCGTTATTGTTCAATATAGAAGGCCCTGGGTCAATCACTGCTGACAAAAGGTCCATTATACTTTTACTACACCATTTTTTCTTGTGCTGCAGTAGATTCCAGTGAAAAGAAAATATGTCAGTGACAACCTCTTACTTATGTTCTTTTTATTCAGTGACGCTTAAGGCAGGGATTGCTGAGGTAATTCTCCGTCAACGTAAACAGACCTAGTCCTCTTGAACTAGCAAAAGAACTACATCCCTTTACATCCATAGAGAACTTGCTCCATCTCACTATGCCTCCATTTTTTACAAGCAACTCTTGTTTGCTCCCAAGTGAAAAATTCTCTGTTTTGGAGCTGGGGAACTGAGGCACAGGTGTGAATAAGTAACTTGCCCAAGGTTTGGAAAGGCAGGTTGTGGCAGAGTCATGAACTGAGTTTAGATCTCCCAAGCACTAGTGTAATGCTGTAACTTATTTCTTCTTATAAGGAAAATGGCCAGACTGAGGTTGGTCCTATATGGGTCTTCAAACAGGCCAGATATGCAGCGGAGAACAACCAAAGGGTTAGTTTTGCACACGATAATTAACCAGTCACTGAATATTTTGCTACCCTACTGCAACGTATTTCAGGATTTCCTTTTACAAAGTCTTCTTTTAAAAATGTCTAGCAACTTTTATTCCAAGGTATTTATCTCACTAATCAGATTTGGGATTACTAGAAATGAGGCCAAGGGAAACTATTCAACTACAGATTTCCAATATCTCAAGGGAGAAAAAACTGGTAGTTTGGTCTGCGTCTACAATCAGTAGTTCAGGGTTGTTCAGATTCTGGTGATAGCTTGGGTCCTTCTCCTGTATTTAAATATGTCACTGCTTGTGGTTATTAGCGTTCAAGCTTTATAAAATCTGACTTCCCCTTACTTGTTTTACCTGCCAAACTTAGAAACCCAAAATTTTCTATTTCACATTTGGATTTTTTTTTAACTCGCAAAGCAAACAAAATTGTTATAAAATGAACGTTCTCGGATTTTTTCAAAACATTATACCATGCAACTACAAACAGTCTCCCAATGAGCACGAAAAGCCCAACACACACAATGAAAAAGAAATAATTTGCAAAAACATGCGAGAATTAAACATAAAGATCAGGAGCACAAACAAACCAAACCCAAGTGTTTCCACTTTTTCATTTGGGTTTCACTGACAAACTTTGAGTAATGAGAAAATTGTCCAATAAACTAAAGGGTTTAGGAAATATTTTGTTTAAAGAATTTTTTAAAAACACATTTTTAACTAGCCCAGTTATTCTATTTACATTCTCTTAGAGACTATCCCCTAAGCATATATCCTCTCTCTCTCTCATTTTGGATTATTTAAAAGTCTGGACACAGCTTTGGGGCTTTACTCTGACATTTTAAAACATGCGTGCACACACATCTAGGGAAGGTGGGGTGGTTCAGAGTCATGTACCAACTTAGGAGGAGTACTAAAATAGTCCTCCACCCCTGTGGAGTCCATGCTCTGGCAGCAAAAACAGCTCCACAGAGTTGCCCTTGCAGCAGCAGCTGGGTGTCCTGACACCATGAGGTTGCTGTAACAGCAAGGGCTGGGGTTGGTAGGTCACATGGCAGCAGTTGCAGTAGTTGCTGCAGCAGGCATAGAATAAATATGTGTATAACTTTTCAAACATTGTATTAAGACTTAGAACAATATGTTTAATGGAACCAGTGCTTATTTTAAATGGTCTGCAATGAACAGGAGAAAAATCCAGCACCTCAGCAGCTATCCACGATAAACAAACTCTGTAATGATCTGAAGTTCAGCACATGCTTTACCAAAAAGATGCTCTCTGCACTTGTCCCTGAAGTTCAACAAATTTTTAATTTTATCAGGGTAAAATTTTAATTTTATCTGGGAAGGAAAGAACCACACGTGACAGATTTAAATCCTGTATCTTGTATGTTACTGAACAGGGCTCAGATAGTATGACAGAGTGTGTGTCATACAAAAACCAGTATGGAATTGGGCAGCTGAGATCATGTCTAAACATGAATATGACCCATGTTGTTTCCATTCAGTGAGCTGTGCTACGTTTCTGTCTCAAACGTGAGCAGACAATAATATCAGTGCCCTGCTACAACTAATTATCTCGTGCTCCTCCTCTCTAGAATGGATTGTTTCACTCCTATGCAGACTGTTCTAGATCAAAAGGAAATCAGTCCTCCCTGTATGAACAGCTAGTAGAAAGGACAGTGGAGTTCACCTAGTCTGGAGAGGTAAGTTACCAGGAAACGGGATTTTAGCTGGGTGGGGGGGAGAAGAGGAGGGTATAGACAATATAGTTTTCCTGCCGTTTCTACTGCTAACTTGATTTTTATCTGTAGGCTTCCTTTTTTTTTTTTTCATACTACCTTCATCAGTACTTTTATTGATATATTTTGGCAGGTATTATTTCATTCTCTAGAGATGTAAGCTATAACTTAAATTCTGATTCTGATTAAATCATAGCATAGTTTTGTTCTGACCATTTCCAAACACCTTCCCATTCGAAAGCAGTGATGGGACTGGGAGAGATTCTGGATTACAAAAACAATCTATAATAAATTATATATTAAATAACATGCTGCACTGAGATAAGATGCACCTTAAATAACTGGTCATAGGCAGCGCAGAAAGTCTTGAAGGAAACAGGATCTGTGCAACTAACACATGCTGACAAAACTTATTTCAAGAGATAGCGCTATTTAATGTTTCATTTTCCTTTTAAAGACTGAACACTCACACAGGTTGTATTAGAACTTGACTGCACACCTCTACTGTAATTCCTGATAACAGCCCAGACAGATAGAGAGGGACTTTTAAGCATTAATTTGACTGGCAATCTGAAAAAATGTCAATAATTTAAGAGTTAGCTACCTTTAGAAGTTCACTGTTTGCCAGTAGGAAAATGCCAAGGGAAGATGCAGGCCCTCCCAAGCTATTTAGTGATCATTTATTACAGAAACCATGCATACATCTTTAGTCCCAAAGCCCTCTTCCCTTCTTTCCTAGTGTGTCTCCCGAAGGCTGGGTTTGTTTACACAGTAGCTGATTTTACTAAATACAGAGGATTCCACAGAAGCAAGGGAAGAGGCAGTCAGTAAAAATAAAAAGAGCAGGGGGAATAGAATTAAAATCAGTTTATTCCCTGCAACAATGCACATGAAGTAATTTTCATTGCCACACACGGTATTCAGAAAAACAGTCTGGTGTTGGACAAAGTGGCCTCATTTGCCTTGTCCCTCCACCTCCAACATCTAAGACCTTTTAAATGGTCTGCAATGAATAGGAGAAACATCCAGCACCTTGGGAGGTGGTAGGAAAAAGGACAATTGGAAATCTCTTGTCTGGGAACTCCCTACATGTAAGGCAGCCCACCAGCGACTTTGTTAAGGGCAGGGCTGGACCATCACTGCTAGGAAAAAACAAGAAAAGGTTTAGAATATATGTATTAGAGAGAAACATATATTCTAAGTCCTGTATGAAATCCAGATTTTCTGTACATGCTCTTTGCACACATGAAACGTCCCTTCAGAAATCTACAAAGAAAGATCTTTATAATCTGGCTACCTAGCATGTCTGGGACAAACTATGTAAGGTACCAGTTTGCCACATGTAGTTGCTAGTCAAAGCTGTGACATAAGATTCTTTAGTGCCATGACTGTGAAGCACTAAGTTATGCCATGCAGATACCACTCACTATGACAGTCAGTCATCTAGCATAGACCCTTTTTGACTGACTATTCATTAAAGGGTTTCACTCTGAAAAGTCTTGAGTCACACAGGCTACTGTTCTTGGCAACATCAGTTGGGCTGTGATGACAAAACTGTTTTTAACTAAAACTTCCTAAATGTCCTTAGAGCAAAGATAACAGAAGCAGTATATTTGCTGCTGACTGGAGTTTAATTTTTAAAGGTAGCTTATGGCTCAGCACAATGTTTTATCTTCACCTTCTTTAGAGTTATAGGTCATGTGGGATTATTCCACACACAGAGCTGAGAGTCATAAATCTAAACTGGTGGGAGAAACGAACATGGCAATAATAATTACATAGCAACGTTTTGCAAGTTTGCTTGAATTCCCACTGTCTTGCAGATCTGCCAGAATAAAGAGTCATGCATTTTCATTACACTGAAACAGAAGAAATCCTTTCATTTTAAACCCCTGAAAAATAGAAAACCTATAATGTGTTTAGAAGTGCACTTCTTAACCTTAATATTCTTGGCTTTAGTTCATTCAGCGTTTTAATTTAATGGGACTGTTTTATTGTACTATAATTATTATTACTTAAATGCCTATTATAATCATTACTAGCAATAATAATGATGACCTGAATGGCTTTCTACCTCACATTTCTATTTTATTTAGGGTGCATCATTATTAAGACTGGGTTTTATTGGGGGGGGGGGGGGGGGGAATTGCCAACCTCAAATACCAAGGTCCCTGGGTGAAGGCAGTACATTAGAAAGTAAGTTGTTACTCTGTCCACCTGTCTACAGTTGCAATCCCCTGTGTGGCTTCAGTTCTACTATAGACTTTTGGGTTTCAGGGTGGGGATAGGGGTGTCTTACCATGAGGGCCTCCACTTGCTTGGAGTCCAACTCTGAAACCGCCCTGCGGAAGCCTTTGGCTGAAGAGGCAGAGGAGTTGGGGGTTGGCATCCTTGCTGCTACACGGGCTCTGCTCTGAGCTTTCCCTTACCTTGCCAAGCTTTTATAGGGCAAGTCTGACGTCAAGGACCCTCTCACAGGCCCCACCCCTTCAGCCTGAGGCAGAGAGAGAAGAGGAGGAGGAGGGGATGTGGAGGAAAAAATGCTTCTGTCCCATTAAATCTAATTGCTACAAAGATTGCAGCCACCCAGCTGTCACACACCAGTCATCTCTCCTTCCCCTGCTGCCCCCAAAAGCTTCTGATCTTTGTTCCTTTTTCCTGTGTGTGTGTTTTTGCTCCTCTTGAAGGGGTTGGCTCCTCTGCCACATATATTTTAGTCTTCTCCCCACTTTCTTCTCCTCTTTGAGTTGCTCTGAAGTGGTTGCAAACTGTGTAGAAAGACATAGCAAAGATAAGATTGAGAACTCTCCCTCTCCCCCTTTTTGTTCTGCAGCCCTGATTTTGAGGTAGGGGACTAAACCAACAAGAAAACTGGAACCTTGGGCTTTTTACCTGACCCTGAATTCATGTGCATGCCTGCTGGCATAAATCAGGAATAACTCACACCTTTGACTTCAGCAATTTCTTTACTGCCCGAGCCCCCAAGGTGTAGAACAGCCTGCCATCGGAGGTGGTTCAAGCACTGACACTGAATACCTTCAAGAGTAAATTGGATGCTTATCTTGCTGGGATCCTATGACCCCAGCTGACTTGTAGTGGAGTTTGGGATGGCCAATCTTCCTACTGCCTTTTTCAAATTCACTGTACAGAACTCTCTTAAGCAGTCGATTGTTGTCCATACATATGATGTGGCTGACCCAGGTCATTTGCTCCAATGCTAGCATAGCTTCCAGTCATGATTTTGTCAGACCATTTAATTCCCATTATGCTGTGTAGGCGGCACTGCAGTCAGTTAAGTTTTCTGATATGGCGATGATAAAGGGGACAGTTCTCTAATGAGTATAGGAGACAAGGGTGCCCAGCCACTCTGTAAACTTGGCATTTTGTAGATACTTTGACCCCCTTTCTTGTCCATAGTCTTTTTTGTAGGTGATCAAAAGCTGAGGCAGCTGACTTCAAGCATGCTAAAAGTTCTTTGTCAATGCTGGTGTCATCGGTAATTATGCTACCTATGTAGCAAAAGGACTTGATGTTGTTTAATTGGCTGCCATTCAATTTTATTTCTGGTGGTGATGGAAGTGATAGGTTTCTGTCAGGAGGTGCTTGGTACAGGACTTTGGTTTTCTTTACGTTAGCACAGAGGCCAAAAAGAAGTAGCATTGGCAAAGGAATTCAGTAAATGCAGCAGGACGTCCTTAGAAAGGGCGACAAATGCTGAGTCATCAGCATACACTAAATCCTTTTCTTCACTTTGTTGGGATTTGCTTTTGACCTTGCACCAGTGGAGGTTTAGAAGTCTGCCATCAAATCATGTTGTTAGGGTGACACCAGTAGCAGTAGTATGTACAGTGACTTCTAGCACTCCAGCCAAGAACAAAGTAAATAATGTAAGGGCAAGCTCACAGCCCTGTTTAACCCTATGAGCTACATGGCATCAAATGAGTCACCCACTGATACATGGGCCCACATGTTGTCATGGGAGCAGTGTATGAGGTGAATTAGTTTGTCTGGGCAGCCAAACTTTGCAAGAAAGCACCAGAGAGCAAGGCATCCAATAGAGTTGAACACCTTACTAAAGTTGACACATGCAATGTACAGGGGCATTTGTTGTTCGGCAGCTTTCTCCTGTAACTGGCGTAGGGTAAATTAAAATATCATCATGTTGGCAGTGCTGCTTGATGAACGAAAACCACACTGGGATTCAGGGAGTATATTATTTGCAGTAACCTGGAGTCTTGTCAGCAACAGCTTACCAAGGGTCTTATCAGCGACGGAGAGGGGTGAAATATCATGAATAGTTGATGCAGTCATGTCTGTCTCCTTTGTGCTTGTAAATTGTTATGATTTTGGCATCTTTGAAATCCTGGAGTAAAGCCTTGTTATTCCAGCAGAGAGCAAATGGGTCTAGCAAAGCTTTGTGAAGTGTAGGACCACTGTATTTAAGTGCTTCAGCTGGGATTTCATTGGCTCCAGCTGCCTTTCTGTTTGCCATTTCAATATGTGTATTCTTAGCCTTGTCCAGAGTTGGGGGATCTTTGAGTTCATACTGAACTTGTCTTTGCTCAGTTGAGTTGACTATTTGATCATTTGCACTCAACTCATGATTGAGGAGGGTCACAAAATGTTCTTTCCATCTTTCTAATATCATACTGTACTCATTCAGGAGGGTGGTGCTGTCAGTTGACAGGATTGGACAGGTATTGGCTGTTTGTGGTCCATAAACAGATTTTATTCAGGATTTTACTCCTAGAAAAAAACCCTCGGGTGTTATTAGTATCAGCAGGAGCTTGTAGTTCTGCTGCTTTGTTTCTCCACCAATTGTCCTCCATTCCCCAAAACCTTTTTTGCACTTCATATTTTGATTTCCTGAAGCCATGAGAAAGGAGGGGCTGTCTAGTTTAAATTTAGTGCATGGCTCAATGGGCCACAAGGAATGCTTGAATGTTGTTGTCATTTGCATCAAACCAGTGCACATTTCATTGAGTTGGGACACCAAGGGCTTCTTTAGCTGTTGCTTGCGCTGCAGTTTGAAAGGCGTCTCACCTTTCATCAATAGTTCCACTTGCTCTTGCATCGGCACATTGTGATAGCGCAGCATGAGCCGAAGTTGCTAACTGAGTTCTTGCCTCTTCTGTGTGAAGTTTCAAAACATTGACACATTGGTTTGGTTTTGGAGCAACCTTCTGTCTACGAGTGTGAAACTTGATGTTCAGTTTAGTATGGATAAGCTGGTGATCTTTAGAGCATTCTGTGCCTCGCATAGCGCTGGTAAAGTAAACATCCCTCAGGTCATTGAGATGAGTGATGACATAGTCTACAAGGTTGCCATCATTTTGACCAAGGGTGCTGCCATGAGTAGAACCACTTTTCTGGCATGTTAAAAAAGGGTGTTTGTAATAGCAAGGTCAAACTCCGTGCAGTGTTAGGAGACCCACATCCAAATTTCTCCATGACTGTTCCAAGTGGTGTAATGCAATATCTTCAGTGCATGCATTGAAGTCAACCAGTAGTAGGATTGTATCATTGTTGGGTATGTTTTTTAGAGTGTCACTCATCTGGCTATTGAGCTGAATCTTTATTTCTTCGACAAGTAGTTTTGGGGCATAGGTGCTTAGTATTGGCTGAAAGGTGTTGTGGGACAGTGGTATCCACAGTGTCATTAATGTCATTAGAAGTTATTGGTGCTATATTGACTTATACCAGCTAAGGGTCTGGCCCAGTACAGAATATAATGATGTTTCAGTGAAACTCAGTCAGTTTGCATTCCTGTTGCCTGAGCTACGTGGGTGCACAAGCTTTTTTTTTTAACAAAAAATTACACCAGGGAGTTAAGCAGCAGGTAGGGGGTTGCCATACCAGGTCTTATCAGCTCCCAGCCACCTCTGCTTCCCTGCCCTCTTCATTTGAACTAGATCTTCCCTCACATTTTGAACACACAGTTCTTTCTTTGGATTTAATTTAATCTGTAATCCCCTCTGTGCCTCTCAGACTTCCAGTGGTCCCTCTGCTAAACACTGCATGCCTGAAATGTTGTGTATGCGTGTGGATGTGTGTGTGAGAGAGAGAGAGAGAAAGAAAGAACCGTACAAAAGTGAAAGGTAAGAGGCATTTGTTGGACTTTGAAAACACTTAAAATGTTCCTGGAGCCTGTTCCTGCTGTCAGATTCTGAATTACTGCATCCATAACAGACTCAATGCAGTCCACCCTTCCTCTCAATGCATATGTGGAGCTTCCACTACCCTGGAAGATAGTTCTAGGCAGTATACTAAGGGGAAAATTGATTTAGCAAATATATTCAGGTAAGAGGCAAGGACGAGGTGGCCAGTGTTGCTATGCTGCAGTACCTCCTTGTGGCTGGAACTGAAGTTCTGGAAATATTTGATACCAAGCGCAAATCAGAGCAGCCCCAAAGCTGCTTTTGATTGTGGACATGGGAAGTGGACCCTGCCTGGCAGGAAGAGCAAAGATGGGACAACGACATGCTGCTTGGAAAAACTGAGATCTC
>NW_017728947.1:5095904-5097965 GCF_001723895.1 Crocodylus porosus
CACCCCTCCCCCTCACTGGGCTCTGCACTGAATATCGCTTGACCAGATCAATGGGTTGGGTTCTATGTTGTGTGTTTTTTCAGCAATTGCACCAAATAAAAAGATTGTCTGCTACCCATCCTGGTTGATGTTATGTCCAAGAAAGTATTTAATCTGGAAACAGAATGAACTGATGAATTCCTGTGGTTCTCTGCCCCTTCTCTGGGAATGTGTACACACAAACGTGCCTACCCATAGATATATTACAGGATGAATGAGAGAGACACTGTTTGAAGTAGTAGTATGTCATTTTTTTTAAGATCCAATGTCCCAGCCATTAAGTTGAATATTTTACAACTAAATAGGAGATGGATCATACCCTTACTGTTCATCTTCCATGAAAGACAATTAATCCTTAAATTGGAAGGGAAGAGGGAAGTCCTTTGTCAATTGCAATCTGAAAATTACACCTATATACTTCCTATGAAAATCTGTTCAGCCTGTCTCAGAACCTATGTACTGTTAAACATCACCCCTTTTTCACATTTTCTATGTGATGATATGTTGAATAAATGCCTTTCCTGGTGGTGACCTGTTTTGACTGAAGGGAAGTGTCATCTCTTGGGCTCTTAATTAGTAATAACTGAACCTAGAGATTAGAGTGTATTCTCTCCAGTAACATTTGGGTTGAGGTACTGATTTTGGTGTAGCCCATTATAGAATAAGAAGTAACTAGAAAGGTCAGAATGAAATTTCCTGTAATCCAAGGACTTTGGATCTGGAATGTAAGTTTGTTTACAGCTCTCATTCAAAAGGCTCAGAATTTATCTGTAGAAACACCCAAAATGCTACTCTAAATCTAACTTAAAGTGATCGTGGAAACAGCTTTTTTCAAGATTTTTTTTCTCTTGTTATTATTTTATCCTGAGTGGTCAGAAATATGCCAAGCAGAACTTTCCTTGTAATACAGCAGGACTTCTGAATTTCACACAAACCGCACCCAGGAAGAGAGGAGATGCAAAAAATGGCAGGGGTAGAGGGAGAGGAACAGTCAACCAAACTGATTTATACTTCATCTGGTTGAAGAAATTTGGTTCCTATGAGGGCAGGAGAACGAGTTCAGATCCTTCTTTATTTCCTGTACCTTTCTTCATAATAGAAAGATTAAAGCTAGGGCAATAATTATATAGAAAGTTGTTAAAAAATAGTTCCTTCATCAAAGGACAAACAACTGAATGTCTGAAATCCACTGCTCCTAGAGATGATCTTGATGTATGCTTCTAAAGAAAAACACATCAAGAGAACACATTAAATGCCTCATAACATGCAATTTAGTGTGGAGGCACTGAGCAATTTATGACTGAGTTTTGAATAAGTTAACCTTAGGAAACTGTGGTTAGCCTGTTATTAGTGTTTTCTAATAAAAATTATTTGGAGAAACTTCAACACAACCTTGTTGTGTTACAATAGATGGTTTTGTCACAATCACAAATCTTTGTGAAACTGGGCCAGTTTTACTAAAATTGCAATAAGAAAAAAAGGAATAGGGGTAAAGTTCAGTTTGACTATATTGAAACTTCCAGTCTCAATATTTTATGAATGAAACGTTTTGATTTTGTTGAAAGAAAATGGCAACAAAAGAAAACATAATGGAGGTTCTCATCAAGGAAAATACCAAAATATTGGGATTTTACTCTGCTTCAGAACAGTCAAATTTTGAAACCCCTTGTGAACAAGAATCTTTCAATTCACACAGCTATATTTGTAATATATTAATTGAAATAAGGAGGGTATTTTATTACATTTTTTTTATTTGGTAACCTACTCTGTACTGCCATATATTGACACAATAAAGCTTTAATTGGAGAATTTTTAGAAGGGAACATTGGGTATAAAACCAGTCACCAAAAACAATTCCAGGTGTTCAAATCTGTGGTCAAGTTACTGATAAGATAGTTTCAACACAGACAAGTGCAAGGTGATGCACCTGGGGAGGAACAACCGGCACCATACCTACAGGCTGGGGAACTCCCCTCTTGTCAGCACTGACTCCAAGATGAACATGGGCCGGCAGTGTGGGGA
>NW_017728947.1:5098354-5129654 GCF_001723895.1 Crocodylus porosus
GTCACAAGCTGGCAGAGGGCAGGTTTAGGCTAGATATCAGGAAGCGCTACTTCATGGTCAGGGCAGCTAGGATCTGAAACCAACTTCCAAGAGAAGTGGTGCTGGCTCCTACCCTGGGGGTTTTTAAGAGGAGCTTGGATGAGCATCTTGCTGGGGTTGTTTGACCCCAGTATTATTTCCTGCCATGGTGGGGGGTCGGACTAGATGATCTATTCAGGTCCCTTCCGACCCTAGAAACTATGAAACTGTGAAAATATCATTAAAGTGGACATAGGAAATTTGATATAGTACTTACTTTAAAAATACTCTGGAAGCACAAAGTATAATTTAAATGTCTCTCAAGAATACAGGTGTAACATAATCAAAGAGTATATGTAAGGAATAATCTGCAAAGTATTGGCTTTAAAGCCAGATGGCATAATCAGAAAAGTGCTTGAGAATACTGTACTGACAAACTGATTCTGTTTGACTATATTTTCTCTTGCCTGATGTTTCTTCATGTTGCTTCCATATGAAAACAGAGACTTGATTAAAGTGCATCAGTTCCTGCTACTTGTTGTCCTGTCCTAGCCAAAACTTATTTTTATAGATGATATTTTATCCCTATAAACATAGATCTTTTCTGAGTCCTACGAAGCTTTTGGCCTTTGTTGTATCTCGTATCAATGACCTGTGCATTGTGTGAAATAGTTCTCCACAATTTCTACAGAGGCATCTGCAATGTATACCAGAGTGGAAACAGGGTAAAATCCTGGCCTACTGAAGTCAATGGAAAATTTTCCACAGAACTGCAATTTCACCAGTAGTCAATAAAAACAATTCTGGATTTAAAGAAAGAAGGAAAGCAAAACTTTTTTTTATCTGGCTGGGAGGAACTAATCACTTTAACTCATCTTTCTTTTTCCTTGGTGTTTCCTTTTTTGGTTTCCCCAATTCAGAATAATTTCTGATGTTGTCCTTTTCTGAAATTCTTAGTCCTGCTGCCAGATGCTTCTACTCTTCTTATGGTTAACCTGCATTCAAGCACTTTGATGGGCGGAAGTGGCAGAGACCTGTAGCTTGGAGATGGGGCAGTAATACAACAACTTTAACGTAGGATCATAGGAAAGTAGTGCTGGAAGAGACCTCATAGGGTCACCTAGTTCAGGCCCCTGCTCAAGGCAGGATCATCCCTGAATAAACCATCCCAGCCAAGTGTGTCTAACCTGCTCTTGAAAGCTTCCAAGGATAGTACTAATCTGAGCCTCCAGGCAGTAAGCAAGTATTGAATTAGAAGCTATGTGTGCTATGTCTTGCAGGACTGGAGGAAAATATATTGGGGTATTGCTGACCTTTGAAAACCCTCTTTTCTATTTACTAGTGCTGTAGGGAGGGTTGGTGACATCTCACAGGGGATGTATGTGACCTGCTAAAGATTACACAGATGAATCTTCTGGACAAGAAGGTTCAGATGCAGCTCCTAGAGACAGATCTCTCCTGTTTGTTGCCTCTGCTAGGAGGAGTGAGTAATTATAGCAGGGCAACACCTAATTATTTCTTCCAGACAAGGTCTGGTGCCTTGCTTCTGTGATGCATCCAATTCCCACTCCTGGAACTAGATTCCCATTCCCCAGTTCTTTGTAGCCTTGTAGTGCGAATTTGATACCAGCTTCTCTGCTTCCAAAATCCCCTGTTTTTTTTAAAAGGTTACTCCCTCCCCATACCCTTCAATCCTAGATACAATTCAAACCAGAGATAAGCAAGAGCCACAAAAGATGAAGCGGTCTATAGTGGCAACTATATGTATTATGGTTATGTTTGGAGGCCCCAGCTCACTGTTCTAAGCACTTGTGCTCACACACACTAAGTGTCAGTCCCTGGTAGCATAACTAGGGCTAGATGACCAGGGCATGAGTCCCAGGTGCTGACTCCGAGGGCAGAGGTGCTGGAATGGAGGCAGGGGCCCCAGGGTGGCAGCAGGGGCAGAGCTCACACAGTGGGTACAGGTTACAGATGCAGAGACCAGAAGCCAGAATCTCTTTGCCAACCTCAATCCTCGCTTCCTTGCTGTCTGGGCTCATCCTCACACAGCCATCGTCAAACTGAAGCCTTGGCACTCGACATGCAGTTCAGCAGCAGCTCTGAGAGTGTTAATTCAATGGTCGTTGGCCACACAGCAGTGGGAAAGGGAGTGTGACTGATGATGATGAGGGTAGCAGGCTCCAGCCTCTGTAGCACAAGCCCCTCCTTGCCCCCTGGCTTTGCCCAAGGTGCCAAAGTAGCTAGCTACACCTCTGCCAGTCCCTGACCTGAACAGTGCAAATAGATGAGGCAGACAAAGCAGGAAATTGTTCTTCCCGTGGCTCTGACAAAGAACTGAGTATGGACAGATGAAATACATGTAACATTTGAAAGTGGGGGCACGGGGGGAATAGGGGGACACCTTCTTCAGCCTCATCCACTGTGACCATTTTGCCTGTCCACTTTATCCTGCAGTAAGTCGAAGTTAAGCCACAGTAGTCTACCACTTGTTTCGTTCAAGGGTTAAGATAAGAGCAGACGGATGAAAAAGCTGCAACAGATTAGCTGATATGTGCTCATAAGTCCTCCCCTCATAAAATTCATAAAGCACTGTAATTGTTTCATCTGCCCATGGCCTTAGGCACAGGGACATTCAGTGATTTATGGAAGCTGTTCAGAAAGTTTCTGGCAGAACCTAAACATGAAGCTAGATCTTCTGAGACTCAGGTCAGTGTCTTAATCACCAGGGCATCCTTCTTCCTGCTTCCTCTACCTCAGCACCTGATGTTCCCTTGGGGCACTTGAGACTCTTCTCTAGTTCAGAGAGAAGTCAAACAAGATGACCAAAGAAAACAAACCCATACCTGTTAGGAGGCAGCTCACAGCTCTGACATTTCCATCCCCTTGGTGCCTCTATATCTATGTTAATCATCTTTTCAGTCTCAACTGCAATTAGTGCTGACATCAAATGTGGCTTTTATTTTCTGCGTGTGTGCCTAGTTAAACATTGGACTCCCCAGAGCCATATCTGCCTGCAATTGCGCCACCATTTGACTAAGTAATTAACATCTTAATGAAGAACGAGGGGCCCTTAGGAAGTGTTTAAGAGGGATTAGAAATGAAGCACAGGCTCTTAGTCTTAATTAGCAGTTTGACTGGGCTTTTGGGCTGCAGGATCACCTCTGTATGCCTTTGGGTATGTGCATATAGGGATCATGCTGAGGATAAAGAGATTTATCTGACGTAGAAGAGGAAACGGAAAGAAGCAACTTAGATGAACTAGTCCAAATGCTAGGAAATGAGTTGACTGAGCAGCTCTGCTGCAATGTGCTGAAGGGTAAGGCTTAGCCAAAAGAGATTAAGGAAATGGCACGATCACACACACACAGCACTATGGGTCTGTTGGATGTTCCTTTCATCTGCTGTTGGATCCCAATTCAGCAATGCTGAAGAAAAATGTCTGTTGCTTTGGACCTTCCAGGCAGATTATTACAAAGTTGTCAAATACCAAATGAAATTAATCATCTTTGGTATGAGTCTTAGATGGAGGGACCAGTTTTCTTCAGTAGCACAACTGAGAAGGAGTGCACAGGGGTAGAGCCAGGATTTGGCATTGGGAGCAGCAACCCACCCTGCAAGGGTGGCTGAACCCTGGCTCCCAGCCTCCTCCAGCTCCCTCAAATCCCCAACCACCACCACCACCATTGGTGCTGACAGAGACTGTGCTGTGGGAGCCTCTAAGAACTTTTTAACATCCCCAGAGCAGCTAAGAATCCCCCACCTTCCCATCCATGCTCAGAAGCACATCTCCTCTCCCCTCCCTCCACAAATCTCTCCCATCTACCCTGCTTTCCAGGGGCAAATAAAGCTGCAGAGGTGGTCCTGTGTGCTCCAGCTGGGCTGAGCAAGGGCTGGGCTCATATGGGACAATGACAATAGCAGCAGCAGCAGCAGCAATGTGTGATGTAGGGGGGAGGGATTCCCCCAACCTGCCTGGTCCCCCCAGGGGCAGAAA
This sequence comes from Crocodylus porosus, assembly GCF_001723895.1. Classification (NCBI taxonomy): domain Eukaryota; kingdom Metazoa; phylum Chordata; order Crocodylia; family Crocodylidae; genus Crocodylus; species Crocodylus porosus. The sequence goes on from NW_017728947.1 coordinate 5,102,370, forward strand.
TGGGGAGGAGGAAGGCCCCCCTGCCCATCACTACTACCACTGTCCTAGCTGAGCCAGCCCTGGGCAGGAGCAGCTCTGAAGATTTCCCTGCCCCTGGCACAGTAAGGAAAATAGCAGCAGCAAGGCTGGGAGCCAGGGGTGGGGAGGGGAAAGGAGGAGAGATTCTCACTCACTTTGGGAACTTCAAAAATCCCCTGAGGTTTCCATGATATAATCCAGCCTGAAAGGCAGGGGGAGGAATAGTGCAACTACAGCATTACAGCCCCTCTGGATCTATTCCTGGAAGTGCAATTGAAGAAGCAGCCCCAGCTCCCCAATAGGGAATTATTACAAAGTTGTTAAATACCAAATTACCTTTGGCACAAGTCTTAGATGGAGAAAACAGTTCTATTACAGAAATAGAGCCCAAAAGTAGCACTGTTGGCTGTGCTGGCACTGTCCCATGCACTGCCACTGGTCAGAGCATGAAGCTTCCCCGTTATACCTCTGATTCCACTGTCCAGTTAAAGTTCCAAGCTGTCTAAATACAGTGCTGTAGATTGGCTTGGTCCTTACCTGAAAAGACAACACAGAGGATATTCTATGGCCCAAGAATAAGGTCAGTGGCCATCAACTGAAAAGCCCCCACTTGACTTCCATTGGCTTTGGATCAAGCTTCAACTGTGTAAAGTTACATTCTGGGGAGTGCTCTGGGAATCATGCAAGCAGTTGGTCTTTTAACTCATATTTCTTAATGCGCTCATCTGCCATGTATTTCTGGAGCCTCTCTCATATATTGCCCTTTCCATAGCCCATCTAACCTTTAAACACATCCAGAGATACAAGAGTTTTCCTACCAGTAACCTTAAGCAGCATGCACAAGACCAAAAGACACCACTGAAGCACCAATACCCTGAGCCAACTTCAAGTGAAGTCAATTCCTACTGATTTCTTTGCATTTGGTGGGGGTTTTGTTGTTGTTCAGATCTCAAATGCATGACATTCTCCTTCAGCATTAGCTGCTGGTGGTACCATATCCATTACTTTGCTCATCACTAACCCCACAGGTTCACTGCTGCAGTGAATCAGTGGCCTTTTGAAAAGAGCATATCTTGTCAGTACCTGAAAAAAAACATTTTGGCTTTGTGAAGCCAGAAGCACAATGTAAAAATTCAAGTTTTCTATGCAGTTACAAAACACACACACAAACTGTAACCCATATACTCATCATAATCCCACTAACTGAATTTGGGGTCACACAGGTCCTGGACTAAGAAATAGAAGTTCCTAAGGTTCCAAAAGCTGAAAGAAGTGAGAAATGATTTCTACCACAGCACCCTGCTATTTTAACCACTGACTGCATTGGCTGTGTAATTTCCTGACCCTGGGGCCAGGGCTTTAGGGAACATGTGTCATCTTCCCCCTGTGACTTCTACTGTTCTTTTGCAGTGGTGATGTGGTGGTAATGCAGCACTCCCACCCCTTCTGCAACTTTTGAATTTAGTGTGGTATCATTCTAATTTGTGTCTTTTCCCCCATGAAAATATGGGATTAGAAATAAAGCAAAAGAATCTGGTTTTCATTAGTGCTCCATCAAGAAGTGGGCAGGGATATAGTTTTTATGAAACAATTTGCAGAACATGTCTATATACAACTTCTGACTTCTGTTTGATATTGGAGACCCTATGATACCTATATTAACCTGTGGATTCTATTTTGACTGTAGGACTTGTCTATTTTGTGCTTTTACCACCATTTTTGGATGACATTCTAGGGGGTGATTACACCACGGTAATAAAGGGACAGTTGTCATCTTTCAGATAACATTTTATAGAAATGGAAATGTTCTTGTAGAAAGGAGGCAGTTGCATCAAGATGACTTGTACATCCTTGTAGATTTGTGATTTAGTAACAGAACACCTGGTAGAGGAATTAGATCCCATAGTGTTGCTGACCAGAAGGTCAGCTGACAAAGGGAAACTGGATTTATAAATGAAGGTTACCTTGCCTGCCATTTCAAAGAGAAGGTAAAGAGACCAGAAGCCTGGCTGGAGAAGTAGGAAGAAACCATATGCAGCAAGGAGGCTGGAATAGGCATTGGACCCTTTAAAGACTCTAAACTACATTCAAAGAATGCTCAAGAATAAGGAGGAAGCTGAGGCAGGGAAATGTGCATAAATGTTGTTTTGTCTAGTACTGTATATGCCTGGTACTAGCTGAAAGTTGGCAGTGATTGGACTAGAAACTTTGTTACAGAGTCTGTATTATGTTCTTCATCCCTAGAAAGCCAAACCACAGTACTGTACAGAACACCCAAAGAGTTGGAGCTATCTGAGAGAAAGTGATGGGGCAACTACAATGTCTTGGTGGCTCATCATTGGGCCTTATCACTAAGGGCCACTGAACTGCAGACTGTATGTTTCCATTTCTGTGAAGTGATTACAGTCTAAGACTGTACTCAGGAAGTATAACAGAGGTCAAGAAGAAAAACTGCACTGGAGTTTTTCAGTCTAATGGCAGCTAAACAGCATAAGAGGCCAAGCATAAAATCTGGAAGCAGCACCTACACTTATCAGAAGGGGAGCTTTACTAGTGCTGTGGTGTCTTTTTGCATTATTAGGATGATGCGTCGCTGAGTCCATTCATGCTGAACAACAGGGATCTGGTTGTGTGTGTACAGAAGCCTGAAGGGCCTATGTGAGTGAAATTATCCTTTTTAGGGAAATAGGATTTTGTCCTTTCTCAAATAAAGCAATTGGTGTGGTACAATGGATTTGCAAAGCTCTGAATTTTCATACTGCTCCCATCTCCAGCAGGTTTCATGCAGGGTATTTGCTGTTCTTTGGATTCAGGATTAAATCACAGCCCCTCATTTCCTAATAAAGATACTCTTTGCAATTTCAATTTGCCCTAGTCGTCATTTGATCAGCGGTGAAAAGGGGAGTCAGTTGTGAGCACAATACTTAGTAAAACCCCAGGAGTCTCTGATCTCTCTGGTCCTGTTCTAAATGCAGCCCATCCAGACTCAAGGAACTGGTCACATATACTTTGAAGGGCTGATATATAATACTAAGAATGTGGCAAGTGCCTGTTATTCAGACAATAGCTGAATCTCTCATAACCAACAATGCATAGCTCAATTTTCTACTGTTTCATAGATTTCATAGACATTAGGGCTGGAAAGGACCTCGGAAGATCATTGAGTTCAGCCCTCTGCCCTAGAGGCAGGAAGTCAGCTGGGGTCAAAGGATCCCAGCAAGATAAACATCCAAATTTCTCTCAAAGGGGTCCAGAGTAGGTGCTTGCATCACCTCTGGTGGCAGGCTGTTCCAGACCTTGGGGGCTTGGACAGTAAAGAAGTTCTTCCTTATGTCCAGCCTGAAACTGTCTTGGAGGAGTTTTGTGACCATTTGACTTTGTCACCCCTTGGAGCACTCTGGTGAACAGGCGTTCCCCCAGATCCTGATGTTACACCTCTTATATACTTATAGGTAGCCACCAGGTCCCCCCTGAGCCTGCACTTTTCCAGGCTGAAAATTGCCGTAGCTCTCAGCCTCTCATCATACGGCCTGTTCTCCTGCCCTCTGATCATGTGCGTGGCTCTCCTCTGGACTCTCTCAAGTTTCACCACTGTTGATTTATGTTGGGAATCCAGTTCCCCATACATTTCTCCTCCCCACCCCCTCCTCCTCACCCTTCCTGACCCTTCTCCCCCTCATTTCTTCCTTCCATAGTCTTGCATAATTATAGTCTGCCACTTGGAGCAATTACAGCAGAGTTTAGCCAGCTACATCAAACAGCTTGTTTTCCCCTTCACAGCTCCATTCAACATCACTGAATGCCACAAAGGAGTTTAATAACCCATAATGATACCTCATGCCTCAGCGTCACTGGCAGCCTCCCTGGGGCTGGGACCACAACAGGAAAAAAAATATAAATAAAATCCACATCTCTACATTACATTAACTTCACAGCCTCCTATTATTTAGAAAGCACTGACTTTTACCACTTGGGCCATCATACCAGGAATGAACCAGCACAGCTTTGTTAACTTCACCTCAGTAAGAACAGAGGCCCTTCTATACCTGTCCTTACATCAATCCACTATGCCACTGGACACTTTGGTTTGGGTAGGTAGCTGGGAACAGTGCGTGAATCTTGTCCAGTTGCTCCAGGGACACCCTCCTGTGCACCAGGACTAGCAGACTGGTGCCTGTGAATCAGCCTGGAGCACAGAACTCATCAAGTGTACCAATCTCTGTTTCATGAATTAGATTCATGATTCATTCATCCTTCTGTTGTTATACTTTGAGGGTACAAAGGGCACTGGCTATGTAGGGCATGCATTATATTCAGGAGTGGACAGGGCTTTTCAGTGGTAATCTGCCCCCTTTTTTTGCACATTGGTTTGGTCTGGGCTCCTTCCTTCCTTCCTTCCTTAATGCTCCTTTGCCTACTGCCAGGATACCAAACCTCCTTCCAAAGATGCTCCTTTGGGCTTCTTCCAATCCATTCAAGACTATCTAGTCCCTTCAGGCTGTATCCCCTACTTCATCACTGTGATCCCACATCTTCACAAACTATAAAGCCTCAGATTTAAGCTTCTAATTTTCCTCCCCAGCTGAGTGAGACACATAAGAAATCAAAAAACTTTTTTTTGGCACATTTCTCTTGCTCCCAAGGGGAATAGGTATGGTAGATCCCAAAGCAAAAGCACTGTGCTGCCCACTTAACAAGTAACACCAGCTCAGGGGAGGTGGAGAGATTATTGTTTTAGAAATAAGCAAAGCTGTACAACATGGATCAGCTAGCTCAGACCAGGGTAGCTCCACTGAGACTGATTTTGAGGATCAGATTCAACATCTTAAATTCAAAATGTTCATCTCACAAATCTCAGTTTTGTACTAGAACCTGCCCAATATTTAATTTGGGCTTTGCTTGATGGGCCATTGCTATTCTGGGAAAGTTTCACAATGGCTCTGTGCAAATTGGCAAATGCTTTTTTGCATGAATGCACAAAGAAGATTAGTGTTTTTGAATAATTGTGTACCTAAGAACTGAGCTTGACTTCTCAGAAAGAAGCAAAAGAAGTTGCACACTTTCTACATTAAAGGGAAAAATGCTATAGCAATTAACACTAACAAGAGGCAGAAAATAGACAAGAAACATGTGAATGCAAAATTAGAAATGTTATATCGTTAATTCGACCACCACTGCAGAATCCAAAACAACAATCATTTCTTAGATCAATAAGGAAGCACTTAAGTGTAATGTTGTCATTGGAAGTACAGGCAGCAGACAGACAGGCAACATAAATTGTATCTTCTGTTAGTACACTCAGCCTTTCAAAGTTGTAAAGTTAGTTATTGATACATGCTCATCCATGATGCCGTAACCCACAATGTTGTAGATACTTCCCCAATACCACTTCTGTAAAGGATATCAATACAACAAGATAAAAATCACAGTGGGGATCATTCTTCTAGCTCTTGAAATCAGAAAGACAATGCTGGGTGGTCTCTGGGGAACCTAACAGCTTTGCCCATATTTCCATCAACCCAGGAGCACCATCTCTGATGTTTTGTATGGTCCTATGGAAGTGCACATGTATGCAGCCACCAGCAAAAAGGTAAAATATATCAAGATCCATAAGCAGCACATTTCCCAGTGGTGTCAAGTAACATGCTGTTTAAAAAGCATGGTCAACTAAGGACAGGAGGAATTTCAGAGAGAAAATTTACCACATCATGAAGAGGCAGAACATATGACCTACCTGCCAGATGACTCTTACTGAGATCAGGCCATCTTCAATATTGTCAGCTCTTGTTGTTTGGGAATGTCTTAATTCATTTTGTCAAAGCCCCAGCTCCTGGAGTCAGGAGATTGTCAGGTCAGTCATACCACTTAACTCTGACTGCTCCTAGATTGTAATAGAAGTATGCAGGCAGGATGTTAAGATGGAAATTTGGTGGGAAACCGCCATGAAGACCTAAGGTCTCAGACAGTAGAATACTCTCTAGCAGATTAGGTTCAAAGTTTGCTGGTAGATATACTTCAGAGAAACCTAAACATCTCTATATATCACTGATTCTGTTCCATTTTAGTGCCTCACTTTCATAGGCACCTGAACATCCATCCCTTACAGTGAAGTTACACGTTACATTACATTTAGATCATATTAAGGGCACTTAAAACATGAACATCCACAAAGTAAAACTTGTTCACTCCTGCTATATGCCTTCTGGGTGTCTCAAAGTTAAGTCACTTCAGTTGAGGGTTAACTCTGGGCCATGTTCCCTAACCTGTGTTAGCTCTGTGAAACAGAGTGAAATTATCCTAAAACAAGCTGCCTGCTGTCTTCCAGCATCCCAGGATGCACCACTCTGCCCAGAGCAGAGAGAGAGCCTAGATGTCCTGACTCCTAACTATGCCCCTCTTCACCAGCCCTCTGGTGGCAAGTCAGAGCTGTGCAGGCAAGAAATGGCATTAATCCTTAATGTACAACTGTTAATCCTTAATGTACAACTGCTCACACCCTGTTCTAATTTCAACACCGTGTAAGAGAGAACCTGGAAGCACTCTGTTCTTTTAAGAGAAGAAACAGCCTAACCAGGGAGCCTTGCAGGTTAGGCAGGGTGCAGCAGCTGCAGGTCACCAGGGCAATAAGCTACTGGAGCAATTAGTGGGCACCTGTGGGCAGTCAGCTGACAGGAGGTAGGCAGGGCCCTAGGAGCCTATAAGCCCCAGGCTGGGGCTGGCTTGCAGAGCTTCTCCCTGGCAGCCATAAAGGAAGGAGCTCCTTCCCAGGAGAGCCACCCAGGGACATGGTCCGATTGCTCTGCTGCCTGCAGGAATGCTCAGACTCAGGGGAGCTCACAAGGAAACAGGCTGGGAGGTATGCTGGCCCAAGGGTGAAGGAAGATTTAACCTCTTAAAGGAGCAGAGGGCTACCTTCACTGTTGTGATTTATGTTATAGCTCATGGGCTTCTATTTATGTTGTGTTTTTATACCAGAGGTTTGGGATGGAGCTGTAAGGGGCAGTTAAAGAGGTCCCATTACTGCCTGAGAGGCACATAGTAGCCTTGAGCCCTGCCAGGGACAGGCTCAAGCAGTTATTGAACCTGGAGTACACAGAGACTGCAAGGCAGCAATGAGACAGGAGGCAGAGGGCCAGCAACAGAGGGATGCAGATACAGGGGTCTGGGGCCCAGCAACCAGAAAGGACAAGCTACAGCTAGTGCCTCGAAGCCAGGTCTGATACTGTGGGCCCAGGCTAGAAGGCCTAGCTAGAGTAGAGGGACAGAGGTCAAGGAGACCGAAGCCCCAACAGAGGGGGGCAATGTTACAGTACCACCTGTGAGGCATGGGGCATGGTGTAGGGAAGGATTTGGAGCCATGCAATTATCCCTTAAGGCTTTGGGTGCCCTCCTGGGCACAGTTGACTATAGAGGCTGTCACAGGGCGGGGGCCCAGGAGTGGCCGTGATCTCTCCTGACGCCCCCTACCGTGCCAAGTGGGTATCCATGCAGCCTCGTTATCTCGCCCGCCACGTCTTGCTGGAAAATATTATAAAAAAGGGAGGCTGCCTTTTACCCTCATGCACGGTACCCTTTTGCGTACTCCCACCGGTACCCCGTCTCCTGATGATTCAGTGCACTCCGGCCACAGGGCTATGCATGGCTCCTACCACTCCCAATACCGTGCCCCAAGCCTCTCAGTTGTCCCGGACATTGTTGTGTCTATGGTCTTTTCTTAGCAGCCCTCTCCGAGGCCCCTTCCCATATGCTCGCCCTCTCCCTGGGGCTTATCCCGATCCAAGTCGCCCACACTGGGGCCTTGCTTGCGCAATTCCCACCCACACTGGGGCCTATGTGCCTCGCGCTCCCCACACTCGGGGCTCGGGTGGCTGTAGCCGTGCCTGGCTCCCAGACCCGCCTTCCCAGGTCGCTCACCCGCACTGGGCTCCTCACCCCACTTGACACTGCCCCACTGGGGCTGGGGTCTATGCAAACCCCAAAACGCAGCACCCTCTCTGGTGCCAGGAGCCCCCACGCTACTGGGGAGCTCCCATGAGGCCTCCTCCAACCCCTACAGCCTCACCTGGTCCTCTGGTGTAACAATAAACAAAACCCATAAACCAACCGGCTGCGACACAGACTCAGGCCTCCTGGCCAAACTCTAACCCTAAGCCCTCAGGCTCATCAACATTACCATCCCGGCCAGGGGTTCCTCTGTCTGGTATTCTCCACCTAAGCTACTCAGGTCAGCAGGCTTCTCATGCTCTGCTTACTCCCACAGAGCTCCATCTTCTACAACTGCCATAGGGGAACTGCCTGCTTGGCCTCAGCCTCGGCTATTTATATCGGCCAGGCCCTGCCCCCTCCTGGTCAGCTGACCTCAGTGGTTGCCCCAGCAACCCACACCTGTCCTTTAGGAGCAGGCACTTCAGTGCCTGCGACAGAGGCCCAGCAAGGGGCTGAGGATCCATGAAAACTAGTAGGATGTTTGAGACCCTAGTGGGGGTTAGTGGAACTGGAGCCATGGAAAAGTCCATGGGTGGCCTCCCTATTTATCATTATTCCATAAAGGTATGGAAGGTGAGATGGGAAGGTGCCCTAGGGGCAGAGCAGGTCATGGTCACGGAGCCTGCAGTGGTCATCACAGCCACCCCTGGGACTCTAACATGCTACACACTGCTTGACATTCCACAGATTTAGTATGATTTAAGTATAACATGTAACTTCACCCATAATGTTTTCACAAGTCACCTGCTTTGAATGACTGATCTTTACAAGTCTTTGTCCTACAGCAAAGGAAAGCTCCTACCCTGTATGTCACACTAGGTGCACATCAAAGCATCCCTTCTAGCACCTGACCATCTTGAACAAATTACACATGTGAAAAGTAATGAGAGGAACTCAGATCTGGTTGATTAGTCATTCACTAGCCCCAGTCACTGGCAGCTGTATTTTGACAGGGATTGTGTCTAATTATATTGTTGGTGTTCCTTCACCCTTCCTACCCTAAACCCCATCTTAGGGCCTATTTTGACAACTTTTGCAAGTCCCTGTATCCCAGGAGCAAATGGCCAGCAAAATATTCCCTGGATCAGGCAGGTTGACTAGAGAAATGCTCTCAGCCAAAAAACAAGTCAGACCAGCATTAAATTCTGATTTCCTACAGTTTGCAAGAATATGATAAGTAGTTTCATAGTTTCTAGGGTTGCAAGGGACCTGAACAGATCATGAAGTCTGATCCCCTGCCCTGGGAAGGAACAAGTGCTGGGATTTAAGCACTCGGAAATTAATCTTCCTTTCAGCGGACCACCCTGTCTTCTGTAGCCCTCAAACTCAGACCTCTCACTGCTTATTTTTCTTGTATGCTTGATTGAAAATGCCAAAGGCAGGAAGTCTGTAGGAAATAGTGGCCAGCTAAGCCCATCTATAGGTGAACAGGGAAAATTGAAAGTGTGCTTCTACTTAATGCAAATCAGTTGGCACATTAAGCTCCCTTGTTTCCCCTGCAGATAAGAAGGGGAGACTGAGATGCTCTTACCTGCTACTGGGCATAAATTGTGCAGTCTGAAGTAGAGTTTCATAAAAAGTTCCATTAAACTTGCTTGGAATTTTTTATGCTCCAGGGCCAGACTCTGTTCCACCTCTGTGGACCCTGTGTGGGACCCTGTTCTACCCTGCTTGTGTCCTTGAAAAACAACATTAATGTTCCTACTTGAATAGCCCATCATTGGAGGTATAACCCTGAGTGAAACCTGCTTCAGGGCAGGTGTCAGAGGAGTCAGCTTCATGTCGCTGATCCTGCTGCCAGGGCAAATGCTGCTGCTGCTGCTGCTGCTGCTGCTATAGGAGGTGTCAGAGTGGCCAGCAGTAGGGGAGCCCTTACTGCAGCAGCTGCTGAATGGCATCACTAGGTGCCACTGGGAAAGGTAAATTTGGTGGCAGCTGCAGTAATGGCTCCATTAACCCCAAGCTTCTGGCTGCCCCGACACCCCCTCCAGAAGCAGCATCTGCTCTGCAAGCAGCACAAGGCTTCCTTGAACCCTGCTGCCTTCAGTCCATGGAGACTGTGTGGCTGCACTCCTGAAGCCTCCTTTAAGTCTGCACCTGGGCTCGTTCCTTGCTAGCTCACCCCAAATCACTTTCTTGCACATCAGCATCAACCATTTTAGCCTTAAGAGTAAGTCACAAAAAGCAGCACGTAGGAGAAGGATCCATTCAGCTTTTGCATTAACTCTGTTTTCAGAGACTTGAGCAGGGCAGAACTGGATTGGGATCTAGCCCATATGAATTCAGCACTGATCCAGTTGTGCCATTCATACAAGTAGATGTCCAGTTTCTGGCTTATCTTCCCCACAGGAATTCAGATACCAGAGTAGAAAGGTTTTTACCACTTCCCAAGAGGGAAGGAAGGCTCAGGTTAATGCCATCAAGAAATGTTGGTCTCTTTGACCACACGGCCCTCTCAGTGTTCACTAACTGTAACATACCTCATACTAACTACCCTATGAGCTACACATTTTTGTCTGGAAGGAAAAGATGGTAGTTTTTTGATACAAAGCAGCAACCAAGATGTTCAAACATTACTAATGATTTTAAGGCTCTTGGAAGGAGCCTAATTTTCAGAAGATACTGAGTACCTAACTCCTGACAACTCCTCCAGTCCTTTCGTTCTGAAAATGAGGCTTGGGCTTCTAAGTCTTTTAGACCTTTTGAAAATTTTACCACCTCAGCCAGTGTTTCCGAGTCTACTGATGGCCATTGCCATACAAGAGGGAATAACTAAAATGTAATTGTAGTGTAGCAATAGCAAAAGGGGGAGTAGAAAGTCCATGTCACTGATGACAAGCCAGCTTCCCCCTCTGTGTAAAATGTTCTAATACCTACTTGTCGAAACAGCAGACACCTCTTGAGTCATTGAATCTGGTTTCTGTTGTCACAGGTGACCATGTCACAGAAGCAGAACTTAACACTATTTAAGTTTCTTTAGCCTCCACTACTGCTAGGATTTTTGGTTATAAAACTCTCTTGCCCTCAGGCACTGCAAAAGAATAACTTTGGGCCAATCTTAGCTGGGGTGGTCCAAAGCATGCCCTATTACCCACTCCTATGCCCACACATGCTCTAAACCCAAAAATATGCCAATAGGGCTCTCTAAGAATCTCCCCAGTGGCCACTCAAGCACTCTGGAGACCAAGGACTTGAGAGCAGCTGCAAGAAGGTGCTCTAGAGTATCTTGATTAGCATATTCCCAGATTTGGAGTACATATGTGTGTGGAGGTGGGAGGAGAAGGGAGGTACCGTCTTAAGGCCATCTCAGCTGAAGAACACTGATGCTATCGTAGGCACCAACTTTTTTTTTTTTGCTGGCTGCCACAATATAAATCCTTTTCATCCCTGAGCTCCCAACAGAGGGGAGTTGCTAGGTTCCCACCTGTTTTAATGTACATCAGAACAAGCTGATTGGATTGCCATTACAGAAGATCTGCTCTTGGACAAGAACAGGAGTGTCAGTAAAGCTGAAAAAAATAAATGGAGTTTTATCTTCCCCAGCCTCTGGCTCCAAACAACTCTAAAAGTAAACAGATACCTAAAATGCCCTCCTTTAATCATTCCCTCCTTTCCATGGGATTAACATATAACCTTCCTCATCTTATATCTACATCCCATTTTCCTCTTTAATCTCCTTCCTGGCATCCATTTCTTCCTCCTTCCCCCTCTTCTCCTCCCTCCAACCTACTTCTCACCCACCTTTACCCTCCCTCCATCTCTCATACACGGTCACAGAAGCCTTGCCATAGCCTGAAGGGAATTGCCCTGTACCTTAAGTGAAATTGTGTTCAATTTATCTTATCTGCCACTGGTAGGGCCATGTGTTTTTTCTCCAAATCCTCTCCCCGCTGGCATGGATGTGCAGTTGGGGGCATTGAAGGTCAAGGGGTCCTTGTAAGTGACTTATGATAATTGCAGTCTAGCAACTGCTCTGAAAATCTAAATTCCTCTCTGACATTTCCAGTCTAAAGCTCCCACTGACTCAGCTGCTGCTTGTGATATTTAAACAAGGATTATCTCCTTTTTATTCTTTTCTTTTTTGATAATAGTATGGCAGACAGCTAGTTTAACACTTTCCTATGATAGCTCTTGCTGCTACAGATGCAGCTGACTTTAGGCCCCCTGCCAAAACTCTGACCAGCTGCATGAGGGTTGGGCTAGGTCTCCAACAGTAAAAAGTAATGACCCTTTCCCTGCATCCTCTGCCGATGCCATGAGAAGTTGTAATGGGATATAGGTATCTCCTGCTATAAATGGATGTAGCCCCATTGACTTCAGTGGAGTTGAGCCAGTTTCTTGTAGCTGTTGGCCTGGCCCATTTGGTCAGTAGCAGTCTGTTCAATAATAAAAATCCTTTTATTTGAATGGGCTAGGCTAGAAAACAGGACGAGAGAAGAAAAACAAGAAAGAAAGCTTGGGATAGTTTTTAATCCTAGAGACAGATAGAAGTGGATCAGGATTAGGGGACAAATAGGAACTAGCCAAAGCTTTAATATGTTCTTTAAATTGCTTTTAAAACCCTAGCAAATATCACAACTGCCCTGATACCAAATACCTCAAAATTTGGACTAGCTGGATAAGATTAGGGGAAAGAGACAGAACAGCTAAGAAAAAGCCCCTTGGACTTTCTGTTCTTTTCACAGGGTATGAACAGCTCCTAAGAACTAGAGTAGGTCAGAAAATAGCCTTTCTATCCCAAGAGAAAAGGTTGGCTTTTTTTCCCACCCCCCCTAGAAATGAAATTTCAAAAAGACTGTTTTGGAACGATCAATGTGTCTTGTTTTGAATTTGAGTTGCATCATTTTTATATTGATTTCCTATTTTGATCCTTTTTAAACATATTTAATTTTTAAAAATGTGAGCTAAAGTAAACGTTTAAACTAAAAGTCACTTCAAAATGAAAAATCCCAATCTTTTGTTCAGAAAATGTCAATGCAGGACTTTTCACATTCCAAAAATGATTTTTTCCTAACTTTTTTCAAAATAAAATTTTGTCAAAATCACCATAGAATCATGGAGGAAAAAGTCGGGTTTTTTTTAAAAGATGGCTTTCTTGATGGATAATTGTGCTTTTTTCTTAATGAAAATTCTCCACCCACTTCTAATAAGACAACAATGATTCCCATGGTGGGAATATAAGGCCTCGATATAAATATCCTCCTGCTTTTCCCCACCCCCCTCACTTTAATCTCATAAACTCCGTCTTTTTTTCTTCAGTCAGTTTACTTTGTACATTCCCAAACCAACATCTTAAATATCAACTTAAAGGAACCATTTATTTAAGTGCAAGTTTGCTGGAGGCATAAAACAGCTCATCCCTTCCCAAACACAGAAGGTGAGATATGAGACAGCACTGGCCCTTTCTGTGTGTGATCCAAGGAGAAAAGTTGTGGAATGGGGCAGGTCTAAAAGTAACAACATGGGACATCCAAACAAGGGTAGCTGAGGAAACAGAAATGGATCAAAAGATCAAGAAAAGGAAGTTACACAAGCTCACCAGTTACTGTCCCATTTAGACCAAGTCAAGTCGTTGTTGTTAATGTGTGTCCTACCAAAAGATCAGCCAGTCTGCTTTCTTCTCAGGGGAAAAAGGGGAGAGCCAAGACAGGCAAGAAAGAGAAGTCCTGCCTTGTCATTAGTCATCTTATAAAACCACCTCCACCCCTCCATGCTGTTTCTAGAACTCAACCAAAAAGACTTTGCCATCTCCATGTTAAAGTTTCACCTGAAAACTCATTTTCTGTAAGATGCCAAATGGGATTTTATATATATTTTCATATCTGTGTGTATCATATCATATCGTATATATATAGGCTGATGCAGATCTTTATATTTCCCATAATCACATTGACATCTTAGTGACATAGTGAAATGTTCCCCACTAAACTCCTATTTGCATGTGTATCGATTCTTAATCTGTGAGCTCCTTTAGGCAAAGACTGTGTTTTGTCTGTGTGGACAGCATGCATTACACTGTAAGCATTATCATGAATAAAGACAACTAATAAAAGTGAGGCCCTTCATTCTCCATTGGTAGAAGAAAAAGAGTCAAAGCAATGATGAGTGCAAATGAAAAGGCTTGAGCACAGTTTTCAAAAGTAACTAATGATTTTGGGTGCCAGAATTTTTGATTACTCAATTTTAGATACTTCGCCCCATCCCCTTGCCCCAGGACAAGCATTCACCATTTTCTAAAAATCGTTACTTCATATGCTGTGTCCAGTTTGGTGTTCAGAATCATTAGTCATTTCTGGAAAATCTTGGACCTTGCATGCTGGTTTCATTAAGCACCCAAAGGTTAGGCAAACCTGGGAGAACAATCAAAAGATCCTAATGGTGGGCTTAGTGTTAAGATTAGGGATAGCTTTGATTCTTACATGACCTGGACTGTCTTAGACGCCTTAACATTTCAGGTTCTGACACAGTTTGGCACATGCAGCCCTAGACTTGGTTGTGGTTTGTAGGCCCTACTGTAATATAAATGTTAAATAGGAGTAACAATCATGATCTGGGCAGGGTTAATGTTAGAGGGCAGGAAGTTGTTGTTTTTGTCATTGTTGTTCTGTGTTTGTTCACTGCCTACCACCATAGTCCATGATAAGAGCTCCTACCTGCTACCACAATACACATACCTAGTAGTAATGAACACAAAGTCGAGGCTTGTATTCTCTTGAAACAACTTCCCTCATCCAAAAGATGCTCAAAAATGGCCATTTCCCCAACACATCCTGCCTGCTTCAAGATACCAAAGGATCTATCTTTCTCTGGGAAGTTTTCTAGCCAGTGCTCAGTAATGCAGGAGGGATCAATATGGCTGATAACCTGTCATTACAACATGCCCTAAGCAGCTGCCTTCTCTCTGTGTTAAATCATCCCTTTTAAGTGGTCTTATATTAGGGAGAGAAAGGGAGCCATTTATTTCTGAAATTGGGTAAGAAACAGCCTTGCAGGGATGATGAGCTAGGGAGTGGGGGGGGGGGGCGCTCCTTACTAACCCACGGTGTAATTGCAGCAGCAGCAACAATATCGGCCTCTGTGCCTGCATCTCATATTTGACAAATCATCAAGTGAGACCCAGTCATCCCTTTCACTTCCTCAAAGAAAATGAAGGGATCAGGATGCAAGAGCGGGTTTTGCTGATTTTTGTGATGGAGGCGCAAGCAGAACGGACTAAGCATATTTAAGTGTGTGTATGCACAAAGGGAGCTGGGGGGAGAGGATGTAAAGGCTTGGGACAGATGCGTATTGTCTCTGGAAAGAGGCACTGTGTGTTGCACAAGACAAGAAAACTTCTGGGGCCAGATGCAGATTCTGTGAGAGAGGTGATCCAAATCCATTACCTTGCTGTAGGTGAGGGGTGCATCCACTACCTAGGATGCCTTAACAGCCCTGAATTTTTTGCAGTGAAATCAGTCTGGCTCCACCCCTCTCCCAGTTGAAGACGAAGAGCAGTAGAGCAGGGATCTACTGCTCTTCAGAAAAGTAGATCTCATTTAAGACTACAGCATAGACAATAAATGCTAGACAGAAGGGTCCATCTTATGGAGGCATGTGATGGCTCTTGTGCTGTGCTCCCTAGGGCACACTATCACCCCCATTTTGGAATTAGCACAGTTCACTTCGCAACTGCCTGGTGGCGCATATTCTGACCTGCAGTGTTTTGGTTTGTTACAAGTCCACCATTCAGCCAAGAAGCAGTTTTTGTGCATGCTTTCTCTCTATACATCCTATGGTGTTAACTGTTGGCTAAGCCCTACCAGGAGTTTCCTCACTCTAGTCATTTGCCCATAAGATTGTCTTCATGTTAAGCACCACCTCCCTCATTAATATTACAGAGGACCCTCGCCTTCACGGGGGGTATATTCTAGAGATCATCGCGAATGGGGAAATGCGCAAACACTGTACTGCGTTGTGACGGGCTGGCTGGCAGTGACCTGGCCCGGGGGTTTTGAAGGGGTAAAAGATGATTGGAGGACTTGGGACTCCCTTTCCACACCAGTCAGGCCCCAGAGACTCACCCCCCCCACCCCGTGTCCCCTGATTGGCCCCTTGGGGTACCTGAAGGGGGATAAAAGGAGTAGCATAGGCTGACTCAAGAGGAGACCAGTGAGGGACAACAAGGAAGGAGCTTCACAGAACTGGCAAGAGCTGAGCCAGTGAGGCAGGAGCAGTGCCGCAGAAAAGCCTGAAAGAGCAGGACCTGGAGGCAGCAGGGGGACCCTCAACAGTGTGGCATGCAGCCGGCAGGAGAGGCTCCCCACTGGGCTCCAGGATCCCCTGGGAGAGGCTGCAGCCAGCAGGAGAGGCTCCGCAGCTCCAGCAAGGATCTGAGCAGCGACCTGAGAGGTTCCCAGCTCTACTTCCAGCTCTTCCAATCAGAGGTCAGGCAGCTCAATGTGAGGCTGGGGCTCCGGGAAGGTCAGGACCCCTAGCAGGCTGGAGCAGTGCCAAGAGTGGTGGCTGTGTGGCAGTGTGCCAGCTTATCATGTGGGAGATCTGGGTTCAGGTCCCGGCTGTGGTGATTTGGGATGAGTGAGCTACCAAGAAACAAATCTTCTTGCAGTGGAAAGGGGCCATTGTGTTTTTCCCCCTTTCTCCCCCTCCAGGTACCAAGGCCCTATATTTCCTTGTCATTTTGCATTTTGTGCCTTTTTTATATTTCACCAACCTGTATTGTTTGTTCTGCTGTTTGTGTTTTATATTTTGTTAACCCTGTTTTTTATCAATGATTGTAAGTGTCTAACCTTTGTTGAATCCCGCCCCCTCAGGGCACTGTAGTGTCCACTATACCCTCCGATTTAAGCCTGTTATGTTCCCAGTATTAAAAGTATTAAGTCCCCATTGGTGGTCTGGCTCTGCTCTATAGGGGGAGGAGAGTCCCTACACCTCCCACAGTGCTTGTGCACCTGCTTTGATCCCTTCAGTTGGAGAGAGGGTACCTCTTGGAGTACCACCCGGGGTTACAGTGTAGTCTGCATTGAAATCTTGTTGGGGCATAATCCCATGCCGCTTCATGGTCTGCTGACTCCAAATCCCCCATCAACTTCACATTATGTAGGCTGTGCCTCTCTTTAAATTTCTCAATTTTTAAATTTCTCAAATTTTGCCCCTTACTTGTGGACTGCAGTAACAAAGTGTCATCATGCTGCATGGGGAGAGAGCGTGGGTTGGCGCGGTGCACCGCAAATATTTGAAACTGCGAATTGCAAATCTGTGGATAGCGAGGATTTCCTGCATTTCCAGGCTTGGCCTGTCTGCAAAGCTTAATTTAGTCATCCCCTTCTTTCCTCTGGCCACCAGGAGATCATCCGTGGCAAAACTCCTGCTTCCAAGCTATCTCCCATTCGGAGATTGAGTGCTCTTTCCTAGAGAGATGCAGCAATTAAATCTCCTACAGTTCTTTAGTTTAGCTGTGCATGAGAACCATTTTCTAAAAGAAAGAATACAAAAAAGTGTGTGCCAGTCTCAACCTTAAATAATTTGGCAACTTTTTAACATTGTGGTAACTGGTTCATTGGGGAATCTGCTCCACCCAGAAAATGCCACTGCCACTGAACACTGTCACTCTATGGAAGTGCTAAGGTTCTAAATCTAAATGGTTTTAGTTCTTCTATCATAATTGAGATGAGACTGATATGCATGATCTTCAAATAAGACATTCTCAAGGGACAGCAAGGTCTAACGGCCATAAACTCCAGGAAGGCTGATTTAAACTAGACATAAGAAAAAAAGTTCTTTGTGGTGCAGGTGTCCAGGGTCTGGAACAAACTCCACCCAGAGGTGGTGCAAGCACTTACTCTGGACTCCTTCAAAAAAATCTGGATATTTTTCTTGCTTGGATCACTTGATCCCAGCTGACTTCCTGCCTATAGTTGGGGGGGGGCTGGACTTAATGATCTCACAAGGTCCCTTCCAGCCCCTAATATCTATGAAATCTGCTTATCCCTTTGGCTGGGCATCATATATACCCCTCAGAAAGAGGTGAGGCTCATCCTCTGTGCTACAGCCTTCAAGGCACATGGCCCCTTTCTATGCAATAGGGGTAGGAGTCCCCTATTACAAGAGGATCAAGAAGCATGCCAGTCACATAACTATCCTTTTGTCTAGTACGTGACACTGCTAGCTTTGAGGAAACCTATGGTTAGAGAGAAAGGAGATGATCCAGAGAGCACCTCCGTGTAGCATGGTGCACAAGCAAGGTTTTGTTGGCCTTTGTGGAGTGTACACATGTACCTGGCACTGACGTTTACAGAAGGGGTGGAGGAGAACATGTGTCTCATCACAGGCCCTATCATGCTGCCACAGTAGGGCAAAGTAAACACTCTCCTAAATGGAGAAGCTTTTGCTGTTCTATCGATAAGCAACACAGTACAGATGCGGAGACAGCTGCTCGTTGTTCCCTGCCACCCGTGACGCAGTCTCTCCTTTCAGCCAGGGCAGTGAGTGGAGAAGGTTAACACAGATTCTGATCAAACAGGGGCTTATTTGGATTGTATTGTAGCTGAAGCACAAAAGGAAAGAGCCAATGATGCTAGTAGTGAAGGTCACCTGAGATTTAACAAGTGACATTTAGCCCTAGTGTAACCCTGCCTCCCTGTTCAGTTTAGCTGCCCTTCCTTACCTGTTCCATTTACAGATGTGTATTTCCTGGGAACCTGTAGCCTGGGGAAGATCCAGGAAGTCTTCCAGGCTACATGGACTGTGGTTTCACTTGAAAACTGGGAGCATGAAAGAGCATCCTTCCTGCTCCGTCATGCTACGCTTTCCTGGGTTCTGATAACATGAGGTTTTGCATCTCCCAGTTCAACATACGTGTTCTTGGGTCAGAAGTATGGTCAGCTGAGAATAACAGGGAAAAATCCTAATGAGGTTTGTGTTTTTCCCACTAACAAAATAAAAATAAAGCGTATTAGTTCTACAGTTACTATTTAATACATCAATAGATGTAGCATCTAGGCCTCCCAAACTATATAGTCAAGTCAGCGGTAGACAAGAATATAATTAAAGGCATGCTTTGGGGGATTTCTTCCTCCTACTACCTTATCTTTCCATATGTCTTATCTTTGTCCTAATCTGTTTGTTTTGTTTTTTTAACAGCTTTCTCTGAAAGAGTTGACTCTGGCTACATGCTCTGAGAGATGTCCGAGCCTTCATCAAGGGACTGAAAATTCTTTAATATTGACATTTTTTCTTGTGTAGCTCTTAATACCTTCTTGCTCAGTATTGGTCCCTTCAGTAACTAGTCTCTCCAGGGAGACTATTTCCATTCCAATAACAGCCTGAAAATTTATCACCCACAACGGGAATTTGATCCTAATAGTGGATATTATCACCAAATTAATTCCTATAGGACATTAGTTATAAATGTAATAATTTGCCAAGAAATTGTAAGGGGGACACATGTTTCTCAACAGAGAAATAGCTAGCTTTGCCCATCTCTCTGATGCTGAAACTCTTTTTCTGAAATGCATCCCCGTTTTTTTTAACCACTTTCTTTGTGTCAGTTCTCAAAACCAAGCAGCAAGGATTTTGAAAGGTAAATAACAAAAAATATGAGAGAGAATCATTTTGCAAGATCTATCTTGAAAATGTCACAGTGAAAAAAGGAGAAACAAAACAAAGCAAAAAACCTACCTAAAAAGTGCATGGCAGCTTGTCAATGCACTTTTCAATAGGCTGAGTGAATCTTCAAAAAAAAAAAAAAATGTGTGGTATTGCTAGTGCCGATAACGTAATGATTCTCTTTTCTTTTTTTTTTAATTGCTGTTAGTCACCAAGTGCTGTAAATGGATCAACAACACCAGATTAATTTGTGGCTTTCTACAAATGGTTTCTCACTGAGCTCTGCAATTTTCCCTTCCTATGTCTCCTGCACAGGTATTTGTTCCTATGATCAACTTCGGCAGGATTTGGCCATGTTTCAAAGGGTCAGTAACAATCTGGTGGGGAAAGGAAGAAATGCTAAGTGTTCCAAGCTCCCACACTTGATGCCGAAATCTCCATTGTTAGCCAGGTAAAAAGTCGCTTGGATGAAGTTCCGATGGAGAGAATTATATTTGTGATTAGGAGTCAGTTGACCTGTGTTTTAATGACAGCTTGCACTGTGATCGTGGATATACTCTCTGTGTTGTTCTCTGGCTTCATAAAATGTAGGTAATGATATTCTCCTGTCTTTATAACATGCATTGAGAGTTTTGGGATAGATAGAAAAGTGCCATACCAGTGCTCAGTATTATTTTTTCAAAAGTTGATATTTATTAATATCATATCCAGAAGGGTGCACTCCCCACCCCCTCTGATTCCTGCTCCAAACAAAGTTTAAAGGCAACTGCCTAGTAGTGACAGCAGCACTTCTATTTAGGCAGCAGTGAGGGAATCAACTGACTTAATGGTTCATTAGGTTTTTCTTGATTCCTTCTAAATCCTTCATTCCACAGATGTTAACAAGTCTCTTTCCTTTTAAATAGTATTTTAATGGTTCCACTACTCCAGGGGCATGTGTACACATGCATTTACTCTGGCCTAGATTTACTCTGGTGTAAACTAATCTGAAGTAAGGGTTTTCAGGCAGGCATCTACATATATGTGGGGATTAGGGAGTAAATATGTACCCAGTTCCATGCAGCCCTGCAATGGGCCCCTGTTGCCACAGGGGGAGCACACAGGACAGTCACCAGCCACTTCCAGTCTGCATGTGTTTCCCCGCTTAGCCTGGGGCTGGCTGGGAACTCTTTCAGTCAGGGACAGGTCACAGCCTGCTCCAGGCTGAGTGGGGAATTGTCTCCATGCAGGGAGCTCCCAGCCCCTGCTCCACAATCACAATTGCTCTCAGCAACAGAGTTGGCTGTTTATACACTGGCTAGGAACAAGTTTCTACCCTCACTCTGCAATCGCAACCAGGGAGCAGGGGCTAGAAGATCCCTGCTGCCAGGGCAGCGATTCATTGTCCCCACCTGGGCACACAGGGTAGGTGCTAGGGAGCTTGTTCTCCACCCAGCTCCATGAGTGTGGAGCTGGGCTGGGAACACACTGCCCTGCCCCTGCCAACAGGGAGCTCCTAGCGCCAGCTCTGCAACAGTAGGGCCAGTGCTGGGAGCTCCTTATCTCCCAGCTTGAGCTCCACAATCACGGGACTAGTGCTGGGAGACTTTTATTTCACAACTGTGGAGCTCAGGCCAGGAGATAAGGGTCCTCCAACCCAAGCTGAGCCCTGTAACTAGACAGCTCAGGCTAAGGGTCTCCCAGCGCTGGCCCCATGGTCATGGAGCTGATGCTGGGAAATAAGGGTCTCCCTGATCACAATGGTGGAATGGGGGCTGAGAGATGAGGATCTCCCAGCCCCTATTCCCCATTCGCAATCTCAGAGTGGAGGGCTTGGAGCTTCCTGCCACTGGGGAAGGCGAACATAGTCCTGGTGTGGACACCTGCAGTGAAGCCCACCATGGCAGCAGGTAGTTCCCAGGGTCAGGGAGCAATCTCCCACCCCTGGTGGACAGCTTACCGGAAGCAGATTTTGCTCCTGGTCAGGTGTCTATACAAGCATTACAGTGTCGTTACTAATCCCATGTAAATTTGCTACTTGCATTTGCAGGAAGCAAATTGACTCAGGATTAGGGAGATTTTCTGTGAAGTAAGCTCGTGAAGGTGTAGACACACATGCTTACTTTGCAGTAAACTATGCTAATACAAAGTTAAGTGTCTCATGTAGATACACTGCAGTTCTCTTTCCTTCTGCAATACTGCTGTCTGTTTGCTGCTCCTAATAATGTTGCTCCCATTTCGCAGCCCTGCAGAGTTTGTTTTTTTTTTAACTCTAGATAAAATCATTAACTCAGGTGGGGAAATATAACCTCAGGTGAATATTAGCTCAGGTGTGGGAATCATTTTCAATGAAGCTTTGGAGATATTGTGCAGATGCTGAAGAAGGCTTGATTTTGTTTTATGAATCTGAAAAAGAGACGCACATTTAATTATAACGATTGCAGGCCAAATGGAACCACATTTTTGGATTATTTTTGCCTAGTTTGTTGTGTTTTTATATGTAATATATTATATAGCAGATTAATAGAAGGGAGGTAAAGCATTGAAACAGGTTACTGAGAAAGGTTGAAAAAGGTGCTGTTTAGCCATCAGTCCCCAGCCTGTACCAGTGCATAGAATTGTTCTGTCCTAAGTTCAGAACTTTGCAGTTGTCCTTATTGAATCTTATAAGATTTCTTTTGGTCCAATCCTCCACTTTGCAAGTGTTAGAGAGGCCAACTAGGGGCCTTGCTTTTTTTGACCCGCTGCTCTCAAACAGGGAAGCATTGGTGGGGAATGTAGTAGTGGATGGCAACTTGGGCAGCAGTGACCACAAGACAACTGAGTTCAGGATCCTGAGGAAAGGAAGAAATGAGAGCAGCAGAGTAAAGTCCCTGGACTTCAGAAAAGTAGACTTTGACTCATTCAGGGAACTGTTGGGCAGGATCCCCAGGAGGCCAGTCTGAGGGGGAGAGTGTCACGGCATGGGGTCCCCAGGGATGGCCATGATGCCCCTGGGGCTCCTTGACCACGGGCACCCTCTTTCTCTCCTGCCACATCTTGCTGGTAATTCTAATAAACCGAGAACCTGCCCTCGAGCTTGTATTCTGGACATGGTCTTGATGGACCCCACTGAACCCTGTGGGTTCTTAGATCCCTTTTGGGTCCCACTTCAAAACAGATGCCTCACAGGACACCCTCAGCCTGATGGGCTAGATATGTGGCTCCAAAAGCACCCCTTTATCATGCCCCAAGTCTCACAGATGGAATTTAAATGTTGTTTCTCCTGGGGCCTTGCCATAACTCGGCCTCTTGTCCTCGCCAGGCTCTCCACAGCCATCTCTGCGCATCTCTCCAGCACTGGGTTGTGCTCACCCCTTGTCGCTGCGCCCTTCCCTGGCACTGGGGTTCCCACACTGTAGTGGGCCCCCAATAAGGCCTCCTCCTTCCCCAGTAGCCTCAGTCCAATCCACCAGTGTATAAACCGGAAATAAAATATGAGCCCCTGGGCTATATCATAATACAGTCCGCCCACCAGGTACAGGTGCAGGCTAATTTACTCTTTAGCCTGTTGCCATAGTAGCAAACACCTATGGGTTTTTGTCTGGC
Source organism: Crocodylus porosus (assembly GCF_001723895.1). NCBI lineage: Eukaryota > Metazoa > Chordata > Crocodylia > Crocodylidae > Crocodylus > Crocodylus porosus. Next base: position 5,125,545 of record NW_017728947.1, read on the forward strand.
TCTTGGGGCCCTCTCTCTAGGCAGTTTCTGCTCTTAAAGGAGCAGGCACCTTAGTGCCCTGCGACAGAGAGGAGTCCAGGAGAGCTGGTTGTACTTTAGAGAAACCTTACTGAGCGTGCAGGAATGAACCATCCTGATGCAAAGGAAAACTAGGAAGTATGGCAAGAGACCAGCATGGCTTAGCAGGGAGCTCTTTAATGAGCTAAAATACAAAAAGAAGGCTTACAAGAAATGGAAACCCAGACAAATGACTAGGGAGGATTATAATAGTATTGTTCAGGCATACAGGGATGAAGTCAGGGAGTCAGTCAGCCAAACCACAATTGGAGTTGCAGCTAGCAAGGGACAGGAAGGGTAACAAGGCTTTCTACAGGTATGTCAGCAACAAGAGGAAGATCAGGGAAAGTGTGGGTCCCTTACTGAATGGGGGAGACAGCCTAGTGACAGATGATGAGGAAAAAGCAATGCCTTTTTTACCTCAGTCTTCAAAAGCAAGGTCAGCTCCCAGACTACTGCACCTGACAGCATGGTTTGGGAGGAGGTGAGCAGCCAACAGCTGCAAAAGAGCAGGTTAGGGACTATTTAGAAAAGTTGGATGTGTAACAAGTCCATTGGGCCAGACATGATGACCCTGAGGATGCTGAGGGAGTTGGCAGATGTGATTGCAAAGCCACTGGTCATTGTCTTTAAAACTCATGGATAATTGGAAAAGGGCAAACAGTTCCTATCTTTAACAAAAGGAAAAAGGAGGACTTGGGGAACTACAGGCCAGTCAGCCTCACCTCAGTCCCTGGAAAAATCATAGAGCAGGTCATCAAGGAATCCATTTAATGGATTCATAGAATCATGGAACATGAGGATTGGAAGGGACCTCAGGAGGTATTTAATCCAACCCCCTGCTCAAAGCAGAAATATTCCCAACTAGATCATTCTAGCCATCTAGCCAGGTTTTGAAAACCTCCAAGGATGGAGCTTCCACCACCTCTCTGGGGAACCTGTTTCAGTGTTTTACTACCCTCCTAGTGAGAGGGGTTTTTTTCCTAATATCTAGGACTGTGTGAGACTTGGATCCAGACCCGCTTTGGATGCTTCGGCGTCCAAAGCGGCACTTCTGGATCAAAGGGCGATCCCAGTAATGGTGTCCGGAGCAGGTTGGGGGCATCTGAAGTACTTCGGACCTGCTTCGGATGCTTCAGACCCACTTTGACCATTTTGAGGCAATGTGGGGGGGGCAGGGAAAGGACAGAGAGTGGGAGGGGGGAGCATGGGGGGGAAGACTGACATCTGTAGGTAGCCAGTGAGAAGGCTTTCTCCCTGGCTACCTTTCCAACAGCAGCATCTGTGGGGTGGGACTAAAAAAAGTATAAAAGCCCCTGTTTCCAGCTATTCTGTGCCTTTTGAAGCTCATTCCCTATCAGCAGCTGCGTGAGAGAGGAATACTGCAACTGAGACCTGCCTGCTGCTTTTTCGTGTTATAAAGGAGTGGTTAGGATTTAGCTTAGCCTAGCTTAGTTTAGCTTAGCTTTTCCATTCAATTATTAGTAGTATTACAATTCAATTTATTTCTTTGAATTATTTTTTTGGGAACTTGTTTTGGAAACTTTGCAAAAAGACAGTGGTTTTTTTCCCAGCCAGTGTTATCTATCACTGTGCAGGGACACACAGATTGCTTGCACACACACACTCATGCGCACACGCACACACATACACAGAGACCCAGAACACAGGGAAAAAATCACAGCAGAAGAAGACAGACAGATATTTACAGAAGAGCAACACACAGATAATATATTGATTCACAGGAAGACACCCACATAATTTCATTCACAGCACAAGACAGACACAGATATTCACAGAAGAATAAGACAGACAGCTATACAAAAGGATTCACACACACAGACCTTTTGCAGCACAGGAAAGATCAATATGAAGCATGCTGGGAAGGCAGGTGCCAGGTCTTCTGGCAGGGGAAGGAGAAGGGGTACGGGGAGAGCTAGAGCTGCAAATCCCACCCCACCCCCCATCCCAAACACAGGTGCACTCTATTCCTGAGCAGCCCTGACATCGGTGCTGCCAGTGGAAGCCAGGCGGTGGGAGCAGTGTCTGCACCTAATGTTCCTGCACCTGCACCACCTCCGCTCAGTCCAGAAGTGGGCACCAGCAGTGGAATCACTGCCTCTTCCACCCCAATTTCAGCTCTCAGCGTGAGCCTCCCACTGCCAGAGGAGGAGCTGGAGCTGGAATCAGGGATGCTGAGCACACTGGCTCAAACAATTCTGGGGATTGAGGGGGAATCAGAGTTTGTGCTCCACACCCCTCAAGTTTCCCCTAGCCCCAGGTCTCCTCTGGAAAGCAGCACCTTGGAGGAGGCTGAGGTTGTGGAGGCAAGTGGCTCAGGTGAGGCAGCTCCTCCTGCTGTTCAGCCTCAGCCTGCTGAGAAGAGGGAAAAGGCAGGATCCTTGCTCTCAACCCAGAAGCAGGGGAGTAGTGTAGTGTGGGATCATTTTGATGTGGCAGATGACCCCAGGCTTGCCATCTGCCAGCACTGCTGAAGGCACATGAGCCATGGCGAGGACATGAGACACTTCTCCACCATGGCCATGCTGCTGCATCTGAGGAGGCACCACCCCTTTGCCTTTCTTCTTGCTGCTCAGCTTGGCACCAGTGTGAGTGTGCTGGAAGGGAAGTCCCCGACTCACTCCAAAGCCCCCTTATCCCCAAAGCAGAGGCAGGCCACCCTGGACCAGTGGGGGAAAGGTGGACAAAAAGGGGGGCATGTTCCCAAGGCATGCAAGATCACCCAGAGCATTGGTGAGAAGCTTGCTCTGGATAACCAGCCCTTCTCTGGATAGTCAGCCCTTCTCCCTCGTTGAGCGACCAGGGTTCAGGCAGTTTGTACTTCTGGCCCCATTTTACAAAGTGCCCACATGCAGCACCTTTAGCAGGGCAGTGGTGCCCTCCCTGTATGAGGCGTGCAGGGAGTACTTGAGGGAGGAGCTGCACAAAGCAGGGGCGTAGGTAGCCTTGCATTTCAACTCTGACAACTGGAACAGCCGGGGTGCTAATCATGCCTACCTCTTCTTCATGGGGCACTGATGCAGTCAGTCAGGCCATCGGTGGGCTCTACTGCAAGCTGAGGTGCTGGACGAGTCCCACACAGCAAGGGATATCATGGGAGCCATGAACCACATGGTGCAGGGGTGGCTCGTTGGGCAGGCCGAGCTCACCCGCGGGTTCATGGTCATGAACAATGGGGCCAATATGGTAAAGGCTGTCCGTGATGCCAACTTTGTTGGCATCCACTGTGTGGCACACAGGCTGCACATAATAGTGAGGGATGCCTTGAAGGGGGACAGGACTGCTGGTGACAGCACCGCCATCTACTGCTACAAGCCAGCTGATTTCGAAATGCAGGAAGGTGGTGGGCTACTTCCACTGCAGCATTAAGGGGGGCAAGTAGCTGCAGGAGAAACAGGCAGAGCTGAGCATCCCACAGTACAAAATCATGCCGGATGTGGAGACTCAGTGGAACTCCACATACCTGATGCTTGAAAGTTTGGTGGAGCAACACAAGGCCATCCATGAGATGGCCTTTCTTGGGGAGATAGGGATCAACACCCCCCTGAACAGAGCTGAGTGGGGTACCATCTCCCAGATGTTGGTGGTCCTCAAGGCCACCGAGACCCTTAGCACTGACGATGCCCTCCTCAACCAAGTGATTCCCCCTAGTGAGGGAACTGGAGAACCAAATGGAGAAGTTGCAGGGGATCAGTGTTCCTGGCTGGGGCAGGCCGCTGTCACCAGACGTGCTAGGCACTGGTGAGGCAGCTGAAGGAGGGCATCAGGAGATGGCTGGATCCCTTGTGGTCCAGTACAGTCCACATGATGGTGGGTGCGTGTGACCCAAGGGCAGCATCCCCAAAACCCTTGATCACTGGATGCAGGTGCTGGTGAACAAAGTCAAGGAGGCCGAAGTGCAGAGGTGAAGGGATGTGGAAGAGGGGGATCCACTCTACCGTGCCAGCACTCCCAGCATCAGCACTCAGCACTCCCAGTCTTCTCCATGCCAGCCACTGCCAACATGGGCCATGGGCACAGCTTCAATGCTGG
>NW_017728947.1:5129754-5163340 GCF_001723895.1 Crocodylus porosus
AGGACATGAGACACTTCTCCACCATGGCCATGCTGCTGCATCTGAGGAGGCACCACCCCTTTGCCTTTCTTCTTGCTGCTCAGCTTGGCACCAGTGTGAGTGTGCTGGAAGGGAAGTCCCCGACTCACTCCAAAGCCCCCTTATCCCCAAAGCAGAGGCAGGCCACCCTGGACCAGTGGGGGAAAGGTGGACAAAAAGGGGGGCATGTTCCCAAGGCATGCAAGATCACCCAGAGCATTGGTGAGAAGCTTGCTCTGGATAACCAGCCCTTCTCTGGATAGTCAGCCCTTCTCCCTCGTTGAGCGACCAGGGTTCAGGCAGTTTGTACTTCTGGCCCCATTTTACAAAGTGCCCACATGCAGCACCTTTAGCAGGGCAGTGGTGCCCTCCCTGTATGAGGCGTGCAGGGAGTACTTGAGGGAGGAGCTGCACAAAGCAGGGGCGTAGGTAGCCTTGCATTTCAACTCTGACAACTGGAACAGCCGGGGTGCTAATCATGCCTACCTCTTCTTCATGGGGCACTGATGCAGTCAGTCAGGCCATCGGTGGGCTCTACTGCAAGCTGAGGTGCTGGACGAGTCCCACACAGCAAGGGATATCATGGGAGCCATGAACCACATGGTGCAGGGGTGGCTCGTTGGGCAGGCCGAGCTCACCCGCGGGTTCATGGTCATGAACAATGGGGCCAATATGGTAAAGGCTGTCCGTGATGCCAACTTTGTTGGCATCCACTGTGTGGCACACAGGCTGCACATAATAGTGAGGGATGCCTTGAAGGGGGACAGGACTGCTGGTGACAGCACCGCCATCTACTGCTACAAGCCAGCTGATTTCGAAATGCAGGAAGGTGGTGGGCTACTTCCACTGCAGCATTAAGGGGGGCAAGTAGCTGCAGGAGAAACAGGCAGAGCTGAGCATCCCACAGTACAAAATCATGCCGGATGTGGAGACTCAGTGGAACTCCACATACCTGATGCTTGAAAGTTTGGTGGAGCAACACAAGGCCATCCATGAGATGGCCTTTCTTGGGGAGATAGGGATCAACACCCCCCTGAACAGAGCTGAGTGGGGTACCATCTCCCAGATGTTGGTGGTCCTCAAGGCCACCGAGACCCTTAGCACTGACGATGCCCTCCTCAACCAAGTGATTCCCCCTAGTGAGGGAACTGGAGAACCAAATGGAGAAGTTGCAGGGGATCAGTGTTCCTGGCTGGGGCAGGCCGCTGTCACCAGACGTGCTAGGCACTGGTGAGGCAGCTGAAGGAGGGCATCAGGAGATGGCTGGATCCCTTGTGGTCCAGTACAGTCCACATGATGGTGGGTGCGTGTGACCCAAGGGCAGCATCCCCAAAACCCTTGATCACTGGATGCAGGTGCTGGTGAACAAAGTCAAGGAGGCCGAAGTGCAGAGGTGAAGGGATGTGGAAGAGGGGGATCCACTCTCCCGTGCCAGCACTCCCAGCATCAGCACTCAGCACTCCCAGTCTTCTCCATGCCAGCCACTGCCAACATGGGCCATGGGCACAGCTTCAATGCTGGGGTCCAAATGCACTAGATCCCAGCCTTGGGCAGGTAGCGCCAAGGCTTCGGTGACTACCTATCTCACTGAGGATGTGGAGCCACTGGATTGCGACCCCTTGGCCTACTGGGCAAGCTTCAGCCAGATGTGGCAGGATCTGGCCACGGTTGCCTGGTAACATCTGTCCTGTCCACCGACCAGTGTGCCAAGTGAGAGGGTATTCAGCATTGCTGGGGATGTTGTGACACCCCACTGCACCTGCTTGGATCCTATATTGGATCCTAAAGGTGAACCTCCGGCTGCTGGGGTTCCCCAAGCTCCACCTGCAGACGGACTGATTGCCACCCTCCTCACCCCGTCTGCACCAATTTCCTTTATTGAGGTTTTTGAAAAGCCAAGTAATGCCCCGCTCTCAGCTGGAAGGGGCACTAACTGCATCACCAGCCAGCAGGGGAAGAACATGTCCCTGCTGAGTTCATTCCCCTGCCAAGACGAACTTGGAGGTATGGGATTGGGGCTATAAGGAATGAGGAGGTCCCAGGTCCTGGGCATGACTACTAAAACTTCACCCTGCCAGGGTAGAGAGGCCTGGTGGCGCGGAAGCCCTGTAAATGCCAGGACCAATGATCCCCTGGTGAAAGGCGGGTAGGAGGCGCCATAACCTCCAGCTCATGCATGCACACACAAAGTCCTGGCTGGGGAACACCCAGACCTGTCACGACTGTGACAGGTTTGACGCTTGCTGGTTGCAGTGCAGTTGTGGGGCTCCCAGTGAGCTCAGCTTAGCTGCCTGGAATGCCAGCTGTACGGCTGAAAACCCCTTCCTCAGCCTGACAAAGGGGTTGTCAACCCTAAGGCTTCCAAAGAGACTTTTTTTTAAGTACTCCTTTTTTTTCATAATACACATATAGACATAAAACACAAGATAAGCCATCATACACCATAAATAACATCATATGTCCAACGCAACACCTTTACTTCTTGCTGTCAATTCCTTTATAAAATGAGGCTCTGTGACTGGTCTGTTTGGGTATGTTTGCTGCTGCTGCTGCTACTGGTGTTGAGCCGGCTAAGTTATTGTACCTGTTGTCACGTAAAGCAGAGGACCAGATGTGAGGCTGTTGGGGAGGAGGAGGCCTCAATTGGGCACACTGCCATGTTGTGCAGAGGCCCCAGCGCCAGGAAGGGCACACCTTAACACATGCAGTGTCACCCACCCACATCATTTCTCCTGTCAGCAGCTTGGGGTGCAGGGCCCCAAACGACAGATTCCCCCAACGAGACACACGCAGCTGGCAGGCTTCATGGCCTGGCAGGCCCCAACACTCACGCAGGCCTGCTCTAGGACACACAGCTGACAGGCTTTGTGGCCTCAGTAAGAGGTACCACCCCTGCAGTTTTGATCCCCCTGTGCTGCAACACATAGACGTGATGGGAGTTTTCCCTGTCAGCAGCTTGGGGTGCAGTTCCCCACAAACCCCTGCACCGATCTTCTTGAAACTTGGCAGACTGTGGCCTCAGTAAGAACTACCAGCCCTGCAGTTTTGACCCCTCCCTGTGTTGTAACACGCATCTGTGACAGGAGCTTTGCTTTCAAGGATTTGGGGTGCAGTTCCCCCCCAACCCCCTACACTGATCTTCTTGAAACTTGGCAGACTTTATGCTCTTAGCTGAGGCTATCATCCTGGCAAGTTTCATCCAAATCATACAAAAAACAACAAGGTTATAGCTCTTTCATTGATTCCCCATTATACCCTATGGCTGGATCTCCAAGGTGGCTCCAAAGTTTCAGAGCCACTTGGCTGCATCGAGGTGAAAACCCGGTCTGCGGCTTCAGGTCGGATCGCAGCCATCTGAAGCAGCCGGATCCAAAGCCGGATCAGATCGCTGCCGACTCGCACAGGCCTACTAATACCTAACTGAAACTTCCCTTGATGCAACTTTGAAATCATTACTCCTTGTTCTGTCATCTGCCACCACCGAGAACAGTCTAGCTCCACCCACTCTGGAGCCACCCTTCAGGTAGTTGAAGGCTGCTTTTAAATCCCCCCTCAGTTTTCTCTTCTCCAGACTAAATAAGCTAAGTTTCCTCAGCCTCTCATAACTTCATATGTCATGTGCCCCAGCCCCTTCACCATTTTTGTTGCCTTCCGCTGGACTCTCTCCAATTTGTCCACATCTGTTCTGTAGTGGGGGGCCCAAAACTGGACACAGTACTCCATATGTGGCCTCACCAGTGCCAGCTAGAGGGAAAGAATCACTTCCTTCAATCTGCTGGCAATGCTCCTAATAATGCAGCCTAGTACGCCATTAGGCTTCTTGGCAACAAGGGCAGACTGTTGGCCCATATTCAGTTTATATTCACTGTAACCCCCAGGTCCCTTTCTGCAGAGCTGCTTCTCAGCCAGTTGATTCCCAGTTGGTACCAGTGCATGGGATTGTTCCATCGTAAGTACAGGACTTCGCACTTTTTCATATTGTCCCCAACACACTCCAAACACTTCCTGGATTGCCTGTGCACTGCTGTATTGCCCTCCCATCAGATGCTGGAGTGATTGAAGTCCCCCATGAGAAACAGGGCCTGCAATCAAGAAACTTCTGCTAACTATTTAAAGAAAGACTCATCTACCTTAGCCTCCTGGTCTGGCGGTCTATAGCATACACCCATCACAACATCACCCTGGTTGCTCTCCCCTCTGACCATAACCCATTGTGGCAATGCCTCTAGTTCTCATATGCTATGGGAGCTACTAGCTCAAAACCCATCTGCTCTAGGTATATAAATAGAGCTAAGTAATGCTGAGGCTAGGACCTGCATCTAAGGTCAAATGTTTCATATAGCTGACTCCAAAAGCTAGATTAGAAAACCAACGTGCCTTCCAAAAGGCAAAATTTGTAGATGTAAAGAACCAGGCCTACAAAATTTGGTGGTAAATTGTATACTTACTAGATTTAAAATGATCCAATCAGGCATGTATCAATAAGCAAGGGAGATCAATATAATGTGGTGAACTTCCATTTTTCACGGTGACATTTTGTTTTTGGTAAGTCCCAGTCTTTTGATAGGATGCTGTTATTTAGAATCTCTTTCCAGTCCTACTCCCCATCACATCTCTTCTCTTCTCACTGGCACCTCCAAAATCTTCACTGTGTCCCAACACCAGAAATTAACTCTCTATCATAGCTTGAAGGAATATAGAATGACTCTCGTAAGCAAACTCCATGCACACAAACCACCAAAATGGGACGCCATCATACCAGATTGTGAAGATGCTCAAGATATGATCTTTTTCTATGCTCTGTTGGGCTAGGCTGGGTTCCTACATTTTGTCTCCTTCTCAGTGGAGTTAAGATGCACCCTGGGCTCACTTTGCCACCTCCTCCACTTCCTATTTCCTCTGGTAGAATCACTAAATCCAGGAGAGGTACATAAAGGAAAATAATGTCCTGAGACAACAGGGTCTTGGTTTTGGTCTCTAATGTTCAGTAAACAGAAGCTTTCTTAGCAGGTGCAGATGGGAATAGGGAAGTCTGTAGCAGCTCTTTCCCTTGTTTCCAGGAACCTGACTATACTCGCTAACACTGGTTGCTGAATGTAGGCCCAGCCTGGCCTCCTGTCCCTTGTCTGCAAACAACATGCTTTCTTTTTTTCCATTTAGTTTGGAACCTCCCTCACCCTGAGGCTGCTTTCTGTAAGCCCTGCCAGTGAGCACTTGCTGCTCTCTATTCATTTCCATTTTGTCCACCTGCAGCCCTGGAATATGTCACGGTGGCTGATGGGAAACAGCTCACAAGCTCAACGTAACCATTTGCTATCCTCCTACCCTTAGGCACAGGATGGTCACAGGCTGTAACTCTCCCTTCCTCTCCTCGCATCAGATTGTTTCTTATTAGTATCCATCAATGAGGCTATCAGAGCCCCACTGCAGTGACAAAGGCTGTTTCATCTATGACCCAGTCCTCCTAGCCCTCTCCCCCTCTCTCTTTTTTTCCCCCCTCTATAAACATGTCCCTCTGGGGCATGCTATCTTATGCACTTCTGGCTTTTCATGTCTGTGTGCGCAAAACAGTACACGAGCTTAGATACCTGCTGCTTTCTGCACTCCTGCCCTTTTAACTAACCAGAACTTGTTTGTGGCTAGTGAGGGAATAGGCAGAGCAATGCTAACATTTGTGGCACACACATAGATGGTATGGGCTTTATTCTCATCTGCATCCAAGCTCCAATCAGCATGGGGAATCAGGGGATATCAAGGAGATTATTAGTCCCAGTTTGAGTTAGTGTAGCATCTAGGATGCTCTGTAACACAGTAGTTGTTGTAGCATCTGCCACCATGTCTTTACTCACAACTTGAATAGGATAACCAAAGAAAAAAGAAGTGCCAATGGAAAATGTGCCAGTTTTAAGTAAGAAAAAATGAAGACATTTATTTAAAAAAACTATGATTTTGTCATTTTAAAGGGACATTGGACGGGTGAAATTCAAATAGCAAAACAAATCCACGCATGTGATCTGAGTAGCTTTTGAATTGTGGGTGCTGAATAGTTGAAAATCAGGTACTGAGCTCTTTGGAACATCTGAAATAAAACTGGAAATATTTCTTTTGCTTTTCATTATTTATGCAGAGTTTTTACTTTTATGATTTGCATTGGCATTTTCTTTGACAGTGACATGAAGCAATTCAATTCACTTTCTGCTTCACGTGCTGAAAAACAATCCTGTAGTAATAGAAAACAATACTCCCAAAGACCTTAGGTCAAGGTTTGTAAAACAGGGTGGTCCAAATCAGGCTCTTGGGTGTATACATCTGCATCTAACTCAATAGCCCAATTTCTAGAAGCTCTATTTTCCTTTCTGAAGTAAACAGAAGTTTCTAACTGTTCGGCGTGTTTTAAATCAAGCTATTGAACTCAGCACTGAGATGGGGGTGGTTTGTTTTTTGGTTGAGTTTTTTTTGGTGGTTTTGTTTACTTCCAGCAGTATAAAACACACTTTAAAGGTATCTTTGATAACAGGTAAAATCTTGTACTGTAACATAGCTTTTAGTTTATTTTTGAGGCAGCTGATTTTCCTGTTAATATAAGCGGTCCGTTTTTTTAAAATCTTGGGACTGATTTTCCAAACAGTTGAAGACAGAAATGCTCAGCCTCTTTAGGAACTCTATAAAAGTGTATGAAACTCTTCTAATTCCTGTTATTGTATGCAGTAAAACCATACATTTCCCTTTTATAAATCCTATCTTTTAGGGCAATGCCCCTTTAATAATACTGAATAGAAATACAGTTGAGTGACCTTCCAAAGCGAATAAGAGAGGCTATGGTACTTTGCAGTCTTTCATTAGACAGCAGTCCACTTAAGAAAAGTGAAGACAGCTTAACTGATGAAATTGTCAGAAGGCAAGGAGAGGGGAAGGAAGTGTAATTGAGCTTTTAGACAGTGTTTCACTGTGCAATGTACCTGCCATCAAAGTCAGGCAAGTCTATTGATTTGTTTCTCAAGTGGTCTATGTCTCCTATTAGCTATTTGGTGGGTGATGCACATGCTGCTTTCAAGGAGTATGGATTTTTGGTCATGTTTTGTAAAGACATAGGAGGCTTCTAGAATCCATCCAGCAATAAAAAGTTAAGGGTAGGGATGTATGAACGATTTTCCACAGGATAAAAGGGGGCAGGGATGTACACACCCGTCAGCTCCTCCACACTGATTACCTGTGTTAATGCTCTTGCCCCATGGAAGCATGGCATCTAAACCAAGGTAATGCATCCCTTTTTCACTGAGAGAGAAAATGCCAGTTTTACCTTACTGTGAAGTAACATGGACACATGCAGTTACTACACAACAGTCTCCCAATCTCTAACCCTGTTGTAAATTGTCTCTTCCCTCTGGTTTCTTTCCAAGAAGGTATGGCAGTGCTGCTGTTTTGAAAGGCAATGGCTTGACTGCACAGTTAACCTGGGTTATCAACAAGCCCCTGATTTAGCCTAATGAGTGTGAACGTGTTCTCACAGAAATCCCTTTTCATTTTACTGTATTTGTGCATTTGCCCGTGTGTCAGGCAGCATACCCCATGGTAATTTGTGGTGACATGCTTTTGGATTCTACGCTGAAGGACTACCAGGACTTGAGTGCTTTTGCTTACACACTCACTGCAAAGTGGGTTGGTAACAGCCAGGTTAAAATGGAGCTTGGACTCTAAAACTCTTCTCTGATCCCAGCTGAATAAGCTAGACCAAGCTGAGAGTGCCTGAAAACATGGGGCAAAAGTTTTTCTTTGTGCATAGCAAGAAGCTAGAATTATAACCCACGTAAGAGCCCAGGTTAGCTGTACATCCCTCTTTGTCATATTCATCACTTATCTCTGGGACCTTCCCCCCACCCCACCAGTTTCTATACACCCTTCTTAAAATACAGCATCCAAAACTGTACATGTGACCTTAGCTGAGGCCTAACCAGCATCACATGGAACGGCACTATTACCTCTCGTGTGTTGCCCGCAATGCTTCTGTTACTGCAGCCCAAACTTCATTTGCCTATCTGCACCAGTGTCACATCTCTGACAAATGTTGATAGTATGTTCTCCTATAAATCTGCAACACAGCTAATGCGAAGTCAGGCATCCCCTTTTCATATTTGTGCATTTAGGGTGGAATTTTATGTTCTGTTGTGAGTCTAGTCTTCCTTTATATGCCTTCTAGTGTGGCAGTTTTCTAGCCATTTACCTGACTGTTTTTGAACCCCACTTTACATGCATAGTAAATGGGGGATCTTAATTTTTCTAAACGTCAGCAGCAATGCAGCCAAGTTAACGCAAGATGGCACTATGAGGACAATTTTTATTAAAAAGAAGCCCAAACCAACACTGCTTCAAATAATGCTTTCTTCCAAAGCCCAAGAAGATGGCAAATTACCACCCCATTTACTGTCTTTCAACTCTCTCTGGCCTTTCTCTTTTGCAGAGCCAGTGAAGGAAGCTGAGTCTTAAACAATCTTATTTTTGAAGCAAAATTAAAAAAAAAAATCTCCTCAGATCTGCTTCAATAATAAAAGCTAAGGGTTAAATCTAAAGTCCACTTAAACCCATGCTCTTTGAAAGAGGCCTATGGTAGCTTTGCCTTTCTGTATCACCTTTCTTCTGAAGTGCAAGAATTAAGCCTCAGCCTGGCAAGAATTAAGCTTCCCCACGTTGCTGCATGGTAGCTGAAAATATTCCCAAATACAGGCAGGGAAACTGAGGCACAGAGGATAAGTGATTTGTCATCACTGAGCTAGTGACTGCCAGGCCCTTCTTATACCCAATAAATAATGAATGCTACAGGGGAATGTAGCCAGGAGTCAGATGTGGGAAAATGCTACCAGAAATTTCAGAGACCGGGATTAGGCAAATTGTACTTAAAGGAAAAGTAATTGGTGAGGATAGTCAAGCCAAGGTTGAAAAATAATGGAAGTGCCATAAAGAGCAAGGAAACTCTCAGATGTTGAGGTACAGAAAAGCTAAGACAAACATACTTTGCTTATAGGGTCATCTGACTCCCTGCTAAGATCCTCTTTCTGTTCCAGTTATTCCCCAATTTTCTTGGAATGCTTTGGAAGAAGAGACAGAAAGTTGCTGTCCAGAAGCTGAAACACTAACACGGTACCAGTAGCAGTTTAGCTGCAATGACCCAGAGCTGAGTGGGAGCTGCAAGTTCTACATAGGAAAGAAGGCAAGCAAGATAAATCAGCCTGTGCTGAGCTATAGGCTGATGCAGCCAGACTGCTATTAGTATCCAAACTAGTGAGGTTAAATTTATCTTGGGTAGGTCTGCATTATGCTCCAGTAACTGCGGTGACTGCAAATTAAGAATACCCTGCAGAGACAGAAAACTTGCAGTAAAGCACACGATAAATTTCAGTGCCCAGTTGCCACAAAAGCTCACTAGAGGTAAAAGGAGGCAGCATTTTACATACCACACTCCTTACATCTTACCTGAAAAAGAAAGCATTGCATTCAAAAGCTTGCCTAAGTCTATCCCAGCTATGCAGTTGGTCCAGTAAAAAGACACCCCCCACAAAAATCCTTCCCTCTCACTTCCTCTGTAGAACTTTCTGGGATCCAAGTACATAAACTGCTTTATAGGAGCTAAATAGTGTTGCTGTTAGGGTTCAATTCCTGCTGCCTCCTATTCCTGTGCAAGCAGAGAATCTTATTGGGCTTTATCCCACATCATCACAAGCTGCCAATACCCTGATCCCTTCCTAAATTCAGGTATCACTGTGGGATACAGGACAAAGATGATGGTGGAGGCATTGATCAACAATCTCCCAGTGGCCTTGAACAAGTCCAAGCTAAATCACTGTCTCAACTGTAAAGTAAAACCCATACCATCATAAAATCTCCACAATATGGGATGTATTGGAGAAGGAGACATCTGAGGAAGCAAAACCAGGTGCCACGGGAAAGGTGACAAATAGGAAGATGTTCACACTTGTGTTGAAAGGAAAAGCAGCAGCAAAGTTTGAAGGTGTTTTAAAACTACAGTGATGCACTGAGGGCAGATGTCTATTCAAACATCAAATGGTCAGCTGTTGACTTAAGACTTAGAACCAGGTTTGGAGAGCTGAATAGCACCTGACCTCACAAGATGCTCATCAACTTCCATGGGATTTCTTGTAGGGATATCAGAATCTGGTTGTTTATAGTGAGCTCTCTGAAAAGGCAGTAGTGTCCAAGCAAAGTTTGCCTGGCCTGGTAAGGCACAAGGAGGTCTCAGCTAGGGCCTTGTCACATAGAATTTATTTAGATTGTGGTAAGCATTATTGTACTACATTAAAAGTGTTCTGAGGGATTGCACAGTAGTGTTTACAACGATCTCTAACATGGTCTCTAATGCTCGGCTCGCTGATTTGTCAGTCCCGGCCGGCACTGCATCAAAGTCTTGAACTGGCTCTGGTGTGGTCCCAGTCTGTGCCACACTGGAGTCTTGAACCAGCCCCAATACAATGCCAGGGCTGGGTCCAACAATCAGTAAGCTGTGTGTATATTATCTCCATGCAATAGTCTGACAATAGCTGAATATGTATTACCTACTGCAATCTAGATATACTCTTTCCATAGAAAGTCCTAAATTTTCCACTGTATGTTCATAGTTAGCATGTGTTTAACGGCTTGAATGTGTCAGTGCATGTGTGTTAAGTGCTGTAAGGGTGTCCTAAGTGTAACGTGCAACACGGCCCATAGTTATTCATTTTCACTATGTGGCAGAATATGAGAATGAGTTTATGATAAACTTTCAAAGCACATATGCTAAACTGTAAGTGCTCAGAGTTTGAGAGCAGCCCCGGGCAGCTGGTCCAGACCCCTCTGAGCTATCTACACCCCCTGGTTGCTGGGCTTGGGTACCCATGACAGCAGAAGTGGGCTGGGCTTGTTTTCGAAGTAATGGTCCTGGATTTGACAAGGAGGTGATATGGAGATGGCTTCAGGAACCCATTGTCCTAGATGCTGATGTACAAAAATAAAGTGCTGAAAGAATTTAGTCTAAATTAGGATATGAGGCCAGTGCACTGCTTTTGAGCCACAATAGTATCAGCACCTTCTAGAGTATATTCTCCAGATCCTATGCCTTAAGTGATTTTTCTGCACCCTCAATCATTATTTTCTCACCTGGAGAGCCCCATACCTATACATATGGTGCAAGGAGGTGGCCACGTTCCAGCTTACCCCACAACCTCCCATTTCCCATGTCTACACTAAACTCTTGAGCAGACTAAGGTCTGAATTTAGTTTCATCAAAACTGCTACAAAGATTAGCCAAGAGTATCCTGCTGAATTGTCTCTGAGCTCACTTGGTCCTGATTGATAAGAAGTTCTTGCTAAATAGGCCTCTCTAAGTCATCAGAAAAGATACATTTTTGCTCCTGGCAGAGATTTATCAGGACTTACATCAGGGTCTTTAACTTTCCTTCCCCTGCACCCTCTGTGACCTCCTAAATTAGCTCTGAAAGGGAAGATGTTCCTTTCATCACTCAAAGGCTCCCACAACGGCTGCCTTACTTCCCTCCCTCTTTCCTTGGTTATCTTTGAGGGGCCAGTGACAGCATGACAGTCAGCAGATGGTCTCCCAGCAGAGGGCCAGTGTTAAACAGAAGAGGAGGCGGCAACTAAGTCCCTCCCATTCTGCCTCGCCATGGTCATTCTGAGACCCAGGGCTGGGCTGTAGCTCCCTGAAAAATTGCTGACATAAGCTGCAGGACTAGGCAGCTGCTGCTGTAATATTTCCCTACTTCCTGATGATGGAAGTATGAATGAGACTTACATCCCCCTAAAGCTCAGGGCCTGTATGTGGACTATATCCTGGCTCACTCCTTAGATCCTTTTGGGGCTCAATCCCCAGGCCCAAATCACCTACAGTTAATTTTTCCATTCTCAATGGACTGTTTCCCTGTATGGCTAATACTGCCTCACTTTGCCCCAATCTGTAACATGCAAAAATGTGCTTGACTAACAGCTTCTTTTGCAAAAGTTAGTGCTTTGGCCTGTGCCACAAAGGTGCACATGCTTCTCTGCTTATCTTAGCTCTTTGATGCTTGGTCTAGAGCCAAATGCTGCTCGACTACCTCCATTACTGGGAGGAAGAACAATCACCGGGGATCTCTCCCAGCGTCCAGTAAAGATATTAGCCTAGTGATCCCCACAGTTAAAGTTCGCCACTACATATCCAGCCTTTGTAGTAAATGCTTCAAAATAATCAAGTCACTGTGCAGGAACAACAGACATAACCACTTGTTGGTTTGAATGGATAGGTTATGGGTGAGCCCCTTTTTATAAGCCTTTTTTTTAACCTTCTACCTCCCTTTAACTGCAAGATAATGTGGCAGCTGTCTATTCCAGTCTCCACTTCCAGCCTTCACATCCTGCATCCATAACAAAACCTGACTTAACTCATTGTTTCAAAGTGTCTTGTCAGGGGAGCAGGTAGCCACTTAACAGTTTCTTTGTAAAATACAAACTTGCCTCTGTTCTTCCCTTCTTTGGTTAAGTAGAGTGGAAAGGAACTGTTGTCGGTTCTTTGTAAAATTTCCCTTCCTTTAACACAGGGACACACACAAGCACATGCACTATACACGTACATCAGGCTAATAAAGCAAATCAAAGAAGCATGTTGTTAATGCTGGTGTAGACATTAGACCAATTGCTAGCTTAAAGATTAGATATCATAAGTAATCATGTTTCTTTGTTTGTAAGTGAGACTTTCAAAGCATCTATTGGTATTGGGTGAGGATGAAGAACCTAGTTCCTCAGCTGGCAACTTGAAAAATCTATCTATGTGTCTATTATGTGGTTTCCACTACAATAACAGTGGGGCAACTCACATTCTTTCATATGTATCCTCGCTACACCATACTGCTACATGATACTAATGCAGAACTGAAATACATGGTGAATTGCATTTTACATCCCATATAACAGCATAGAATATCCAGATGGGAAGAATTATAGACATTCCTTGGACTTCTTCACTGCCCTAGGTATCTCTTTACTCTTTGCATTTCTTTCACTGGGACTATGCAGATCAGCAAAGTCCATTTCATTTTTGTGTATAGTGAGTTGCAGTTGTAGTGCCACAAAGTCTGGGTGTCAGATATGGCTGGGGAGTGTTTATTTGCTTTTAAACAGCCAATCTAACTGGAATTTTTTTTTATTGCTGTTGCTTTTAAACTTGCTCGCACTTCTGTTCTTTTTGGCTTTGTAAAAGTTTGCTTTTACCAAAACCTAAACTGTGGCCAAGGGTTGAGTCCCTTTCTAGCAAACACCCCTATGTTAAACAGCTCTTCCTTTCTTCCGAGTTCTAGAGAAAGGGAAAGTGAAGAAATGCTGGAGAGAAACTCTTCCAGTTGAGGGGATAAAAAGAAGCAGGGAGTGAAAATGAATGTAGCAGCAGACGACAACAACAACAACAACAACAACAAAACCCAGAAGAAAGAAACAAAAGGGAAAGAACGTAAAAGGAGCTGGGGGGTAGGAGGAAAGCAAGAAAGGGAAAACTACTTAAAGTTTGCCATGAATGCAACAGTGTCATGGTCTTTTATGCAGACCAAAGGGCCTGCTGGGAAGCATGCAGCTCCATTATCACACGCCAAGGAGGGGTGATGAATGGTCACAGCTTGGCATTGACTCCGGCTGATAAACGTCCAGGTCCTTGGGGAGGCTCAGCCAGAGGTCCCCACTACACCGTAACCATTTGGGTCACTGACAATAGGAGGAAATTACAATGCATCTGCTCTAAGAGTGTGCAGGGAAGGGTGGGGTAAAGGGAGTCCTGGCTGCTTAGCCATCTCCTCCTCCACCTCCTCCTCCTCCTCCTCCTCCTCCTTCCTCCCACTTCAACTCAGTCTTCCCCTTATCCACTCTGATGAAGAAGTTCTTGCTGGGATTTCATGCCTGCCACATCCAGATGCTCCTGTTCTGAAAATGATGCACACCTGAGCCCTCTTCATCCCCTCCCCTGAAGACACACAGTTCTCTGTTGGATGTGAGACCAAAACTTGTGGGATAACAAAGAACTCAAACACTATAGACAAGCTCTATTGACTAAGGCTCAGGGAGCTGTGGCAGAAGTCAGTGCTAACTAACACTTGTTCTGTTTGGCTGGGGAGTTTGGGTTTGCTCGGAGTAAGATAGAAGGATGATGGCTTCCAAACTTAGTCATTCCTTCAGTCCCTGTTACTGCTTTTGCTGGGATTATGTAGGGCCCTGTTACACATTCTCAAAACACAGAAAAGGGAGAGCCAGATTCAAAATAAAATAGACTCAGAAATTCTTGGTCCATGAGTGTATAGTTTCATCCTCCATTCATCTTATGTATGATGGCTGGCAGGGGCAGTGCTGCAGGGGAGCTCGGGGGAGCAGGGGGAATATAGCCACCCCAAAATTCATCTTACCCCCCCCCACCATAACCCCCTCCTCCCCCACAAGTAGTGCCACCACTATCCAAGCATCCCACCTTCCCCCCAGGTCATTGCCACCCACCCTGCACAGCTGAGTCCACCCCACTCCCACCTGCAGAGGCGCAGTGCTCCCCACCCAGCCCAGCCCAGCCCAGCCCAGACTGATCTGTCCGCATATGGTATATATTTTTCTCCCTTTGTAAATAATGTAGGTAAAGCACATGTTTAAGCGGGTATTGTTAAAAAAAATGAATGAATAAGTATGTTTGACCAGAAGATGTATCGCACAGCCTCCCTGCCCTCCACCCCCCCAATTTTCTGTCTAGCCCACCTCAGCCCCTAACTGGGATGAGGTTGGCACTGCCCCTGATGCCTGGTGACATTTTTGGGCATGGGGAAAGGAATCATATATAAGGAGTAGATTCCAAAGGTGCCTTATGAAAAAGGATTTTGGATTTTAAACATCACTGCAGAACAACAAGAAAGATTTTTCTTTTACCTCTCTGCCTGCCATCTGACACCTCCAGGGAAGGAATTCTACCTGATCAACACATCAAAGAGCTACTGAGCACAGCTCACAAAGACACTCTCCCAGACCCAGAGGGACAGCCTTCCATCTTCAGCTCCCATTGTGCAAAAATGAAGTTTATTTCCTACCTATGGGGACTTTTTACCATCCTGTACCATCTATTACTTTCCCAAAACCTGACAAAGGGACTTTGATCCCGAAAGCTTACAGAAAAGGATAATTTGCTTGCAATTTCCCAGTTGGTGTAATAAAAGGTATCATTTTGGAACCAAGAGTTTTAGTTTTTTGTATGTCGTCTTATGAAAAGGGACACTCAAAACCATCCTTGTACTCAACTGCAAGTACAAAAGTGGCCCTAAATGAAGAGGTATGCATCACCCTTTCTTTTTCAAAGCACAAGACTGCAAAGCAAAAGCTGCATCATTCATTGTGCTTTAGGCATCACATAGTTTATACGGGGCCTCTCTGCTCCTTGAAGGCAGTTACTAGGTATCACTGTAGTAGAAACCATAACATTACTAATGCTAACAATTAATTAAAGGAATTTAATGAGGCATTTTTATTCTTGAGTCTGAGGAAGCAGGAGGCTTTCCATCCCATAAATGGGAGATCCAGGTTATTAGGTGGAAAATTACTTCTATTTTGTAAAGAAAGAGCTGGGATCCTAAAGGAGGCCACTGTGTAATATGCATTAATGCTCCAGGAAAATGTCTGGTGAGCTTTGGGTCAGGCCTCTGGTTTTCCCCTCTTGGAGATCTGGGTCCAAATTCTGTTTAGGTCACAAATTAGTTAGGTTACTTATCTCACCCCAAAACCAGTCTGGCCTCTCTTCAAATTCATGACACAGAAAATGACAAGATTTTGGCTCAAGAGAAAGCCAGGAGTAGAATGGTCCATGTCAGACTGGGATTGAAGTACACTGATACAGCTGTTTGAAAGAAAACTTATGCAACCTTATCCTGCCTGGATCTACCTATTTAGAGTATTTCTTCACTGACTCTGTGCTGAGCCCACAACTGCACCTAAGAAGCATGTCCCACCTGCTCACTGCCTTACTGTATGCGCTAAAGCTTAGAAATTAGGCAAAGCAGCCATTTTAGAGGAGCCCAGAACGTGTGTCGAGGAGCACAGGTAAACAGGGCTGGATACAGGCATGGACAAATTGGGCAGCCACCCAGGGCCTGGACAGAAAGAGGACCCAAAAATGGTAATTTTTAAATTATTATTATCATTGTCTCTGGCAAAGGGGGGGCCCAATATTAAAAGTTTGCCCAGGGCCACCAGAAGTCAAAGTATTGTGCTGCAGGTAAGGGCAGTGCTGGGATGGGCTGCCAGTTGTGGACCACTCTAAATAAGCAGCACTGCCTATGTTCTAACCTTCAGCTTGTGCTAAGTGAGAGCAAGTAGGCAGGACACATTTCTAGACAAAGTTCCTCAACTCGGCACACAGGCAATATAGATGAGTCCTCAGAACTTGACTTACGTGAGTGTCGGATTGTGCCAAACATGATGGGGACATTTAATTACAGCTCAAATCTAACCACTTTTATTGGAGCGCTTATCTAACCATCAGGTCCAGGAACTGAAAACCCAGCTGATAGGCGTGTGTGAAATGGCTAGTATTCACTTCGGATTTGGATGATTTGGGGACAGTGATTTGATTCAGTAATTCAAATCACTGTCCTGATTTGATTCAGTAATTCAAATCACTGTCCTGATTTGATTCGGACGAATCTGATTCAGACATCTGGCTGCTGCTGAATCTCCGAATCAGCCAGGCCTATCCCCCGCCCCTCTCCCGGCCCGGCAATGGCTGCCCTGCCTGTCCCGGCTCCTTGGGGGAAAAAAAGCCCTGACTCAGCGGCTGCTGCCGGGTGGGGGGGCGATCCCTACTGCCCCCCACTGCATGGGGGGGCTCTGCATGAGCCCCCTGGCCCCCCCTTCCTTCTCCAGCCCCTGCACAGGTGCCCCGCCCAGGCGAGCTCCGGCCCTTTAAGAAAAAAAAAATGAAACCTGCCCCAGACTCACGGCTTCTGCCAGCAGGGGGCGATCCCTGCTGCCTCCCACTGCCCCGCGCCACATGGGGGGCTCTTGCACGAGCCCCCGAAGCCCCGAGGCCGCTGCAGGAGCGGTGAGTCCCAGGGGTTTTCTCCACCTTCTTTTTTCTTAAAGGGCTGTCAGAGGTTGTCAGTTAAGGCAGCCAACTCCAAGCTGGTAAGTAGGGGTGGGGGAGGCTCCTTCAGTGGCCTCGGGGCTTGGGGGGGGCTCGTGGATGAGCTGGCCCAGGCAGGGCACCCATGGGGGGCTGGAGGAGCAGGGGGCTCAGGGGGCTTGTGGAGAGCCCCCCATTCACTGTGGGGCAGTGGGGATCACTCCCCCCTCAGCAGCACCTGGTGAGCACCAGGGCTTTTCTTTAAAGTACCAAGCTTGGGCAGGTGGGGGCAGCCATGGTGGGAGTTGGGGGAGTGGGCAGGTCAGGAGAGCTGGCAGGGGTCCCCCCCATGGTTCCCTCCTCCAGCCCCCTCTCCCCTGCCCCGACTTACCAGCTTGGAGCTGGCTGCAGCTCCCTGCTGCAGCCACTGGGGACTGCCTGAATCATCAAAGCTCTCCAAATCTTTTTTTGGAGAGCTTTGAATCGATTCGGACAGTTTAACTGGTCCCCTGATTTGATTCAGATTTGGCGATTCGGCCATCGAATCAGGCCAAATCTCCTTCAAATCAAATCACCACCCATAGCTTCATGCAGCCCGACCGGCTGAGCTTTCCTGTTTATTTGTTTTGTTTTACAACTCTAATAGAAATAGCGGCAACAATTGAAAATATTAAGTCTTCAGTTATACAATACATGCGCAACTCTTCACTCTGCCTTTTATTCCTGTCAAGACAGTCATCCTCAAATTTTGACCCCAGTTTCAAACATGTAAATCTACTCTTTCTTCTGTTCTTTTTTTTTCTGTTCTTTTCTTTTCTATTGGTGAAGAGAAATAGGATCCCACCATGTCATCTCTACAGAGCTAAGAAAAGGACATTGTGACAAGAAATGTATTTTCTTATTAGAGTAAATGGATCTGACTTGACAAACAGAGGTAACAGGATCTCCTGAGTGAGAAGGGTCCATTTTCACACAGTTTTTATGACCAAACAAGCACTAGAGGACATATTAATGTTCCTAGATTTCATAGATATTAGGGCTGGAAGGGACTTCACAAGATCACTGGATCCAGCCCCCTGCCCAAAGGGCAGGCAGTCAGCAGTGATCAAATGATCCCAGCAAAATAGACATCCAAGTGTTTCTAAAACAAATTCAGAGTAGGTGTCTGCACCTTTCTTTATGTTGTGGATACATAAAGAATCTCTCTTCATGCATTGCAAATATATGTTTTTAGACTGTTTCTTTTTTTCTTATCTCAGATCACAACAACCCTATCCCTACTAGAAACATCTAACAAGGAAGTAAGGAAGCAGAGGCCTTACATATTGCTACAGGATTTTTCAGAATCCATGCTTCAGACAGCAGTGATTTAGACTTCCTTACCCTTTGCATGGTTATTGAAGGTTTTATGCTGTGGAGCTCTGCTCCCTGAGGCCTGCTTGGGCAGCTGGGCAGGCAAAAGAAGATGTAACTCAGGAAGCAATTGGAGAAACCCATACTGAAGCTCCCTCCCCTCAGTCTGTTGTAAGAGGGAGGAATTAGAGGTAAACTTGGTGACCTTTAAGGATCAATAGCAGGCTTGCCTTAATTGACAGCCTTTGCAGGCCACACAAAGCACTAGGTCTTGATCTATTGTCTGGCTTCCAGGCTCCTAGTGAGCCCAAGGTTTGCTTA
The DNA here is from genome assembly GCF_001723895.1 of Crocodylus porosus. NCBI lineage: Eukaryota > Metazoa > Chordata > Crocodylia > Crocodylidae > Crocodylus > Crocodylus porosus. The sequence goes on from NW_017728947.1 coordinate 5,148,557, forward strand.
GCAACCAACAAATGGAGAACAGAAGGTCTGGTCTCGCTACTAACAGCAGCACAGCATCGTTGGGAAAGATACCCCTTCCACTCCTAACAAATATTCCAGCCTTCTCCATGGAACCAGCAAGTAAGTTGCTTGCCTCTCGATCATTAGGCAAAGCGGGCAGCTTCCTGAAGGCAGAAGCCCAAAAACGATCTGTGTACAGGTGTCGTTGTTTGAGCAGTGTTGCCTGGACGAGGGAGCCAGAACTAGAAAATTCACATGGTGGTGGTTGTGTTGGGGAGAGGGAAGGAAAGAAGTTATTTAAGGGGTTGGTTGGGGCCGGGGGTGATTATTATTATTATTTCTGCTTGATTTGAGGTGATTTTGTTTTGTTGTCATTTTGGTTGAGGAAACGTGCCAGATTTGTCTTGTCCGCAGAGATTAACTTCCTTAAATTATAATGACAAGATGAAAATTTCCCCAGCACACTAATGTGAGTTGGCCTTGATTTGAACACGACTGCCACAAGGGCAGGGAGGTAGTTCAGCCCCTATGGTTAAGAGGAGGACTTGTGGTAGGTGCTAATCCAAAGCCCACTAAAGTCTATGATGACCTTTTTCCCCTCCCTCAGTGCACTGACTAAGGTGATAAAGGCAAATCCTGTAGCTGGCACAGCCACTCTGTCACCTTTAATAGATTCCTGTCCTGGTTTCTACCCGTTTTAGGTGCAAACCTCCCACCACTGATCCTACGGCAAAATAAATCACGCTGGCCTGATGTGGAAATTTCTCTTTACAAAAGGACAAATCTTTCTGGCTTATTTTCACCATCAGAGAAGCACAAAAAGGCCCTGGCCTGAAGATCTTACCCTTTTTTTACATGAAAAGGAAGCGGCACTCTCATAATTAAAAAAAATACAGGTACATACCTGTCTGTAAACATGAAAGCTCTTGTCCGCAATCCCTTGTGTGAAACAGTCAATTCAGAAATCTTTTAGGACAATCTCAAAGAAGAGTTTTAAAACAGAAATGCTGAGACAACCCTAACTACAGAAACCTCTCTGCATCTGTTTACCAGTGGTTCCTGCCTACTTATCTCTCTACAGGCAGTCCTCAACTTAAGGTGTTTTGAGTTACAATGAACAGCACTTATAATGTTTATAAATTGACAACCTGTTTTGACTTTCTGACATCAGTTCAACTTTACGATGCTTGATCTGATGCCATGCCATGCCACGCCATGCCAGCAAACAAGTTCACTGCATTGCCCATCTCCCTGGAGAACATCTGTCCAAACTTCCTTGGACACTTTCTTTAAGAAAGCAGACAAAACTCATGAAAAACCTGCCACCAAGACTGCTGAGAAGACTCCAGCCAAGAACCCTTCAAAACATCCAACCAAGAGCCCTTCAAAAGGTCCAGCAAAGTCACCTCAAAGAAGTCCTTCCAAATCAATGTGATTGCTATTTACAATATAAATACATTATTGTAGCTATATTATTCATCTATAATTGCTTGAGTAAAAAATTCTGTGTTATTTTTGGTCAAAACAGGGTATCAGTTCAGGAACCAATCCTCCATTTAGAACATTGTTCCTATGGGAAAATCAGTTCCAAATTACGATGTTTCGACTTAAGACACATTTTTCAGGAACCAATTGTATCTTAAGTCTGAGGACTGCCTGTATAGGATTAAGACATTTTACTCAGCTTTTTTGTGTTTGGAGGATTAGTTCCCTGCTATACTACTTCTGTGCAATAATGTGGACTCCTGTTCATTTTCTCCAAAGATATTTTGAAGCCCTCATCCTCTAGATTAGAGTTTCATACAGTATAGGCTTTCAAGTCATCTCCAAACAGTATTCAGTATTGCACCCAGCACTGTTCCAACAGATTGCCATGGCCAGCTAAATTCTTTCCAGTTTATGTGAATGTGTGACTAAACAAATACTAAGAAACCCACTGGATTCCCATGATCTACACAGAAATTAGACATATTTCCTTTGGGATCATTTTCTGTGGTAGGATATATTGGGAATTTGCAAATGCTTTGCTATATCTGAGCTCTGCCTTTATATCACCCAGGCAATTCCAAAAGGAAAAATGACTTCCAGGTGAAAAGAATATGCTCATTATCACTTGTTGGCTTGACCAGAAACAGACCTGCTGTAGACCGTTGGCCTACAAGAATTTCAGCTGATGTTTTGTACAGGTGGGATAGGAGTGAGGCCAATCAAAACTGAGGTTGATACCTGGTTGCCACTTTTCAGGCTCCCTACTGGCTGTCATTTAGCAAACAGAATAACCATCTCATGCAAAGGTACATCTCCTAAATCTACAAGTTTCATTTAGCTTTCTCTTTCACCCATGAAAATCCAGTTCACGTATCCATCTTCATGATTTGAGTTCGCAAGTGCAGCTAAGGTTTAAACCTAAAGAACTTGTTTTTATCTATTCCTTCCCCGAGGTCTTACATAAACAAAGGGTCACTTATTCTGTGGTCCACCAAATACTCTCCCTACACTACATTACTTCCTCATTAGTACCAACAGGATTTCTCTGGGTCATGTCTCAATACTCTTAGGGTATGTACAAGTGTTCACTGTTCCAGCTTTAGGTTTAGGCAGTTTAAAGTAAGTCATCTAACCCAGGAACAGTGTGTGCAGGCATTCATTGCTGCCGGGAGCAGCAGGGGCTGCCTGTCTTAAGTAATTTGGGGGGTGGCTGATGAGTCCCTGAGAGGATTGCCTGGTCCGGTGGGAGGTAGTTGGGCTTGGCCTGGAAATAGCCCAGTCACGGCGTGGGGTGGGAACAGAAAGAGCACAGTCCATCTACACAGCCTTCTGAGGCAAGTGATGATTTAAGCCCTGTGAATGCCTGCACAACCAGTCTTCAGATCAACCTAATCTTGGTTAGGTTGATCTAAATGTACTAACTGCATGTACCCTTACTTTGCACAGTCTCTCCACTCCTTCAGGTGCTTTGATGAAGCTTGAAATACTTGTAACATTGGTATTGTGTAACAAACTGTTCTATTTTAATCTTTATTTAATACAATACTTTAGGTCTCTTCTTAAGATTTGATACAGCAACATGTAATTATGCCACATATTCTAATGAATTCAGCTAATCCAAATATCTTGTCAGCAGGTGCTTTCCCAAGGGATTTGGGTAACTCAGGATGAGTCTGCATCCTGAGGAGTAAGAATCTGTTCTTCATAACAGTGAAGGGAGTCTCAAAGTATCTTTCTTTGGGTGATGAAAGATTTTATTAATCTGGAAGAAAACTTTTTAACACATCTTGCTGATCTAGTTCTCTCGAGATCACTGGTTTTGATATGTGAGACACAGAGAGACCACAAGGAAGAGGGTGTGACTGATATACAACCCATAGAGGAAATGTGTCCCGATAGCACAGGATGAGTAGGGCAAAAACTTAGCAGCTTCCCAACAACTTCCCCCACCCCTTCAAAAAAGAAAAAAGCAATGAGAAAGTTTCACCAACTATTTTGATCCACAAATCTCACACTATAAAATGTGCATGGAGACACTAAATGGTTAAATTCTCATAGTTCTTGGAAAGAGCCCCACAGACTTGCCTATAGTGCAATATGAACACAAAATAAGATTAAATGAGCAAAATGACAGCTTGGGACTGGAGGGCTTCATAAAGTAGGAGAATTGAAACCAAAAAATGTAGATCCAAGAGAGTTCTTACAGCAACTCAGAAAGGAAACCTGATTTTTGCTCCCAGGTTATAATTTTTCATGTATGCTACATTCCCCTTCCCCTTCATTTCTTATGTCTGTGGTTCGGCGTTTCTCTCCTTCAGGGCTCAAAAGCAGCTACAGTGGTTGGTGCCCTCTTAAATACCACAGGGGGAGTCAAAGCTCAGCAGCACTTCAGCTACGCTAAGAAGTGACACTTGGAGGAAGAAAAAGAAAAGGGAAATGTCACCGTATCACCCCAAATGAGCTTGGGGGTCCTTCAGCCAGCACATGCTTAATCTGAAGGCACAGCTGGCTCCTTCAGGCAGAAAGGCAGAGGGGTGGAGTCTAAGGAGAAGTGCGGTTTTCCCTCTGCTTGCTCTTTTTACGGCTGTGGCCTAAGAAAATCCTCAGGGCTCAGCAATTGCTCCTAAAGCAGGAGAGAGTGCTCGCTCCTCAGTAGGATTTTCTGTTCCAAGGTAAGTTCAGCATGGCGCACATGTGTCATTGCAAAACTCAGAGTGAATGGAAGTGAATCAAGGGCACCTGCCAAAGGAGGACAGTACCCCCCACCACACACAAATCCCACTGCATTGTCCTCCCTGCAGATCATTCGTTGGCTAACAAACTAACTTCAGTAGCCAAGGCTGGACTGAAAAGTACTTGGCAAGGGGACCTCCCTGCTCAGTTGTACAGTTATCTAACTTAGCCTGTGGATATCCCAGTCCATTGGGACTGTGCCTTTCTTCATGGATGGCCTTCAACACAAGCATTGCCAGAAGATGTAACAGGCTACATCACAATTACCAGGCCCTGGGACTGTTCTAGTGCATGCATTGAGGAGAAATAGGTTGTTTCTATGAAGAGTGAGCAATGTCTATTTTGTGGGAGTAAGGTACAAGGGAAGAGCCTCCAGTCCCCCCATCTTACCCCAGATGCCTTGATTCCTAAGGCAGTTCACCTGCAGTGCTTTCTTCAATTGCTTTATAAAAACACTTAGGGATATTCAACCACTTGGACCATGGGAGTAACTAGACAACCTAGCCTTGCCATTTACCTACCAGGGCCTTGTGCTATGATATTTGTTGCTCTTAGGCCATTTGTGTCCTCCTTCCTTAGGGACCTGGCTTCTGAAGAGCAGTCTTCTCTGTGTTTGGTATCATAACATGACACTGTAACTCCAGTGTCATCACACTTAAATGTTTTGATGGGTGGCACAGACTTTAAGGGGTCCTTACGGTTGTGTTATATCCCTGTCCTGCTGTCTGTAAAAAGGAGATGTGACATTTGCACAGACAGTGAGCTGAGAGGCTCCCAAGGAAGTTAAGATGCAGGAGAGACTCTAGGCTGTCCAGAGGACAGCTGAGTTGTATGTGTGTCAGCTCAGTTTAAAGGCAGCTGCTCTCTATCCTTAATGAAAGGACGTATAAAATGGGGCAGCCCCAAGGTGAAACAATGAATGGTCTTGCTTTTCCCCTGAGGTGCTGAGGGAGACTGGCCCTGTGATTAAAGGGCATGTAAGATCTAGTCTGTAAGTTCTGCTACAGCTTAACAATGTGACCTTGGGCAAGACATTTAATACTGTTTTATGACTACTCAAAATGCAAAACAGGGATAAAAGTTGTGCTTCCATTTCCCCCCCTCTTTGTCTACTTAGACTGGAAGTGTCAGGACCCCTGGGGCTGAAACCCAAGTCTTCCATGCTCATGGATTGGAGGCCTGGGCTGCAGCACCACCCAGTGGCTGCACCCAGCTGCTGGGATGCTGGATGCAGCCCAACCTGGGTTGTCCCATGAGGTTCCCAGTTAGGGACCATGTGACCCAGGAGAACCAATGCAAGCCACAAGCCCTTGATGGGAGGGCTTTAAAAACTCTCCCACTTGCCCTGGGGCCTTGCTCTGGCAACAGTGTTTGTAGCCCTGTTAGCCAAGACCCTCCTGTCTTGCTCTTGTTTCATCCCTGCCTGGTATTATGACCCTTGGTTGCAGCTTCTGGACTTCTGGTATTGTTGATCCCTGGTTCCCGAACCCTGACCTTTCCACATCCCAGTCCAACTCATGACAGGAAGCTCTTAGAGTCGGGGACTATTGACTACTTTTTTTGTATAGCAACTAGCAAAATAGTGCTACGATTACAGCTGAAGACTTTAAACACTGCTATAAAACACTATATATTTAAACACTACATGTGTTTATAAAACACTAAGCCACACTCCTTCTTTAGCTTATCTTAGTAGCTAGTCCAGACACCTTCAGACCTTCCAGCCACTGTTTTAGCTTTCTGAACTATGAAGCAAAGCTTCCTCTAAGAGGATGGATTCTTGGTTTGCTTTAAATAGCTCCTTGGTGACTGAGTGAGCAAAAGAACTTGAGCTTGATCCACAAGTGAGATGTCAGAAAGGTCTGATGACATTCAGCAAGCACACATGTGGGTTAATTCAGCAGACCGTAATAGGGGAAACATAAGTGAGTCTGGATTGTTCCAAATCACTTTACCTAGAATTATATCCTGGTTTTCACTATGTCAGTGACCCCTAATGCATCCAACTAGCTATCACCTCTAATGGCCTATGCCATCAGACCAACAATTTGGGCAACCTCTAAATAATGATTCAGTATCTTAAATGGGAGGTGGCGGGGAAGAAATTATCCTTCCGACCTAACCTCTACATTGCAGACAACTCCGATTTCAAGTTTCCAACCATGAGAACAAATCCTTGAGTTGTTTTATGTGCGTCTTGCTGAAAGTGTTTTCTGTTATAAGGGAAATAAAACATTGTATTATGCCACTGTGGACTGCCAACTGCCAATTTCTCTCTCCTCTTCCCTCACTTTGAAGGAAAGAGAGCTTAACATCTCAGGAGTGTAACATAACTTTAATCCTGCCTTTCACCTCAAACCTTAGTGTGCATCACACAGCTAACTAAGCCTTACAATATGAGGTGGTAGGTATCATCATGTGACAGAAGGATAAATTTAGATACTGGCTGGTATACAACCAAGATTTTTTCAAAAATTATTTGTAATGACAAGTCTTCAGTGGATTGGAAAGACTGGTTCCCCAGGAGAACCAATGCAAGCCACAAGATTGGAAAGACTGGTTCCCCAGGAGAACCAATGCAAGGAGAACACTCCCCCCCCCCAAAAAAAAAAAAAAAGATTTGAGCATGCATTCTCTTAAAATCAGGCCCCTCCAAGACATCCCAAATCTCTAGTCACTTTTGAAAATCTTGGCCAAAGCATCTTGGCCATGCACTCGACTGATAACAGAACTGGCATTTGGACCTAGCAAGACTAAATATAAGTACCCTTTTTGAACACTAAACAACACTCAGAGAGCTTGCATGCTTGCACATCTCTTTCTTGTCCTAAAGCACTTTGCTGATGTTTTATTGGTAAGATGGAACCCCCTTGTAGACAATTTTCAGCTCTCCTAGTAAAGTCATAAAATTAGTTCTGGTTAGATACCCTAGAAACTATGATCTGTTTTATGAAAACAAAATATCCGTTCCTTGCTATAAAAGAGGAGCACCAGCAAGTCTCTAGATCAGAATCCTGCTGTGCTAAGTATGCTGCACATACTCTTAATGCTTATTTTTGGTTTCAAGGAGCTGATGACACACTCTTTTTTTGGTGGGGGACAGATTCCTTTCTAGTATTAGGGAATACTATATTGAAGTCATTAGAGCTTATACTGATTTACGCTAGATGAAGATCTGGCTTTATAATGTATCCCTTGAGATTTATCAGAAAAAAAAACTATGCAGTCTGGTTCACAGTTTTCTTGATCACGTCTTCCAGAGATTAATGGAAATTGTTTGTGTTACAAACACAGCTCTTCTTCTCCAGCCTGCACTGAGGCCATATTACCCAGCTTGTGAAATCCCCATCACTTTTACAGCAGCACTGATGTCCCAGGTATCATAGACTTAGCATTGCTTTACAGTTGCATGAAGCTAACTGAGCAGATAGAGAAAGATTTTGTTTAGATACTAATAGTAATAAGACTACAATGGCAACTGCTTCCTTGTCTAACTATTCACTTTTTCCAAGGTTGCCCTATGAAGAGCTGCTATCATTGAAAATGCAATCTCTTCTTGTGTATATGCAATATTGTATAAAATATGTGCTTCCACATCACTGCATCCTTTCATCCCTGTAAAATGTGTAGCCTTTTTAAATGAAATTTTTCAAACACCAACGGCTTGTTTTCCCATTTGGCAGCAGGATAGTTTACTAGCCCGAAACTCTTCAGTTTAATTGTAGTATTTGGATGCAAGTTTGGACATATGTCCCTGGTCAGGCATCTGAGCTGGCATGAGAATGAGTCCACGCCTTGTACCCTAAAGCAAATGAAACCTCCAGCAGAGGGATAATATTGTATCACTCAGCTTCTTTTCTATGGGTGTGTCTGGCATTATGTTTTATCTCGACTTTTCTGAGAACTGTTCACTGCCCAGTTGGAGTAGTCCTTTCTCTAAAGAACTATGAAGCAGAGATGTTTTACATATATTGGGAAACTGAGTCATACACATATTTATTTAAATGCACATGGTGTTCATGACCAGCTAATGAAAAGATGAAGCTGCAAATTACCATACAGAAGCCTCTTGATTCTGCTCCCCAGTCATGACTGTAGCCTTGTGGGAGTCCAGGGAGAATGGCTTAGCAGGAATCTTTGATCTTTTCAGGAGCCTGATGCCTGCTGGACAGAGGCAGTGAGGAACTTGATCCCAGCAGGGGTTGTGTGGACCCCTCTGCCGTTCCTGCCTGGCCCCCATGCACCAGGATTGGGCCCCACACTGTCCCCACCTAGCTGGAACTGTGGTTTGGCTGGGCAGAAGTGATGCAGCTCCCTAAAGCCTGATCCCAGCACATGGCAGTGGCATGGGACCCAAACTGGCCTGCAGACTGGCTGTGTGCCATTCATCCTAGTGGACTTTACATTCAAGGGAATGTTTTTGGGTCATAGTCTGGTCTTGGTCCCTTAACACTAAAAACAGAGGCATGGTAAACTGGGAAGAATGCAGTACTCCAAGATAAGATGAGGAGGATAGAGCATAGAAGCAGAAGAGCAAAAGATAGGTAGCTCTCCCACAGGGGAGAGGGGCTGTTAAAATGTGAGACAAGTTTGCAGGGACAGATGGAAAGGGCCAGAACTAGGAGAAGAGAACTGTGTAGAATGGTAAAGGCTATCTTCTTCCATCTCAGTCATAAATGTGTCCTGTTAAATTCTGTGAAGAATAGAGCAAAGAAAAGCCTAAAAAAAGTGTAGTATGGAAAAGAAAAGAGACAGCTTTTTATTCTGTACATTTTCCCCCTGTCCTCCATGCTGTGCCAGCTCTCTTCTCTTGGCACAGCAAGGAATCCTAAGCATATCTCCTTCCTGTCTGGTATCCTTCCTTCCTCCTTCCCTCCCTCTGTACTTGGACTTCAGAACTAAGCAGCAGAAGTTTTGACAGCCTTGGACAGGCCCCCTCAAAAGACACAGCTCAGGTTTATGTAAACGTGAACAACATAGAGACAAATGTTTAGCAATTAGAACTGGTTGAAAACTTTCCTTGAAACTGTCTTTCAGTGAAGAACTGGGTTTTCACCCAAATGAAATTCAACTTGCATGAGGCACTCTGTAGAATTTTCTATTATTTTGCTGTTCAGATGAAATATAAGTTTTGTTTTTTTGCCAAGGAGTCAAAAGTTTTCTGTGGAAGATTTCAACAAAAAACAAACTGTCAGCATCAACCCTTACCATAAGCCAACAGCTGGATAAGGATGATCACATACCTGTACCGCTGAGGCAGAAGATAAGGCAGGGTATAGCATCTGACAAAGTAACTTGTTGGCTACAAAAGTTCATGCATTTCTGAATGAGTTAGGTTGCTGTTACAGGTTACCAATCTAAACCTGTGCAAATTTAGGCAGTGTTAAAGTTAGAACAGTTTCAGAGCAATTGTAGATTAAGGCTTAATATCATCTCTGACCTGCACAACTGTGTTGTGTGGGCCTGGCAAGCAGGGGCATGGCCAGGAGCCAGGACTATAACCCTCCTCCGGGAGCAGAGGCCTGAGTTTTAAGTGCAGCAAGGGCATGGAGCCCAGAGAAGCATGCCTCCTTGGGCTCCATGCTTGAGCCACCAGGGATTAATTGTAGCAAGAGCATGGACCCCAGGACAGCATGACTCCCTAGGCTCTGTGCTTTTACCATGCTTCGTCCTAGACAACCAGCCCCCTCCACCTTCCCACCCTCCTCCCCGGGAACATGGGAGGCTGAGGAGGGAAGCCATGGCCCCCACTGCCAACCAGATTCTCTTGACTAGAGGAGAGCTGCCTGGATGTGGGTCAATAGTTTAGTCCTCTGAGGGGAGGGCCACGTGCCTGGCTCCTAGCCCCAGGGGCCTGGATTGGGTCTCCCAGGGTCCTTGCAGCTGGTACCATGGTGCCCTGTGGATTGAGGTCATACCCACTGAGGCCAGATGGGGTTTGGCTTGGAGCCAGAGCCCTGGGCAGTAGAGCCTGGGAAGGTGTAAGAGGTACAGGGGCTGGAAGTCATGCATCCTGGGATGCAGAATGACTGCAGATTGGTTGCTTTATCTCCATGTAAGAGATTAACAATGTCCAAGTCTGAGCTAGGGAGAACAGCTCAAAGATGACCCTCACCTGAAGTGGTATAATTTTAAGATGCCTAGAGGGTATTTAGCACAGTTTAATACCCTTTAATGCTTGTACACTCACCTTTAAGTGGCTTAAAAGTGAGTGTACAAGCAAATGGTTTAAAGGTAACCTGTCCCTGCCCTACCTTCTGCCTGACTTCAGACTAACATGGCTAACTGCCTCTCTTTACCACTAAAGTAAAGGTCTTGACTCCACTAGGAGGGACTACTACTATCAGTCAATTATCCCTCTGTGGATAGGCAGTAGGACCTGCAGTGTGAGAAGCAGGGAAGTGCAATGCACAGAAAAACCCTGTGCAAAATAAAAACATTTTGAAAGTCACATGACACTAGTTAAGAATTATATAGATGTCCTTAGGCAACAATTTTTCACCCACTGTAGAGCAGTGACTACAGGGAACACCCTGAAGGTACATGCCCAGTTAGGTTCCCCACAGTCTGCACCACTGGATAAAGTGCTGAAGGTAAAATATGACCCTGAAGCTACTTCCCCACAACTTCCCTTTGGCTTGACAGTTTGGGTTGTCACTATTCTTTAAGGACTCCATTTTTTTCCATTGTAGAAAGCGGCCTTTCTCATCTCCTAGCCTAGCAAGGACCAACAACACAGGTTTTAAATTTTCCAAGCTCCTTTTTTCAACATTGGACATCATTATCTGTTCCCAGAAGCTGAGTACTCCTGTGCCTTTCACTCATGCAGCTAGGCCCAAAATTGTCTGCTGCACTAGGTCAGAGTGCCTCAGGTCCTTGAGCTGTGTTCAGATCGGGAGAAAGTACCTGTCTTGGATAAAATTTTAATCACAAGGATTAAGTCATGCCCACAGAGAGCAAGGGGAAGAAATGAAGTGAGAAATGGGGAAGGTGTATGCATTTGCTTCAAGTGGCAGAAAAGGTGATTTAAAATTGTATTAGCATCTCCTCATGGCTCTCAAGCAGAGCTTGATCCAGCTGAGCCACACTTAGTGGCTGATCTGAGGAGCAGAGGCAAATTGGTATTGCACAAACTTTGTGCTCCTCCAGCTGGAAAGACCCTTGGGAGTTTCAGCCTCCAGCATATAGAGCAACCTCAGGACTGCTTTCACACACCACGTGTGTGCACACGCGCACACACACACACACACACACACACTGCACCCCTTCCCCCCCGAAACAGTTCTCCTGGCCCACGATTGCCAGAATGATGCATGTGCTCCTGCCCTCTTTGAATAGCCCTTATCATCAGAAAATAGGACCAGGAGACAGAGATCCAACCACTTCCAAGGGCTAAGGATACTGCATCATATTCAAGAAATAGTTTGCCTTCCTCTCAAAGACTTTTTTTCTTCTGAAATGTAGTGTTGTATGTGGGGTGTTAAGATTATAAAAAAGAAGGGGCTCAAAGTTGTGGATTGGGAATAGTGTTGGAGTATAGTTCTATACACAAATAATAAATTCCTAAATCTTTATTTGAATATGAGGTTTATTTTAAACTAAGGAAAGCTGACAAGAGCAGAAAAAAAGTCTCCAAGCCAGATTGCTCTGCATGCCCTTGGCACACAGTGCAGCAGCATGAGAAATAAAAGGTCTGGACTTCTTCAGACAGCAAGCTTGGAACTATTTTAAAACAGCCATACACAGACAGTAAAACCATATCAAATGCTTTCCTATCCACACCACAAGGCACACAGGCTTTCTTCATACTCTACAAACTTTTTATCAGCAACAGTGATTGCTGCAAGTCTTAGGTAACACACTGCTCCCACCCACAAAGACGCACGCAACATTTGATTATACTTATGGTGTCTGCCTGTGCTCATTAGGTTGGAGTAAGAGTGTAATATTTTGTGGCCTTAATGACTATACAGCCCTAGCCATGGTGTGCTTGTGCATTCATTTAATTGCATTTAGACTCCTGGAACACAAATCCTACTTTTAATGCCTCCTGTATTACTGTTCTACTGTGTTCAATAGCAAGGAGTGTGGCTTTTGGCACCAGCAAGCTAGCATGCAGATTCATAAGCTGAGGGTATGAAACCTGGCACTGGCATGAGGTCTTTTTGTTCATTCAAAGGCAGGGAACCTTTATCCATTCTGAACCTGGATTAAGATCCAACCAAGATCACTCAGATTGTGGTAGAAGAGAAACATAGCCAGGGGCAATGAGACTTCAGATCTGGCTACAGGTTGCTATGCATAATGAGCCCCTCTGGCTGCCAACGCACAAAAAAACCTCCATGTCTCGGGGAGGAAGGAGAAGTGTGAGGAAGGAGCTCTCTTCTGAACCAGCTACTTTCCCAGATTTGAAGAAATTCTGTCTGTTAAATCTGCAAGCATCCACTCCCCTTCTCTGGGGGCCTAAGGTGCCCCTGCATTAACCTCTCCTGTGTAAGGAACCCCCCAGGTTTTGAAACTTTAATGTCATAACCTGTTTGTCCTGTTTAAAAGTGCAGGGTAGGGCTGGGGAGTTGACAGATTGTGAGTAAGCTAAGCCTCCAGCTAACCAACTTCTTTACAGCTCAGCAAGGGAGGGGGAGAAAAAAAAACCCTAGAGTGCCTCATACTTTTGTGTCTCATTTTCTTCAAAAATAATGCTCTGGAGCATCCATCAGTGCTGGTGTGTATTTGTCTGTGTGTTTGTGTGCTAGCTGTGAGTGTGTCAACCTGTAAACACATTTGCACTTTCTTAGTTTTGTCTGGGGCTTATGTGGTAACATGACTTAACAATGCTCAGATTAAAAGACATAATCCGTATCTCAAAATCTGAAATACTTGAATTTGTGGTTTTGGTTCCAGTCCATAACCAGTGTTTCCATATCCTTGCTGGGTGCATGCATGGGTCTGTAGCAGAGGACTGAGTGTGCATGTGAAGCTCTGACTAGGTATGCATGCATGCTTGCATGGGTGTATGTACATTTTGTGCTCACCTTTGCACGTGCATTCAGAGAAGCACGGCCCAGTGTTTAGAATACTAGCCTGGGACTCTAGAGACCCAGGTTCAAGGCCTTAGGTCATGTCTAGTTTCATCTCTTTAGGCCTCAGTTCCACATTGATAAAGTGATGATAATAGTCATGTCCTTCCACTGGAGGTGTTTTGGGTATAGATCAACGGTGAAATACTCAGGCGCTACATTAAAGGGACCATACAAGCATTGTAGCTGAATGGATACAGTTTGCATGTTTTCATATACATGCATGCTGCATTTCTATGAATTTGTCTGGGTATATTGGTGGACTGGAAAAGTGTGTGTCTATGCTTCACCTGTCTGAGCGTAAAACTGCACTTTCCATAGCCCTCTACACATGGTACATGCAAATCCTCACTGTTTTTCCTCCTCCACACCCCACCCAACCCATGAAAAAAATGTTCATCCTCCTCTAGGAAAAATGCACACCTACAGTCTCTAATGCAACCTTGTCCTGGGGTGGGTAAAATTGCCAAGTGTGTTCTTTGTTTGTGCTGGGTAATTTGCATCCTCCTCTTTCACAATATGGCATAGCAAGTGTAGGGATCCTTGGTTCTGAAGTAAGTACCCGTGCAATCATGAAGGTTGGGTGCAAAGCAAACAAAGAATTCTCTTGACTTATTGAAAGGATAGAAGAACACCGTGCACATGAGTAAACCAGAACTGTTGTTAATGCAATAAAGGTGAAGGGCCAGCCTGGATTCTCTCATACCGGCATGTATGGTGGGGAAAACAAAGCTGCCCTACCCCTTGTGCCTTTGTGCAGAGGGTGTAGACACACCTATGTTTGGAACACTTTCAAAAGAAGCGTAGGGTTTGCTGCCTTTGCTTGATCTCCTGTACTAGATAAAGGAAAGCAGGACAACATTCTGACCTTGGTCATAGTACTTTGGACAGACCCAACTGTGGGAGGAGGAAATGAATGCTAAACCTCCACAGAGAGTGCCTCAATAATCCTGTTCCCGCTCTCTGCTGCACCAGGGATTAGGTTGTTATTCCTAATTTTAGTTCTTAACAGAACTAGGGTGCCAAACCAGTAGCATAATGAGGACAGGACATCAGACCTAGGCACCAACTTAGAGTGGGCACAAGAATGGCAGCCACTATCACTGCCAGCCTCCCCACTGTAGCCACTGCCACTGGCCCAGATGTAACCTTTGGTGTTGCTGCTGCCCCAGCCACAGTGGATGCTTGTTATAGCTCTGCACCAGCCACAGTGGGTGCATCCCCATGAGCGCACATGTGCATTTCCCTGGGGACAAATAGTAGTGGCACATATTTGTCACTGCTATTTATCCCCAGGCATGCCCGTGCATTCATGCTCTGGTGCATGGCAAATTGCTCTGGGTGGGGTATGGGAGTCTGGGGCCAGCACCTGGGCTGGCACTTCCAGCCTTACCTGAGGTCTTGGGGGCCTCCTGGTGTTCAGAGCCTAGCCAGCAGGCTCACTTTCCAGTAGCACATGCTGCTTCCACATGCATCCTATAGTTTT